>NW_028270173.1:70259386-70560836 GCF_037043375.1 Chiloscyllium plagiosum
GTTGTCCTGAGCTGGAGTAGGTCTAATTGCAGGGAATGTAGGTAGCGGCGCATGGCTGCAAGCGTGGAGCGAAGGATCCGGAGGGAGGTCTTTTGTTGGAGGCTTCGGATTTGTTGTAGGTACTGGTTGTCCTGGTTGGGTCCAAATTGTGTTGGTCTGAACGTTATCCGGAGTCCGTGCGGGATCAGTCGGTTCCGTAGGCAGGTGCTGAGGAAGGAGATGTGGCTGTGGTAGCGAGTCCGGAGTCCGTGCGGGCCATGCCAGTGTTGTAGCTGTCCTGGGAGTGCACATGTCATCAGTATTATTGCCAGAATTTTGTCAGGCTCCATAGCATTTGCAGTAACCAGTGCCCCCTGCCCAACAGTGTCTTGATATCACATGGAGAGAAGCGAATTCCCTGAAGACAGGTATCTGTGATACAGGTGATCACTGGAAGATGCTGAGATGGATCATACAATTGGCACTTCTGGCTGAAGATTGCTTTGAATGCTTCAGCCTTAATTTTTGCGCTGATGTGTTGTGCTCTCCAAAGCAGAACAAGGGAATATCTGTGGAGCTTATTCCTCCAATGAGTTGTTTAATTATCAACCATAATTCATGACTTGATGCAGCAGCACTGAGGGCTCAGACCCCAGTTTCCTGAATTAATGGTCTAGCCACAATATCTCCAGACGAAAGCCCCAACCCCCACTCTATGATGTGGATAAGCACAACAGGAGATCGCTTATCCTTTGTATTTTGTAGATTCCTATGGTGCATTGTATATTCGCTTAAAATGTAAGTCTCGAAAATGCTTTACTTCACAGACTTCAGGATGCAATGTTCTGTTTTCAATTCTTCTCTCCGACAGGCAAAGTCATTGGTGTCACACTGGCTTTCCTCCTCATTAATTGCAAAACCAAACGTTTTTCACCTCATCTTTGAACTTACTGATCAAAATTGCTACATTCTTCACGAGATCATTCATGTACGCTGCAAACAGCAAAGGATCCAGCACCAAGTCTTATAGTAAACCACTGGACACAAGACTATCTTCGACCATTACCTTCTGCACCAAATAAACCATCTGGAGCAGATCCCATGAACCCTTACCTTATTGAAGATAAACAATCTTAGCAAAAACCTGATTTAAGTCAATAAGCATTACATCCATTTTTACACTCGATGACACATCTCAATGCCTCTTCGGAAAACAGTATCAGCCATGTCCGATATGATATCACTGCCACCAAAGCCATGCTGAATTTTATTGCTGAAACCTTACAATTCCAACTTTTAATCAATGCTGTTCTTTAGATTTATTTATTAACTTCCCTCAAGCTTTCTACTGTTAAACATAGGTTTATGAGCGAAACTATGTTTTGTCATTTAGCTCCTTTCGCCCGGTGATAACTTTTCTCATCTCTCTGACAGATAACTTACTATCGCTGAAATAATCTTGTGTCACTTCTGTTTCATTCCGGAAAATGGGAATGGAATTGAGTGCAACGTTGAGACCAACAGCAATCTGTCCGTTTGTTCTTGACACTGTCAGTGTGTGTTCACCCTCAGAGGCAGGAAGACTTTGTGCTGATAATATGGAAAGTAGCGTCTGGTGTATCATTCTCAGCAGACGCACAACTTCCTGTTTCTATGTGCCAGCAGCAAGTCACACATCTTACTTCTGATCAGAAAATCAACCCAGGGGATGCAATCTGGCTGAAACATCTGCTGATGTGGCCTATATCAGGACACAGAGTGTGAAGCGATCGCATTGAAGTGACATTTGCAAATCGACCTTTCGATCTCTGTTTCACGGTCTGATTCCAGGATACCATTGGACGAGTCTCTCGACCATCTAACAAGCTCATTCGATTCACTGAAGTCTGGAACATATCAACTGCACCTTTTCATGTCTTTGATCTTGTACTTCTTGTTACTCTTTCTTCAGATTTAATGTTCCCAGTTTTAGATTCTGTCTTCTGTATCCATCGCTTCCCCAGCTGAATACATTCTGTTTGATCTATTTCCTAGATTTTGATCAACTTAAACAAATAATACAGTTTTGTACAGAAAGTATGTCAGTGTGTCAGATTAACAGAATCAATATATGGAGAGATTACCTTGTCTGTATCTAACTCTGACCGACATTGAGTTCAAATAAAGCACAGCACTGTATGGTTTCAAACCTTGCAAGTCCTCTCTCTTTGAAAGAGCTTCTTCTAACGGATAATTATTTTCTTGATTATTTCAGAAACTATGACTAAAAATCCCTATTTTTAACAAAGTCTCAAATATTATTAAAAGTTGCAGCACTGGCATTTCCTACAGTGAGCTTTGTGGTGTTTAAATGTTCTGGTCAAAAAGAAGACTTTAGCATTGGTTTCTCCGAGTTCCCGCCATTGCCCTTGCAGTTCCATAATAACTACAAGCTGTTGGCAAACCCCAGAATTAACAGAATGTCCAGGTCCTGTACACATTCAAACGCCATGATGTAGGCCTCGAAACTCTCCGTTTCTTCCTGTCATGCCAACCCAAGCATTACCCTTCCACTCACACTCTCATTTGCTTGGCTGAACTGCTCAACCCTCAACTACATTTCCTTTCAATCCTCCCACTTCCTACAAACCAAAGGGGTAGCCATGGGTAGCTGTATGGACCCCAGCTATGCCTGCCTCTTCGTCAGATACGTGGAACAGTCAATCCTCCACAGCTACACCGGTATCATTGCCCATCTTTACCTCTGCTACATGGATGACTGCATCAACGCCACCTCATGCCACCACTAGCAGGTTGAACAGTTCATCAACTTCACTAAAAACCTTCCACCCTGATCTAAACTTCATTAGGTCCATCTCGGACACCTCCGTCCCTTCCCTAGACCTCGCCACCTCTATCTGCAGTGACCAACTAAACATTTACTGCAATCCCACTGACTCCCTCAGCTACCTGGACTACACCTCCACCCACCCGACCTCCTGTAAAAATGCCATCCGTTATTCTCAATTCCTCTGCTCACAGGAGGACCAGTTCCACCATAAAGCATCTCAGATAACCTCCTTTTTCAAAGACAGCAATTTCCCCTCCCACGTGGTTGATGATGCAATTGAACCCCACCCCTACAATCGCAACAGGGAGCCCTCCTGTTCCTCACCTTCCACCACACCAACCTCGCATACATCATATCATCCTCCACTGCTTCCACCAGCTGCAAACAGACCCCATGACTCGGGGTATATTTCCCTCCCTATCCCATCTGCGTTCTGGAGACACCATTCCCTCCGAGACTCCCTCTTCAGGTCCACGTCCACCCCCACCCCGACCAGCCCACTTCCAACCCCGTCACCTTCCCCTGCTACCACAGGAATTGCAAAACCTGCGCCCACTCACCGCCGACAAGGCCCCAAATGATCATTCTACATCCCAGAGAAATTTACCTATACTTCCACAAATGTTACCAATTGTGTCTGTTCCACCTGATGTGGTCTCCTTTACATCAGGGAGACCGGGCACTAACTTGCGGATCATTTCAGAGAACATCTCTGGGACGCCTGCGCCAAACAACCCCACGACCCCGTGGCTGAACACTTTAACTCCCTCTCCCACTCCACCAAAGACCGGCTGGTCATATTCCTGTTCAATTCCAATGAATAATACAAAATAACAGAGCCTGAATTTGGGATGATGTTAACACGATTTATCTCGATCTAAGCGTGAACAGATTATTTTGACATAACAGGTGGAGAGATTCACTTCCTGAAAAAGCAGCTCGAGCGATCTAAGCTGGCATCAAACCGAGTTTGGTCAATACTGAGGCAAAAATACAGCATACAGTCTTGAGTGAAATTAATAAAGAAACTATCTTAGCCCCAAAACAAGATAGAGTGTATTAAATATGAACAAAAACGCAAGTATTTTAGGATATAATCGAAAAGTAATTTATAGTACATTGAAAATCAAACAGAGATGTGAATTTGTGTCTCTACATTCTTCCCAGCTAAATTAATCATTTCAGAAATGCCTTTGTTAAATTTCATTTATCACTCGTCGGTCCATTCCACGAATCTTGCTGGGTCCTTGTTAAATTCTGAACCATCGCCTTCCTTGTTCACAGTGGTTGTTAGTCTCATGGTACAGCAAATTGTGAAGTTGTGTACTGTACGCCAATGTCTTTGTCAAAAATGCAAAGCAATCACCGCTCCAAACATTTACAAAATATCACTATGAATCTTCCTTGAGTCCAAAAAAAAATGATTTCTCAAATTTGCTCACATATCTATTGTGAAGGACGTTTTCAAATAACTTGAAGTGCAAATGGTTCACATTAATCGGATGAAAGTAGCATTTCATGTGTTACCCCACACAAAAAAAATCAAGCAATTTTGTTGTCACGAGTTGCTCTGAGCAAGTCTACGATGGATTCTTTTATCAAACAAAATCATTTCCAATGTTGTGAGGGCTCGTCTATCTTCTGTGCAACGGTCTGAATTTTGTGTCTGAATGCAGATGTAACTGGCTGCTCTGGGTAAAAGTATAAGTTGTGCCTTTCACATTGTTAATGTATATTGCTGACTTTAGTTGAATAAAGTGATGTTGTCCCAGGCATCGTGTGGCACCATTAATTAGACCATTAATTTCCACATCACTAACCGGAGACTCAGGTGGAGTTTATTGATATCATTGAAACGAAGGCTTGGAATATTTCCGGTATGAATCATGTGAATTAGAGCCTCTGAACGAGACAAAGTAGGAAAGATTAATTTCGAGTAGTAGAAAGTTTTCACGACAGAGAGAGATCACTTCGCCCATTGCACCTGTGTCACGTGAAAATAGAGCGTTCCAGCCAATACACACTTTATAGCATGTTGTCCGTAAGACTGCTGATGATAGCACTTGAAGTAAACATTCGGGAACATTGTGTAATTTCTAATCTATTATCAACATAGACATGATCTACAATGCTGTAAATCCTGGCTTATGGGGAAAAAGCAGGGGCAGAACTGTATCAATATTCAAACAGTTGGTGCAGCCCTGAGGAGCTAATCGGCCCATTTGTAAATGTTGTTTCTCAGGATATTTTGACTATTCTTGACTTAATATCATTGTAAACTGACATGAAAAAAATGCAGACATGTTCCCCAGAAATGCTGACAGCAACATACCTTTATTCAGACAAGATTAGCAACATGAATTAAGAAAGTTTTTAAAAACACTTTCTTTTAACTGACTATTGACTAAACGGATTTCACAAAGTACAAAGTACAAGGGGGAAGGGTGTAGGGGTGGGTGTGGGCGATGTTCACTGTTCCCAGATGTCTGGTTGCATTTGTGAGCAACAGGTGAACCTGCGAACCAGATCCAGATTGGTACTGCAGGTATGTCAGCAGATACTCTGTAAACGAAATTCTCCCATAAATCAGCAATGACATGAACATTTATTTTTTATGGTGTTTGAAACCAAATACAATTGAACAATGTGGTGAGACAAGTTGCTTTCATTTCCTTGAAATAGTATCAAGGGACGTTCTCTGTGGACCTGGGGTGGCAGGAAGCTCTTTAACAGCAGAATGTGACGGAACAGAGTCACCGTTGGAAATCCAGATATAGTGGAACTATTTTCACTGGAGGGTGAGAGTTCGGTGGTTGACCTCATATAATTTTATAAAGCCACGGGTGGAAACGTGGATGGCTCTAATTGACATGATTCAGATTGGAAATGTACGAAGCTTTCGTTTCAAAAATATCACATATCAATAAACTCCACCTGACCCTCCGGCTCGTGATGTGGAAATTAATGGTCTCGTTAATGGTGCTAGATGATGCCTGGGACAACATCACTTTAGCAACTAAACTACATTAACAATGTGAAAGGCACAAACTGTACTTTTTACCCAGATCAGCCAGTTTCATCTTCAGTAAGACACAACTTAAAATTCAGACCATTGCACATAAGATAGACGAGCCCTCACAACATTGGAAATGATTTTGTTTGATAAAAGAATTCATCGTAGACTTCCTCAGAGCAACTCATGTCAACAAACTTGCTTTTTTTGCGTGTGGGGTAGCGCACGAAATGTTAATTTAATCCTATTGATGTGAACCATTTGCATTTCAGAAGTTATTTGAAAACGTCCATCGCAGTAGATACGTGAGTAAATTTTACAAACCATTTATCAAAGGGGACAATCTGTTTTGGACTCAAGGAAGATCCATAGTGATATTTTGTAAATGTTTGGAGCTGGGATTGTTTTCAATTTTTGGCATATTTTCTCTATGGTGAGGGATTTCAACAATAGGATGAGGGATTTCTCATGTTTTTACGATGAGAGGAGAAAAAATTTAAAGAAGCTATCAGAGACAACGTTTTACACAGAGAATGGTTTGTGTATGGGATGATTTGGTGGTGGAAACTTACAACATTTAGAAGACATTTGGATAAGTAAATGAATATCAAATGTTTGGAAGGATATGGGCCAAGTACACACAGGTGGGATTAGTTTCGTTTGGGATAATGACTGGCATGGACTGGTTGGACCGAAGTGTCTGTAACCATGCTGTATCACTCCATGACTCTCTGACTATTTATTAATTTTTCTCAATATTAAACAGTGCTGCAGTGATCCTCGAATGAATTGTTGATGTTTAGGTTGTGTCTGAGACTCAGCGAATATTTCCTTCAATGAGAGGAGGGACCAGTTCTCCAGGTTACACAACTGAAAAATAAACTTTGCTGAGTAGATTTGTTTCTGCAGAGGCAGTGGTTATGGTTTGCAGTTGGCTTTCCACCAACTAGTCAACAGTGAGACAAAATATCTTTGATCCACTGCAGAAACTCCACCAGCTTCTAGTAAATGAAACTGGGAACTCAAGGACCTTTTCTGCAGTCGGCTTAATTGCTGTCAACTATCGTATCTGGCCGATTAAAGGGAAAATGAATCAATTAAAGTAAAATCCTACCAAACAAACTATATTTTCCCATTTACTCACAATGGGTGCATTTCACTTGGCATTTCTCCCTTTAAAAGGAAAGTCACTGAATACAGCATTCACTGTATGACTATCAGAAAACAGGACATTGCATGCAATGATGTTCTGGTTAGTTCAGTCTGTTTATTGAGTATCTTTAAAGCTCTTGAATATGAAGTTAATGGATCCAAAATCCCACATTGCAGTAACATTTGTTATCATCTCAAAGTAAATTAATAAGCTTGAATTGGTTCAAACTCACATCACTTGTTGCACCATTCTCTGATTCATGCATCTCATTAAAACTGAGTGGACCCTTTATACATGGTTAACACTGGTGTAGTGTAACAGCGAATTATTGCTGATTCTTATGAGTTAATTACCCATGTCAGAGCTATCCGTGAGCAGAGAAATGTACTGTTTATAACCTACATTCGTGGTAATGATTATTGTAATTTAACCAAACACTCTTGATGTACCCAGACAGTTATCTGCAATGGTTTAGATGTTGAGGATTTTTAAATAAAAAACGTATAGATTGTCCTATTCTAGTTCATTAAATGCTCTTTCAAAAGTTTACCTAGGTATTATGTATCACTGCCAACTCACTTTTTTGTTTCTCAGGCGCACAGCTTTCCTTCACTATGCATTTTAGTGTCGGAGCAATTTGAAAAAAAAAAAGGTGCATTCTGCAATGTAAGGAGGTGTTTCTAATCTCCAGGTCCAAACTGTTTAGTGACTCACACTCACATTCTGAACATAATCACTTTAGTCATGCTCCATATTAGGTTGCCTAAACTGAATTGAGAAACGCAGATTAGAAATGGTATGTTATTTTGTAATGAGAGAGAGAGACTTTGAGTGACAGCACAAATAAAGTCACTAATTTTGTTGGCTAATAATATTATTGAAGTTCTTTTTAGCTTTATCTGCTTGTGGTTGAATGTAGAATTAAAGGGAGTTAACTTCTACTTGAATATTCTAAATATAACTACTTTGGATACGCTGTGTATTCAGTTGCCTAAATTGAATTTTAAAATGTTTAGTATGAATTACAGGTTATTTTGTAGTGGGACAGAGACTTGCAGTATCCAGGGGAAAAAAAGCTCAATTGTTTTACTAGCCAGTAATATGCTTGAACTTTGATTTTAGTTTTATCTGCTCGTGGTTGAATGTAGAAATAAAGGGAGCTAACTTCCAATTGAATTATTTTTTTAAACAAAATACTTGCAACTATCATGTGAAACAGACCTGAAGCTACTCAATTTTACTTCCACCATTTACAAAAAAAACACTTCCAAAGAAGCTATTCAGCAAAACAAATATTCCAAGATGTGTATATGTCCATGTTTAAACATAACCTCATGTAAAGACATGATCCCATGTGTTCGGGCTGTGCAAGCTGATACCTGGAACCAGTCTCAGCCTTCAGCAGGAAACCAACAGGCCGAAAACTGTCAGCCTGCCCCTTCCGATGGCCATATAAATCCTGGGCACTGGACCGTAATTCAACACTCCTGGGTCGGTTTTGTTTAGGAAGATCTTGACAGAACCGTTTCCCACAAGTTATCAGAATGATTGTGTCGACACTTTTTCTCAGTTTGCTACTGACTTTTTTTTGTCATGTGAATATTTCTTTGTTTAAATCTCTCTTTGTTACTGTCTCAATGTTAGTCTACCACGGGAATATAAAAGACTCAGCCATCATTTCATCAGCATTAATGCTCATGGTTTATTTGTTTTCTTTTTAAAGGTGTCCAGTCGGAGGTTGTTTTGACTCAGCCAGAGGCAAAGACTGGCCGTCCCGCAGGCAGCTTGAAACTGACCTGTAAAACCAGCGGGTTCAATCTTGGCAGCACCTACATGGACTGGGTCCGACAGGTTCCGGGACAGGGTCTGGAGTGCTGGTTAGCTACTGTAGTTCATCCAGCAATAACTATGCACCAGCGATTAAGGGTCGATTTACTGCGGCGTCCAAAGACACATTAAAATACATTTTCGCGTTGGACATGGGGAGCCTGAAGATCGAAGACCACAAGAGCCTGAAGATCGAAGACCACAGCGAGAGGAACCCAGGTCTGGACCATTCAAAAATAGGGAACATTTTGTCAATTCCATCATAAACTGACGGTCAGTACGCGTTTTAAATGCAATTATGCCAACTGCGATCTGAAGCAGACCTCAGGCTGCCTCGTACAAAACTATCAAATAGGAAATGTACCATTTAAACTGTCAAACTGTAATACAATGGGACAATGTTTTGGGCATGTTATATGCACTGCTAACACTTCCATCAATTAAATGCTTGGACAAAATGTTAGTTTTAATATATCTGACAACTCAGGAAATCACTGCTAATTATTATGTCAACTATGGCATTAATTCTAAACATGATCAGTACTAAATGGCTCTTTCAAATGAAAACTGAGACCTGGAGTAAAGAACAGATAATAAGTGTACTGGTTTATATCATTGTGATACTACAGTGGGTCACAGTGTTGTGCACAGCGACATCCTCATACAAAAAACACTGACAAGGATTTATCTCAAGTTGGTGATTTCTACCGTGTCAGGAGCGAGAGATAATGTGAGATGCAATTTAAATGCAATCCAGTAGTGCTAGTTTGTACAAATGTATATTTTTTTCTACCTTCTTCGTGTTGATTGTCAAGTTAAATGCAGACAAAACCTGTAAAATTATTCCAAGCTTTCAAAATACAATGAATAGTAAAAGCTGAAATAATGCACTGAATCATTTTTAGAGGAGTCTGAATCACTGCTTTCCAGGAAGTGATGAAATTATCTGCATTTTACAGTTTACAGTCTGTCATAGTATTTGACACAGTGTGTCTCACAGTGATATTCTTGGCTACTGGGGCCAAGGGAGCATGGTGACTGTGACTTCAGGAAAAACCCTTGAACTTGCTTTGTGACTTTTTAAAAACTTTCTATTAATGTGACTAATTTCTGAATTAAATGAAACTCACATTCTTTGGTAAGTTTGGTTTGGTTCGGATTGATTTTTGTTCAGACTGATTATAGACTTCAGTTTAGGCTCAGCAAATAGTTAAAACGGTGATGATGGAGTCAGTTGCTTGGTGTATTTTTTTGGGGCATTCTGTGTGGCTGGGCTACTTGAAACACCTAATGTCTCTTAATCAGCCAGGTATAAATAATGTTTAATGCCAGTGACACCCTGACTGTGAGTTTTATTATCAACAACAAATGCTAAGACTTTAAAGATGTTCGAAATATTACCAAACATGATTAAAATATGCTAAAATAATATTATTCATTTCTTGAATATATTCGCCGTATACATAATGTTCTTACCATGATTATATTTTCTCATTTATTTTGTTAATTTTGTTGATGACAAGCAGGTTAGAAACTGTCATAAAATTTTCTTGCGGTGCTATATTTCATTCTGTTGATGAGATTCTGAGTTTGTTTTACTTGATTCTGTTGAATTGAGTTGATTGGATCTTGGCTTTGTTTTAGCTGATTCGGTCTGAACTGAATTGTTTGGGTTATGACTTTGTATTTACTTGGTTTTATTGAATTGCGTTGATTGCCTGTTGAAATTGTTTTATTTGATTCTGTTGAATTGAATTGGTTGGATTCTGATTATATTTCATTTAAATCTGTTGTTTTGAGTTGATTGGAATCTGATTTTATTTTTCTTGATTCTGTTGAATTGAGTCGATTAGATTCTTATTCAGTTTGTAGAATTGATCTGCGTTTTCATGCTTTCTGTAATCGGTGTTTTCTTTCTGGTGAGGAGAATGTCTCTCTGGATTACTTTTCATTACCAATAATTGTGAAGTTCTTTGTTTTTCATGAATCACTTCTGCATTTGTTAAACTTATATGTGCTTGGGTAACATTAAATTTGTTATATTTGGGATACAGTTTCTGGTTTCGACATTGTTTTTGCACTGTTAACATTGTATAGTGAACCGCTGCAGGTTCCTCATTCAATGCAATCAGCATGCGAGTAGAAATTTCATAAAGCCTAATATTAAGTGAAAGGCAAATCGCAAAGATTTTGGAAATGAAGGGAAAACAGATACCTTCGGGTGTAATCTTTACTTAGAAGTAATAATTAAGGATTAATCTAATCCATGTTTTACAATCCACATTCAGAACTCAACTATCTAGTTCATTCACAAGATCTGTCTTTAAACAGTTTACAAGTCATAGAGAAATATAAATAGAATTTCAAAAATATAATGTTCTAAAAGTTCTTGCTCTTGAGCAAAAATGCCATGACCGTATTATAATTGATCAAGAAACACCTTTCAATTCCACTGTACACTACATATAATTTTTCTGGCTGGAAAAGATCATTGGCAAAGACCATTTGGAAATTTTGCTCGATTTGATGAAGAACAGACCAGGTTCACTGCTTTGATTGTTTTCACAAGTATCTTGAGTTAATTAATTGTTATGTTCCTGATTAAACTGGATTTGCAGGATAAAAATAAAACATTAACTGAATTAGTTAATCTGCACACTGCTTTAGGTGTTCCCAATCTGTCCGTTTTAAATGAATAGTTACATTTTATAACAAAATATCAACTGAAGAGTCATTCTTTCGGAAACAACTGCAATAGTGAATTATGCGACCAAGGCCAAACTTCGAATTAATTAAAACAATCCACTCAGGAACTCACAGGGCATCGTGGTGGCTCAGTGTTCGGCACTGCTGCCTCACAGGGCCAGGATCCGAGGTTCGATTCCACCCTCGGGTGACTGTCTGCGTGGAGTTTGCACATTCTCCTTGTGTCTGCGTGGGTTTCCTCCGGGTGCTCCGATTTCATCCCACAGTCCAAAGATGTGCAGGGCAGGTGATTTTGCAATTCAGCACAGCCATATTGTTCAGGGATGTCTAGGTTAGGGTGCATTAGTCAGGGGAAAATATAAGTTAGGGGGAATTGGTCTGGGCGGGCTACTTACTGTTCAGAAGGTCAGTGTGGAATTTTTGGGCCAAATGGCCTGTTTCCATACTGTAGGAACTCTACTCTTAAAACCATGGGAGTAGAGAATTCATTTTACATGAATGTATAGACGGCTGCAGAGTTCACAAATTTTCAGAAGATATGAACTAGACAATAACAGAGCACATTGTTTATTCAAACACTGAAAATAGAGCATTAGTTATTTTAATTCATATACTTGAGCGATTTATTGCAATGTAGCGATCGGAAAGAATCTGCTCACATTAGCTAAGTGTGACAATCATTTAGATTAGATTTCCTTGAGTATGTATCGGGTCATTCGGCCCAACAAGTCCACACCGACCTTCTGAAGAGTAACCCACCCAGACCCATTGCCCTACCCTATATTTACCCCTGACTAATGCACCTAACACTATGGACAATATAGCATGACCAGTTCACCTGATGTGCAGATCTTTGGATTGAGGGAGGAAACCCAAATAGACACAGGGGAGGATGTGTGAACTCCGCACAGACAGTCACCCGAGGGTGGAACCGAGCCTGGGTACCTGGATCTGTGAGGCAGCATTGCCCGCATTTACTTAGACATCCGTTAAAGCGGGCAACTCCAGACAGAAGCATGTTATCAATTCATACCTTTTTAAACATTTTTGTATATTAAAACCAGTTAACAAAAAAAAACTTGCCCTAGTTTCTTCAACAGAAATGCTTTTCACACTGGAATGCCGTATTGACTTTATGCAGTGCATGCAAAATCTCCACAGTTCAAGAAATGTTTTAAGAATATGTAAAATTAATTTAGAGAGTAATCCATTTCCTCTGGATCTGTGCTTTAATTGGTGATATTTCCCACCTCAATAATTTTGTTAAATACAATGACTTATATTAAGTATATTAACTCAGTGGTTATTTATGTTCACGGTGAACACATTCTTGTCCACATTAATCCTCTGGTTAGTTCCTCTGATGAATGTTTAATTACAGTGAATATATTTGACGTGAGGAATTGAGCAATGTATCTGCTAGGATTAAGTCTGTTGTGCAGTTTGTTTCAGTGTTATCTCCAACTAACTTGTTAACAGTACTGACCATTTGTAAATTGTCCAGTTCGGATACCTGAATCTCAGATAGTTTAATTTCATCTCGTGCTTCAAAACCACATCTATCTGCCAGAAATGCAATATTCGATTAGGCGCCTCAGAATTGAGAGCCCTGACTAAGTTGTTCCATTCAGAACGAACATTTCAGGAACAAAAGGTAGATAGCAAGAGTTTTGAAATTGGTTGTTGGCAACAAGAGATTATTGATTGAGCGAGGCAGATTTTCTTTGTGCCTCAGTTCTGCAGGACATATTTAGTGTCACAAAGTAGAATCAGAAGTTTTATGCACCTTATTATTTGAAAACCTATCATCAGCCTTTAATGTCACTGGCAACAGTCACATTACACTTCAAAACCATCTGGTGCAGCAACATTCACAGGGGAAAGAGGAAGAGAGTACTAGCGTAATATCCATTGACAGTGAATTGATGGCAATGAAATTCCTGGTTTTACTCCTCTGTAGTTCCCATAGAGTTTGAACAATTCGGAGCTGCTGTCAAAGTATTCTTGGATAAATGTTGAAAAGTTACTTTCATTGTCAAACATTCTGGAACAATCCCTGGTTGTTGGAAGGTGTTAATAACTAACATAGTTTATGTACTGTCAAAGTGATAGTGTCGAGCTCATTGTGTTCATGTCTGTTGTGATGTTGTAGTAGGGTCCCTGATTCTGTGCCAGGTGGACTGTGCTCGCTTACAACCTGTTAGAGAAGTATGTAACACCATAACTTATCAGGTTACTTCAATGCAAGAAAGCTGATTGAGATGTTTGGGTGTTTGTTGGAATTCCAGTCACAGAGGCCAGTGAGATCTATTCAATCGCTGTCCCGACTTGTGTCTCTTAGATATTAAACAGAATTTTGGTGGTTAGCAGCTTTTTCCAGATCAATATTTGTTCACAAGCTTTTGGGCATCGCTAGATGGGGTTAATGGAGTAAGTGCTCAAAGAAATCCCAGCTTTTGACTTGCTGTTCTAACAATATCATTACAACTAATCCAGAATGAATCATTTTCGAAGCATATTTGTTAGATTATGCTTAGGCTGTTTATTTTATATTAAACCAGTGATTTGCAGAATTTGTTTGTTCAGTACGGTGGGGGTTCCGCTGAATCCGACACTTGCAGCAGATGGTGATAGTTTTTCGATTGGTCTTCAATTGCTTTCTCAGACCATCCAGGACCTCTGCTAAGAATCCTTTTTCCAACAGGAGTCAAGCAAACGTTATCAACAGGTGTGAGCTCTTGTGCCAAAAAACATGAAAACAATTTGCTGAAAAGGGGGTCTCTGGATGCGAAAGGCTAACATTGCTTTATCTTCACAGGAGCTGCTAGACCTGCTGAGTTTCTTCAGAAATGTCCGTCTTTATTTTGGTTTTCCAGCATTAAATTTTGTTTTTTCATTAAAAAATGTTCTGTTCGATGAAACACATTCTTCAGAGAAAAGATGCATTTGGACAAATTGGGAATGTTCAGAGATATTAAATATCAGACAATCATTGATTTTGAGCGCATTGATCTCGAGCTGCAGTTTCACAAGAAACTATCATGAAGTAACAACACACTCCAGAGTGCAGTAGCTGCTATAATTGGGTGGAAGTTATTTTGATTACTCAAGTAGAGAATGTCAATAATCCCGTTCCAAATAATGAACTAAAGTTTTTTTTTAAACGCATGTGTGAAACAATTAATTTGTTGAAATATTTTAATAAAAAGTGTTCACCACCAGTGCTAGCTTAATGAATCACACAATGATAGGAAGGTAGGAGCAAGAGGAGGGCACTCAGTCCCTCGAGCTGTTCCACCACTTACTTAGATCATGGTGCATCTGCGAGCTAAATCCACAGGCCTAGCTTTGGCTAAAGCTCTTTAATACTTTTGATTAACAAGCAAAAACTATCCCAGATTTACTGATTCGACTGCTCATAACAAGGGGAGACACCATTTCTGAAAGACATTTCTCTGAATATTTAAAGTGACACAATGAGGCTGGAACTAATTGCTCATGAAAGTAAGTTTTAAATCTCTGACAATTTCCAATTGAAGCATACCAATCATCATATTCCATTAATTTAACACTATACTTCCCTGGAATAAAGAAATATAATGTGTGATTGCCTTGCTAAAAATGAGGGAAGCATCATTCCTATTATATGATTAAGAAATAGCTCTGTTCATTCAGTGAACACACAGTCAAATCACACAAAAGGAAACCATGTCATCTTGTGTAGACACACAAGTGACTCAAATAATTTTCAAATCTTCCAGTGGTTTTTTGAATCTCTAGGCAGGCGTGGAAGTGTCAGACTTTTTATATTGCCTTAAGAAACCAGTTGTCATCAGTCTATTTGAATTGCTGAAGTTTGTGTGGTATTAGCACATTCACAGCACAGTGAGTCCCATGGCTGTGATTGAGGAAGAGGAAACGGGCAGAGAAATAGTTGAGAGTCAAGTTGAAGTCTGATTTGGAGGAAAGTTTTCAGGAGAAACATTTACATGCATGTGCGCCTTTCTCCTCAAGGATCACAGTTTTGGAACATGTTGCCGAAGGGACATGTCAGCATGCAATTTGGAAGCTGAAGAAGGCACCTCGGCCTCTCTGGAATGCTATTCCATTCATGGGATCATCAGAAATCTTGCTGCTCACCAGTCTTCCCAACACACCGATAGCATTGAACCTGATTGTTTACTCTTCAACAAAAGAATGGTGAACCTTTGGAATTTTCCGCCGCAGGAATTGATTGAGGTCAAAACATTAAATGATTTCAATAAGGAGATAGATTCCTTCAATTCTTAAAAAAAATGCTACGAATATGTGGGAGAAAGGCAAACAGGCTACAATATTGGTTGAAAGCCATGAAAACATTGAATGCGGCCTGGTTTGTAAGTTTGCACGTAACGCCAAAATTGGTGGTATAATTGGCAGTGAAAGTTATCTAAACGTACAATGAGATCTTGATCAGCTGGGCCAATGGGCTGAGGAGTGGCAAATGGAGTTTAAGTTAAATGAATCCGATGTGTTGCTTTTTGAGAAGACAAATTGGGTCACAAATTACAGAGTTAATGGTAGGCACTGGGTAGTGATGTTAAACACAGGGCCCTGAGGGTTCAGACTCATAGAGTCTTGAAAAGTGTTGTCTCAAGTAGCTAGTGTGTTGCAGGTGTTTGGCACCAACTTCATTGGTCAGAGCACTGAGTGCAGGAGTTGGAATGAACTGCCAGACGAAGTGGTAAATGCAGAGATAGGTCGAACAGTAGACATTTGAACAGCTACAGGAATTGGATCGGTCTGGATGGATATGGGCCAAAGGCAGGCTAGTGGAATTAGCTTAATTTGGGAACTCTGGTCAGCATGGATGAGCTGTACCAAAGAAACTGTTTCTGTGCTATGTGACTTTATGACCCACTGATTTTATGGTGGAGTAGGCTCGAAGTTGGAAGTTGGTGAGCAAGTGAGGGGCTAGATTGGGCATGTGGGAGATTTTGGGCTGGTAGGCTGTGAGATGTTGGGTGGCTGCAGGGTAAGCTTGCATGCACCCTATCTGGCAAGGTGGCATCAAGGTAAATCGTAATGGCCACAGGATAATTTGGTCGAATTGTGCTTGGTAGGTGAGGGGTAGTTTGAGCTGAAATGCAGGAGGTCTTTCTTTGCCAGGCTGGTTTGTGTAGAGTTCAGAAGGGTGCCAGGCTGGTTTGTGGAGAGGTGGGCAGAGTGCCAGGATGTTTCGGGGGTGGAAGGTCACAGTAATGCAGTGGCAGGTGGACATGATGTCAAAAGGCAAAGCTCGGAGTCTGAAAAAATGGTAGGTGGTAAAGCACAGATGCGAAAGGAGCTAGGATGCAAAGTGCACAGGTTGACTTGGGTATGATGAGAGGTCAGTGACCAAGGGCTGAGGTAATGCCTCGGGTAGTGGGCTTCTGTTAGAGGTTGTGAAAATTACGGTGCCAGGTATGGTCAGGGCTAGATTCACCATGGGCCAGGTGCAGGGTGGCAGGAATGGAAATTAGTGAAATGAATTAAGTTCATATGTCCATCTGGAATATAGAAGATAAAACATTGCAGTGCAGTACAGGCCCTTCAGCCCTTGATGTTGCACTGACCTGTGGAACCAATCTGAAGCCTATCTATCCTACACTATTCCATTTTCACCCATATGTTTATACAATGACCTTTTAAATGCCCTTAAAGTTGGCGAGTGTACTATTGTTGCAGGCAGTGCATTCCATGCCCTTACGACGCTCTGAGTAAAGAAACAACCTCTGACATATGTCCTCTATCTATCAGCCCTCAAATTAAAGCTATGTACCCTCCTCCTAGCCATCACTATCCAAGGAAAAAGACTCACTGTCCACCCTCTGTTTATCTTTTATGTCTCAATTAACCTCTCAACCTTCTTCTCTCAAACAAAAACAGCCTTAAGACCCTCATTCTTTCCTCATAAAACCTTCCCGCCATACCAAGCAACATCCTAGTAAACCTCCTCTGAACTCTTCCAAAGCTTCCACACTCTCCCTATAATGTGGTGACCAGAACAATACACAATACTCCAAGTGCGGCCACACCAGAGTACAGCTGCAGCCTAACCTCGTGGTTCTGAAACTCCGTCCCTCTATCGATGAATGTAAACACAAAATATGCCTTCTTAACAACCCTATCAACCTGGCTGGCAACTTTTAGGGATCTATGTACATGAACCCAGAGATCTCGCTGCTCAGCTACACTACCAATATGGATTGCCTTGGATGTGTTTCTTGTGATAGGGGTTGCGTGGTCCGGGCATGAATGGGTGTATAACAGGGTAGGGTTTGTCAATGTGAGTGGAAATTTTGGTCTAGACAGAGTAAGTGCAGTGGTTAGTCTGAGAGATGAGGTTTGGTGGTGAACTGCGTATCATTTTGATAGCTATTAAAGTTAAAGCGTACTTGTTAATTTCTCAAATCATATTAACGTAAATACTCAACTGTAACACTCCAAAGTCTCTGAACCTTAATGGTTCTCCATTTTTCAGAGGCATCCAGAATTCAGATAATTGTAAATTAGAAGTTTCAACTTCCAGACAATTGGCATGAGTTCAGCTGTGACAGCCATCCTCCCCGTCCCAGTGCTCAGCTCCTGCCTGTGCTGCTGCTGCAGTGACATTCCTCCCAGAGAGAACATTCTGCCTGGCATTGATAAGTGAGGAAAGCTCACTGAACCTGATTTCCAAGTATGGGAACGGCACACACGAGGGGACACAACGTTTAAGTGAGGGAAGATAGGTATAAGACAGATGTCAGAGGTTGTTTACTCGTTGAGTAGTAAGGGTATGGAATGCTTTGCCTGCAACGGTAGTAGATTCGCCAAGCTTAAGTGCATTTAAGTCGTCATTGGACAGGCATGTGGATGTACATGGAATAGTGTAGGTGGGGTGGGCTTCAGATTAGTATGACACGGCAGCGCAACATCGAGGGCCGAAGGGCCTATCCTACGCTGTAATTTTCTATGTTCTATGATTCACTCTGATTTCTCTCTGGGGGTACTGCCAGCTGTTTGGTATCTCCAGCAGCACGGTACCTAGTGGGGCAGCACGCTGGTTCCGTGGTTAGCGTTGTTGCCTCATCGTGCTAGGGACTTCGGTTCGATTCCAGCCTCTCTGTGGAGTTGGCACTTTCGCCCTATGTCTGTGTGCATTTCCTCCCACAGTCCAAAGATGTAGGAATTGCAAATGTTGTGCTCAGGGATTGAGAGGTTAGGTGCATTAGTCAGGGCTAAATGTAGAGTAATAGGGTTGGCGAATCGGTCTGGATGCGTTACTTTTCAGAGGGTGGGTGTGGACTCGTTGGGTAAAATGGCCTGTTTGCAAACACTATTAAATTTCGATGAATCTGCATTTCCTTCGTTGGTATTTTGTGAAACCACTCCGCTCATCACTTGCAATCCAGAGAAAGTGTAATCTTCAAACAGTTACTGGGGTGGGATCAGGATGTTCTTCTTCCAAAATTATATGGCAATGGTCAAGGTCGAGGGCATGTTTATAAAGAGGGAACCAATGATCATCATCAGCAACTGGTAGGAAACAAAAACAAAACCATTTATGCTGTAGACTTCAGCGGGAACATACTGGCAAACGTTTACAGCTGATGATACAATTGAGTAACTGATAAGGTCAAATTAACAGAAACTAACATGCTCAATTGGTCATTCTATTGTAGAGACACCGTTTACCCCCACGCTTTATGGTCTGGTCTCCCCCTGTCAGGAGCACATCACCGGTTCTGTGATCTTTGGTTGTTTGGCGATGTACTATTCCACTGACGTCACCAAGGTAACCTGGAAGAAAGGTGGGGAGCTAATCACGACTGGATTGAAGACTTACCCATCAGCGAAAAACCAGAAGGGAACCTACATACTGAGCGGCCAGTTAACCCTGCCCGAGTCAGCGGTAAGTTGCCCCAGCAAAATCAACTGTGACGTCCAACACAGCGGGTCACACAAGAGCAAAGAAATGCCATGTCCAGATGAGTGTTGTGGAAACTGAGATAAGCAGAGCATCTGGGATTAATATGAATAAGGCATTATTTGTAACAGTTTTCACTGAATCACCTTATACAGCACAAGAGAAAGGCCCTTTGGTCGATCCAGTACACGCCTATCAATAACAGCCACCTAACTATTCCAATCTCATGGTCCAGCACTTGATCCATTGCTGTGAATGACTTGCCTTTGCAAGTATGCCTCTAATTACTTCATGCTTATTATGAGGGGCTCAGTCTCTACATGACTTATAGGCACTGAGCTCCAGACTCACACCACCTTCTGTTTGATTTTGTTAACCACAAGATCCCACTCTAAACCTCCTGGCCTGATATTCACCCTGTGCGCCTGAGTCATTGATCTCTCCATCAAGGGGAAAGGTTTCGTCCAGTTTACCCTATCTATGCCTAAAATAATTACAGACATCATGATAATCTTCTCCCTGTTTCTCCTCTGATCAAAGGAAAACCCACGTCTATCTAATCTAGTTTCATAATTAAAATCCTCCAACTCAGGCAAAATCTTTGCAAATCTCATCAATGCTACCTTCATGTAAACACATTCATAGAGTCATAGAGATGTACAGCATGGAAATAAACCCTTCGGTCCTACCCGTCTATTCCGACCAGTTATCCCAACCCAATCCATTCCCACCTGCAAGCACCCGGCACATATCGTTCCAAACTGTTCCTATTTATATACGCATCCAAATGCCTCTGAAACGTTGCAATTGTGCCAGCCTCCACCACTTCCACTGGCAGGTCAATCCATACATGTAACATTCTCTGTGCGAAAGCGTTGCCCCTTAGGTTTCTTTTATATCTTTCCCCTCTCACCATATCCCTATGCCCACTAGTTCTGAACTCCCCGACCCCAGGGAAAAGACTTTACCTATTTACCCTATCCATATCCGTCATAATTTTGTAAACCTCTATAAGGTTACCCCTCAGCCTCTGATGCGCCAGGGAAAACAACACCACCCTGTTCAGCCTCTCCCTATAGCTCAAATCCTCCAACCCTGGCCACACCTTGTAAATCTTTTCTGAGCCCTTTCAAGTTTCACAACAACTTTCCGATAGGAAGGAGACCAGAATTGCTTTCAATATTCCAACAATGGCCTAACTAATGTCCTGTACAGCCACAACATGACCTCCCAATTCCTGTACTCAAAAAAAGGAAAGCATGCCAAACGCCTTCTTCACTAACCTATCTCTCTGCAACTCCACTTTCAAGGAGCTATGAGCCTGCACTCCAAGTCCTCTTTGTTCAGCAACACTCCCTAGGGCCTTACCATTAAGTGTATAAGTCCTGCTAAGATTTGCTTTCCCAAAATGCAGCACCTCGCATTTGTCTGAATTCAACTCCATCTCTCATTTCTAAGCCCATTAGCCCATCTGGTCAAGATCCTGTTGCAATCTGAGGTAACCCTCTTCGCTCGCATTCAAATCATTTATGTAAATGACAAAAAGTAGAGGACTCAGCACTGTACATGATTCCTACCTTAGATTTTCTTGTAAACATTGTCACTGAAACAGCACAAATCACCAGGACAGCAAACTGCACCCAATGTATAACACTGTAGGTCCTTAAAGAACATGCACACAACACTTCAGTATGGCCTAACCTGTGTTTGATTAAGTTCCAGTATCATCTCCCTACTCTGCATTGGCAATGTCTCGGCTAATAAAAGAAAATAACTTCTCCACCTTCTTAGCCTCTTTATCCAGACGACACAGTACTATAGGGGATTGGTGGTTACGTACACCAAAGATCCTCAGTCCTTTCCAGAGTTCCACCATTCAAAACGTAATACCTCACATTTTATTCTGCCGAATTACACCACTTTGCATTTATCCAGAATGATTTTCATTTGCAAATTCTCTTCATATATAACCAACCTTTGTATATCCTCCTGCAAGCTAAAGCTATTATGCTCACGACTTACCAACGTGACAAGTTTCCTTTCATCTGTGAATTTACTGGTTAACCCTCCTACATTCGAGTCTCAATCATTGGTATATAAGAAAAACAGCAAGGAAATCAACACCAATCCCTGCAGAACACCACGAGACATAGATTTCCAGTCACGCAGACGCCCTATTACCATTATCCCCTGCTCCCACCACTCAGCCAGTTCTAGATCCAATCTGTCAAATTAACTCGGATCCCATTGGCTCTAATTATTGCTATCATCTGGACATCGAGTTATCTCTCTGAAAACTACCATCAAATTGTTACACATGACTTCCTCTCAATAAAACCGTGCTGCAAATTGTTGATTGATCTTCCAAATCAAGACTAATTCCGCTTCTCAATAGTTCCAATAGTTTCCCTACCACTTAGAGTAGCTTGACAGATCTGTGTTTTCATTGTTTGTCCCTTCCTTCGTCCTGCATAACAGTGCAACATTGGCTGATCTACACTCAGCGCAACTGCTGTGGCCAGACAGCAATTCTAAATTATTGTCAGCGACTCAACTATTTCATCCTTTGCATCACTCAACAGTTTGGTATACATTTAATCTGCCCTGGAAATATAACCGCTTTTCATCCAGCAAGATAACACAGAACATCACATCATGTGTCCTAATTTCCAAACGTACATCACACCACTCCTCCATGATTTCTGCCCCCACATTGTCCCTCTTACTAGTGAACATTGAAACAACACAATATTTAATAGATGCAGGAGTAGGCCATTCTGCCCTTCGAGCCTGCACCACCATTCATTATGATCTTGGCTGACGATCCTCAATCAGTATCCTGTTCCTGTCTTATCCGCATAACACTTTATTCTATTATCCTTGAGAGCTCTATCCAGCTCGTTCTTAAACGAATCCAGAGACTGGGCCTCCACTGCCTTCTGGGGCAGAGCATTGCACACACCCACCACTCTCTGGGTGAAGACGTTTCTCCTCATCTCTGTCCTATATGGCCTACCCCTTATTTTTAAGCTGTGTCCTCTGGTTCGGAATTCACCCATCAGCGAAAACACCCATCGGTTTCCTGCCTCCAGAGTGTCTGATCCTTTAATAATCTTATACGTCTCAATCAGATCCCCTCTCAGCATTCTAAACTCAAGGGTATACAAGCCCAGTCACTCCAATCTTTCAACATAAGATAGTCCCGCCATTCCAGGAATTGACGTCGTGAACCTACGCTGCACTCCCTCAATATTCAGAATTTCTTTCCTCAAATTTGGAGATCAGAACTGCATACAATATTCCAGGTGTTTGTTTCGACCACAACCTAATCCGTCGGCTCGACTCCAGTAATAACATTTAATGGGCATTACTGTTTCCCGAATTATTCTTTTATTATGAATGAGCCTGTAACTTTTTGAAGTATTTTCCTGCATTTTGACTGCTATTATTTTCTCATGGTCCCTTTTGCTCTCCTAATACCACTTTCTTTCAAACTCCCCCTTGCACGTTCTGTACTCCATAATAGTTTCTATTGTTTTGAGATTTCAGGATAGACCGGACGTCTCCCTTGTTGCTCTTTATCTCACCCTCCATGCCCTTTGGTTTCCAGAGCCCGCTACATTCTTGGTCCCACGCAGTGGCTTCCTGGGAAATGACCTCTCTGTTTTTATTTCTTTCTTATTTCTTTCTTCAATGTGTCACACTGCTCTGATTTAGATTTGCCAGTAAGTGCCAGCTTCCAGTTCACTCTGGTCAAATCATTACCTGATCTTATTAACATTGTCCTTCCCCCTTCAGAACTTTGGGCCAATTTTTATCCCTTTCCAGAACAATCTGGAATCCAACCGATTTATGATCACTGTCTGCACTTTCCATTGATGTTTTCATTGACTTCATTCCCTAAAGTAAAGTCTAGGGTTCGCCCCTCTCTTGCATGGTCTGGATTAAGATTCTCTGTATTAAACACATAGTTTGTAAAAATATTCTCCTGGGGGCATTTTCAGAATTCTGCTCCCTCTAAACTTTTGTCAAAAATGAATATCCAAGCATTTGCTGAGGAAGTTAAAAACCTCTTTTCTCATTCCCCTATTTAATTTACGTTTCTCTGAAATTTGCCCATGTATCTGCACTTGGTCTTTTGGACCTATAGTAAGGTCTATCGTGCTCTCCCAGTAATTCCTGAAGAAGGGCTAATGCCCGAAACGTCGATTCTCCTGTTCCCTAGATGCTGCCTGACCTGCTGCGCTTTTCCAGCAACACATTTCCATCTCCCAGTAATTATGCTTGTTGTATTTTTGTTTTGAAGTACTCTCCATTTGCCGTCGTTCGAGGAGGTATCCATGATTTCATTTTTCTTTACAGCCTAAAATACTCTTGTCAGAATTGCGACAGAAGAAACATTCTGTACAGCACACCTCCGCCCCCATTCTCTTCCATCTTTCCCTGTCTCGCCTGACATGACTAAATCCAGGAATATTGAATAGCCATTCCTGCCCCGCTCTCAATATGTCTCCGTGATAGCAACCGTATAATTTCCTCATTTATGACGATAATTCATCTGCTTGTTCATCAGACTCTGTCATTAAAACGAATACCATCCAACATTGCTATCTCCCTTTTGATTTAACCGGCCTATAGTTTCTATGCTTCCTTGACTCCCTTGCTCTGTCCTATAATTTTAGCCTTTCATATTGTCCTGCTGATCTATCTGTGTGGATCCCAGCTTCTCCAGCACTCTGTACAATTATGATTCTTGTATCCATTAACCACAAGAACCCTTGATATATGAGAACTGATTGTATTTGTTATGAAATTCGTCAGATAATTTATGCAATGTGGTTCCTAAGGGTCCAGACATTCTCCAACCAACTCTTTTCCTTACTGTGAGCTCCAGTGAAGAAATCGCAAGCAGCAAGTTTGCAACCATCGATTTCCATCCGAAGTCAATCTCCGTGATTTGGTTGAAAATTGGCCGACGCTTGGATTCTGGCTTCTTCACGTCTCCCGTGTGTGAGGCAAACGGGAACGACTCGGTGACGAGTCGGCTGATGGTCCCTTATGGTGAATGGTTCAACAGCGCAGTCTATACCTGCCAGGCCACTCATGGAGGGAACATTCAAAGTAAAAACATCACCACACTCCAGGGTGAGAGACACACACTGAGAGAGCTACAAATCATTCTGAACTCTGATGTGAATCAAACACACTAATTTATCAGGCGTAGTAAACAGCACAGTACAGCTTCTCATTTCCCAATCTTGCCACCTATCTCATTTCAGTTTGAGTGTTACATTAGCATTGCTCATAATTCAACCTTTTGGCACGTCAGAAAAGCAGGTTTCCCCTCTGTTGAAGATAGATATATAGACAGTGAGCTTTGTTAAATCGTTTGTTGCCTGACCATGCTGGGAGAGGCATTCAGAGTGCTGAATCCTTGGCTGGTAGCCGCGGCAAGGATAAGTTTTGGGTGGAGGGGGATATTGGAGAGATATCTGATTGAAACATAGAAAATACTGAGAGACTGAGGTCGAGTGAACGTGGAATAGATGTTTTGACTGGTAGGTGAGACTAGGACCCAAGGGCACAGTCTTAGCGTCAAAGGGGCACCGTTTCGAACTGAGATGGGGAGGAATTTCTTCAGCCAGACGGTGTTGAATCTGTGGAACTTGTTGCTGCAGAGGGCTGTGGAGGCCGCGCCATTGTGTGTATTGAAGCCAGAGAGAGATCAACTCTTGTTTAGTATGGGGAGAAGACAGTAGAATGGCTTTGGCCGAAATGTCGATTTTCCTGCTCCTTGGATGCTGCCTGACCTGCTGTGCCTTTCCAGCATCTTTCTGATCTAAACTCTGGATTGGCCGAAGAGCCTTATTCTGATACTCTACCTTATGATATTGTGGTCTCAAAATGACGTGATTAAAATATGCTGTGACCTTTACTTGAAAATAAATCAAAATGCGTTCAATGCTTCATTCCCTGCTCAGGAATGACCTGTCGGGCTTGGACATTGTACGACATCGATTTTTTTATCTGGTACTGAGTTCTTTAACTTCATTTATTGAATTAGACCACAGACCAAGTGGGTATCACATTTGATTAACAGGGATAAACATGATCTCACTGAGCTTCTTTAAGATGCTTTCTGTAATTCGTGGCTGAGGCAGGAGAATACATTCTGGTAAGAATGCTACAACAGGGATGAATGGGCTAGGACCTCGAGGCAGGCTGAGTTAGCCTGGTGTGGGGTGGCGATGTTTACACAGTGAGTAGTGGATGTATATAAGATTAGTGCACGTTTCCATCGCATTTGTAGATTAATTTAAGACACTTTTGCTTGTTTTCTTTCTCCCCTGTTCTATGAAGAAATTTAAAAATGCAGCTTGGTAAATAAAGTGAAAGTACAGAGCAGTTATGACCTAACTGATTGGAGGGAAAGACTTAAGGAGATGGGTGTCCTTCTCGATATCCAATTCTGTACTCAGTGTCTTGTTTTCAATCTATTCCAAACTCAGTCCACGAGGTACAATGACATAAATTAGGGAATGACCAATAACGCAAAGCATTTTCAGTTACTTTAAATATAATGAACATAATTTCCATGGTTGTTCACCACTCCTGTAACTCTTTAGAACTCTACAAAGAGAATAATTATTATTTATTATAATTTGTCCAAAATTTGTGATGTGATTTTGCAGTCAGCGTGACCAGCAGCATTTGCACGTAAGGATTACGAACATGGAAATGAACTCATTATATTTAGATTACTCTTGTCACAAGCATCAATAGATGGTGTTAAGTGAGAGACAAACTCTGAAAGAAAGGTAACTCCATGGGTTACATGATGATTTTACTTTTTTCACAGGTTTCACTTGTTACAAAGTCAGTGTTCTTATGGAATATTTACACCGGCTATGTCAGAGGTAATCACAAATGATTTCACAAATCAAAACAAATCAACAATAATAAGCATCGTTTCAGCAATGGTTGGAGTTGCCATTTTGAAGGTGGTGTCTTCACCCTGTGAAGAAGTAATCTGAAGATTAGGTGCTTTAATCATAAAGAGATATTTTTAATTGTCTTTGATTTTTGTTTCATAGAAGATACCGAGTGCCACGCGAACACTGTTAAAATCCTCCCACCGCCAGTAGAACAAGTCTTACTGGAGGCGATGGTGATGTTAACCTGCGTTGTGTCTAATCTTCATTCTGGCATCAAAGTAACCTGGACACAAGAAAAGAAGCCTCTGAAATCAGAGATTGCTGACCAACCTGGACAGAATCCCGGCAGCGTGATCAGCAAATTAGACATTTCTACTGAAGCCTGGCTGAGTGGCGTTACTTTTGAATGTGTGGTGTACCATCAGAATCTACCGACTCCGCTGAGAGACTCCATCCACAAGGAGAAAGGTGAGCGGTGAGATTAAAGCACAAAGGATCCCATGTGTAATCCAGATCCAGTTACATCAATTGTAGGCTTTGATTGGTAATGAACAAACATCGTTGGGTGCATTAATGATGCATCCGATGACAGGATACCTAAGTGGCTGATTATGAAAAAGATGGTCCAAAGCAGATTGTATTCTTATAAAATCAGATAAGGTGGGAAGAAACCTGGATTGGGACGTCACCATCAGCAATGACAATTGGACAGAATGCCCTTGTTGTGGGCTGGAAATATGGAGGCAACTTTCACATTAAACTATACTTCTTTTACTGAACAGAATGTGTACCATTCTGCTCCTTTAGTACACGAAAGTGAATAAATCCCAAATTTAAAATGGCGTATTTTAATATTTAGTGAAGTTGTGATATTGGCTCTGGATTTTTTTGGTTGATTTATATTTGTCTCAACTATTCTGCAGTGATTAATCCGCTGGAGCCATCAGTGTCGGTCCTCCTGCCACCAACAGAAGAAATCTCCTCTCAGAGGTTTCTCTCCCTCAGCTGTTTTGTGAGAGGTTTCTCCCCCCGAGAGATCTTCGTCAAGTGGACAAAAAATGACAAGCCGGTGAATCCCAGTAACTATAAGAACACCGAGGTGATGGCGGAGAGTGACAACATCTCCTTCTTCATCTACAGCCTAATATCCATTACAGCGGAGGAGTGGGCCAGCGGTGCTTCTTACTCCTGTGTGGTGGGACATGAAGCGATTCCATTGAAAATCATCAACAGAACAGTCGATAAATCCAGCGGTAAACCGAGTTTTGTAAACATTTCACTTGCACTGATGGACACTGTTAATTCATGTCAATAAAAATCTCAAAGTTGCATTTAATAACTCAACAGAAGTAATAAAGTGTTTATTCCTTCAGTTGTGAGTTAAATACTGAATTAATGGTTTCCCACTCTGACTTACATTCCATCTGGGTAGTTAAAGTGGATTATTAACCGGTCTTGGAGGAGTGTCTTGTGTAGTTAATGTTCTCTGCTCAGATACACCTGGGTCAGAGACGGAGTAAAGCTCATTGCAGGATTCCGCCAAGTACCTTATCCATCCTAAATCCCTCTGTGACAAACCTGACAATGTCCATTTTACGTCAAGAATAGAGCACTAGTTTTGAATTTAGTGTTCTTGATTCCCCCGATTGGACATTACAAAATTCATGACAGTTTTAAACTGCAACATTGCACCAGTTGGAAATGTAAATTTAAGACACTTCAAAATTAAATTTGTTTGGAACATACCAATCGTAAAGAGTGCAGAGCAGTTTGAATGTAACCTTTGTTTCTGGGGAACTGCCAGAGATCTTGCGCCAGTGTATGAGTTGATAGAATGTATCTGCACTTTCACACCAAAGAGAATCGATAGATAAGTTGTTGTGGAGCAGAGGGGAGGGGAACGATGAATGGTCTGTCCTCTTGCTCCCTGTGCAGAGTTTTCATGGTAGATGTCCTCTGTAATGTAACCCAGTTTCTAACAGGAACAGTCAGCTTCTTGCTTACCGTCCGAAGATTTAAAATTTCCACGCGAAATAATGCCTTTGAAACATGTTGGACAAGCTTGGCCCAGTTAACAAATGATTAACATTGACTCCCATAATCTAAAACTGGTGTTTGCATCATCCCGGTTTGAATTCCCTAGTTTTGTCTCAGTTTTCTGGAGCACATGGGATCAATTCTGGTATTCGAGCACCTGATATCATTTTGTTTCACATACAGAACACAAGTAGACATTTTCTAATAAACATAATCAGAAATGTTATCTCTGGGGCAGTGGGATTTGAACTCAGGCCTTTTGTCTCAGACAGAAATTCAATCATTGCAACAGAAGAGTTGCTCATAAAACGCTTATTTCTCCATGACGTTGGGAAATGTTTCCTACAACACCAAGGTCAGATCTAATTGTAGGCAATCCGTTAAAATTAGAACAATAAAATTAGAATAATAAAAATTGCAATCTGGTAAAAGAGCAGAAACACACACAGACACATGATCACAAATACACACGCAAAGACACATATTTATGTGCACACTCAAATGTGCATACAGGTAAGATGTCACACACGCATACTCGCACAGAGCCACACATGCAAGCGGTACTTGAACACTCACCTAAGCTCTTACAAAAACTCTCATACACCGAAAGAAAGGCATTTGCACAAATGAACAGGGGTACTCACATATAACTATGAGAAACATAGCCACACGCTAACACACAAATGGACATGAATACATATACATTCATACAGCACAATGCGTACAGAAATACACGCATGAACACACAGATACAAATTCCGAAAAAATGTCCTCCCTCATGTCGACTCACACAGGCACGTAAGTGCAAAGAGATAAACATTAATATCATTATTTTCCCATTTTCAGAATCACAAACATACGACGACAGAGGAAGCTTAATTAGTTATTTTTAAACCACATTGATCAGCATGTATACAATGTCACACGTACACACAAATTCAGAGTCTCACATTCAGACTCCCAAGTGAATAGATCAATACATAGAGGGGCGTTTATGAAATAAGGATCATGGGCACAAGCATCAGCAAGCGTCCACAAACAATAACACAAACAAGCTTTTCAGGAGATGGTTTGGGAAAGATTGCCACACAAGCAGACATCATTATATAAATATAAACATCCATCAAAATATGACTTTGCATGCTAACATTTATTAAGCATAAACATGAAAATAACCTAGTGTAGGTAGGAATCTGAAACAGACACAAAAGCACACTCACAAAGACATTACAAGATAAGCATAGGCAGCAACGAAGTAGCATATTAGCATTATGACGCTTACATAATGTGAAAAGCCCCAAATTTACGTACTCAAGCACATGAGAACACCAGCATTAAAGGAACTGGAATATGTTTATTCATGCACAGACTCCAACATGGGCAAGAGTGAAGTAAGAGACTCTCATAACCACATATACAAACATTAAAGGAAAACCAAACACACCAAGCAGTAGATCAAATAAAATAAGGGACACATGTACAAAAATGTATTCCTAAATATACAAATCCTAAAAACAAAAATGTGATGCAATGTCCTGACTGTGATGTCACTTATATTCATGATTTGCCAAGCAATTGGTCACCAGTACATAAAGATGAGAATCACATTTGAACTTTTATTCAGTGATGGCCACAATTTTCAACTAAACTGCTGTCACAGCCTGTATTGAAAATATAATGATATAATTAAAATAATCATTCGTAATAAGCATTCCTAAAATAATAATATCTTTCAATAATAGATTAAAAGAAAAAAATTAAAATGTTCTGACATCGACAATGAGGAAAGAACATGCGCAGTTAGTATTTGTAATTTCTTCCTGAGAGTCAATAATACACTAATAGATACAGATAAGAGTCACAGTTGAGAAATATCTGACTGCTTTATGAAGATGTCATGGTCTCTAATTACATGACTTGGATGGAGATAGATTGATCTGGATCAATAAACAATCTAAATGCGTTCTATCGGCTTTATATTCATAGATTCAATAGATCACACTTGGATTGAAGACAATGAGGATGATAACAGCAACATCTGGACAACTGCTTCCACGTGCATCACCTTGTTCTTCCTGAGTATTTTCTATAGCGCTGCCGTTAGTCTGGTGAAGGTGAGAATGATCACATCTTTCACATGTCAAACAGCCCAATATGTTTTGTGAAATCCTTAAGTGTGCTATTGAATAAAAAAAATCTGAAAGTCCCTGATTATAAACAAATTCTTCATTGCTTTATCTCTCTTTTCCAGGTTAAGTTAACGAATTGTGGACCCCTTTGATTTCCCTGCTCTGCTTATCAAGGTCTCTGAACTCCCAATCGACAATCTGTCCTGTTACTGACTCTAACAGTGATATCACTTCCGTTTATCAGCGTGTAACTGAGACAATTATTGATGGATTTTCCTTTTTACTTTGATATCGTTGAGATGGTTGTGGTTGGAAGAATTTGTAGCTTCCCAGCTGTTTGAAGCCTATTTGTTTTGTTTTTATTTGTTCCTTATTCAGAACAGTTGCGTAACCTTTATGATGAGCCTTTGTATTCCTTTCTTGTGACGAAAATTCCCCGCTCACAGCGCATGTGTTCTCGTCTCAATGTAGCATTCAGCCATTATATTCACTTCTGTTCACTTTTACATCAACCTTTTGGATAAAACTGCTTTCTGAAATGGTTAATTAATCTCGAATAAATATGCACTAACCTTGAGTATGCTTAATTCTTTCTTCAAGCCCAATCAGTAATAATACAGTTTCCTCATCCATCTCCTTTCCCAACCAAATGCTTTCACTTGTTCTGTTTGGTTGTATTTTATCCAGACATTCAGTTTAATGCTGCGCTACCATGCAGCCCACTAATGTAAATGCATCTTTCACATCATATGCCTGATGGAACACGCTAGAGGCAGAATGATTGGAGAACATTTCCTCTTTTGCACAAAGTGTCACGGCCTCGGGTCACGTAATGATAATTTTATAGGCTCCACCAGAAGCCTATAAAAAGCAGGCAGCGGAGTTGGAAAGTCTAAACTAAAAGTACTCCCAATGTCGGGATAGCCTGGGTTAGTAATGCAGAAATCACCACCTAAAGCGCCCAACGAAACATACATCAGCCAAAACTGTTAACGTTCAGTCAGGTATTCAGACACAACACATGTACAATCCAAAGGCGGATTCTCAGAACTGGAGGTTTTCTCACACATAAATCTCAGGGAGCACAATTCCTGGGATCTATTTGAAACGCCACACCTGTCAAATCCCAGGAAATGAGACTGAGATATATCTGATACAGGGATATTAATGAACAGCAACCCTCAAAAATAACAAATCAGAGGTCGATGTTGATCAGGCAAGGCAGAGCTCATAAGTAAATATTCAGCCATTGGGATCTATATGACGCAAGATGGAATTGAGAACCAATCATAGCAACTGTTAACAGAGTCTGGAAACTATCAGCAGAGGAGAACAGTCCCAATTTCTCAGAGATGATGAGGTATATCATCCCGGGAATAGTGTTGTGAATCAGTCACATACCCAATCTCATAACTGCACTTTTGCAAAAATGTGGCACCTGAAACTGGATGCCATATTCCAGGTGAGACAAGCGACTGTTTTATTATAAATCAGTGCTTTGCATTTGTTCCCTACAGCGTATTTGAAGTAGGGTTTATTTGCTCTTCTGTACACGTGTCATGGTACATTCCCTGATTTGTGCACATGTACACGGAGGATCCTCTGCTCCTTCACCCCTTTGGGTTTACACCCTTACTATTGTATGTTCCTCTGAGTTCATCACAAAACAAAGAAGCACGTCACACCTCCCTGAGTCTGAGATCTATCTGACACACCGATATTAATGAAAAACAATCCTCAAAAATTATAAATCACAAGTTGATTTCCATGAGAGAAGGCAGAGATCAGAAGTTCTGGAACCCCTGCTGATTTCAATGTCCTTTCCCACAACTCCTTTGACAAAACTGATCCTCTTAGCTGTTCTGAAACTGTACTAACATTTTACCTTAAATTGCGATTAATATTTTTCAGTAATTTTGCATTATAGACCAAAGCACACGTTGAACCAACAAGGACTCCAAACACTGAACTCTGTCAATGTATACGATAAGGCAATCTACATTCTGAAACGGCAAACACCCGTTAACAAATGGTTGACAAGTACAATACAGCGGGTGAGATAAAATTGAACTAATCAAAATAAAAGGAAAATACTCTGAAGGTACAGCGGTGTAGGCAAGACCTGAGCAGACAGAATGGAGTTCGTTATTTTAAATTATTGTTTATATCCAGAATTTTCTTTCCACGCAATGTACCTTTTTATTTCCCATCGCCAAGTCCCCCATAGTATCTTTATTTTCAGCTCCTAACCATCACCGGTAAATTGAATAATTTATGTTCAAAGCCCCTCAAGAACAACTCACACTATCAAAGGCATGGCAGAAGTAGGAAGAGCTAGAAGGAGATTGGAGTCAATTTTTCTTGTGGTGAAATATCACTGCTGTTCTAACAAAAGGTACTTCTGAGGGATTGTCCAATGAAGCTATGTGGATAGAACTCAGAAATAAGAAGAGCATGATTACTTTGATGCGATTGTAATAGTCCCCCCTGTAGTCAGAGTGAAGTTGAGTAACAAATAAGTTGAGAGATCTCATATATGCATAAGAATAATAGGATTGCAAGAATAGCAAAATTTAACCTTCCAAACATAAAGTGGGGCAGCCATGGTCTTAAGAGCTTGGATGGTGAGGAATTTGTTAAGTGTTTAAGAAAACTACCTTCATTAATATCCAGATGTAACTACCACAGATAGAGCAAACCTGACCTACTCTTTTAAAATAAGGCAAAGTAAGTGACTGAATGGTTAGTAGGGGAGCAGTTTGGGGTCAGGAGTCATAATTCGATTAGTTGTAAAATATCTATGGAAATGATTGGCATTATATATATAAGTTAATGTTCTTATAATTGAACTCGGGCAAATTTTGATAGTATGAGACAAAAACTTTCAAGGGTTGATTAGAGTAGACTGTTTGCAGCTAAAGGGAGGCCCCTCAAAAGCGAGGCTTTCAGAAGTGAGATTATAAGAGTTCAGAGGCGTGATGTTCCTGTTAGAGTGAAGGTAAGGCTGGTAAGAGGAGGGAACACTGGAAAGCAAAGATATTGAGGCTCTGGTTAAGAATAAGAACAAATCATGTATTAGACATAGATAAATGAGATCAAGTGAATCTCAAAGAGTATAATATGTGCAGGGACATTCTGAAGAGGGAAATGAGGAGGGCAAGAAAAAAATGAGATAGCCTTGGGAGGTAATGTTAAAGATAATCAAAGAGAATCTAATCGTACATTAAGAGCAAAAGAGTAGAGTCATGGAGATGTACAACATGGAAACACATTTCGGTCTCACTCGCCCATGCTGAGCACATACCGTGAACTAATAGAACATAGAACATAGAACAATACAGCACAGAACAGGCCCTTCGGCCCACGATGTTGTGCCGAACATTTGTCCTAGCTTAAGCACCCATCCATGTACCTATCCAATTGCCGCTTAAAGGTCACCAAAGATTCTGACTCCACCACTCCCACAGGCAGCGCATTCCATGCCCCCACCACTCTCTGGGTAAAGAACCCACCCCTGACATCTCCCCTATACCTTCCACCCTTCACCTTAAATTTATGCAAACTCTGTTGCACCCGGAGAAAAAGTGTCTGACTGTCTACTCTATCTATTCCTCTGATCATCTTAAAAACCTCTATCAAGTCACCCCTCATCCTTCGCCGTTCCAAAGAGAAAAGGCCTAGCACTCTCAACCGATCCTCGTACGACCTATTCTCCATTCCAGGCAACATCCTGGTAAATCTTGTCTGCACCCTCTCCAAAGCTTCCACATCTTTCCTAAAGTGAGGCGACCAGAACTGCACACAGTACTCCAAATGTGGCCTAACAAAACTCCTGTACAGTTGCAACATCACTTCACGACTCTTGAATTCAATCCCTCTGCTAATGAACGCAAATACACCATAGGCCTTCTTATAAGCTCTATCCACCTGAGTGGCAACTTTCAAAGATCTATGAACATAGACCCCAAGATCCCTCTGTTCCTCCACCTCACCAAGAACCCTACCGTTAACCCTGTATTCCGCATTCTTATTTGCCTTTCCAAAATGGACAACCTCACACTTGGCAGGGTTGAACTCCATCTATCACTCCTCAGCCCAGCTATGCATCATATCTAAGTCTATTTGCAGTCGACAACAGCCCTCCTCACTATCCACAACTCCACCAATCTTCGTATCATCTGCAAATTGACTGACCCACCCTTCGACTCCCTCATCCAAGTCATTAATAAAAATTACAAAGAGCAGAGGACCCAGAACTGATCCCTGCGGAACTCCACTTGTAACTGGGTTCCAGGCTGAATATTTGACATATACCACCACTCTGACTTTGACCGGTTAGCCAGTTTTGTATCCACTTGGCCAAATTTCCCTCTATCCCATGCCTCCTGACTTTCCGCACAAGCCTACCATGGGGAACCTTACTAAAATCCATGTATACTACATCCACTGCTCTACCCTCATCCACATGCTTGGTCACCTCCTCAAAGAATTCAATAAGACTTGTAAGGCAAGACCTACCCTTCACCAATCCGTGCTGGCTGTCCCTAATCAAGCAGTGTCTTTCCAGATACTCATAAATCCTATCCCTCAGTACCCTTTCCATTACTTTGCCTACCACCGAAGTAAGACTAACTGGCCTGTAATTCCCGGGGTTATCCCTATTCCCTTTTTTGAACAGGGGCACAACATTCGCCACTCTCCAATCCCCTGGTACCACCCCCGTTGACAGTGAAGACGAAAAGATCATTGACAACGGTACTGCAATTTCCTCTCTTGCTTCCTACATAATCCTAGGATATATCCCGTCAGGCCCGGGGGACTTGTCTATCCTCAAGTTGTTCAAAATGTCCAACACATCTTCCTTCCTAACAAGTATCTCCTCTAGCTTACCAGTCCGTTTCACACTCTCTTCTTCAACAATACGGTCCCTCTCGCTCGTAAATACTGAATAAAAGTACTCATTCAAGACCTCTCCTATCTCTTCCGACTTAACACACATTCTCCCACTACTGTCCTTGATCGGACCTACCCTCGTTCTCGTCATTCTCATGTTTCTCACATACGCATAAAATGCCTTTAGGTTATCCTTGATCCTATCCGCCAAAGATCTTTCATGCCCTTTCTTAGCTCTCCTAATCCCTTTCTTCAGGTCCCTTCTGGCTATCCTGTATCCCTCCACTGCTCTGTCTGAACCCTGTTTCCTCAACCTTACGTAAGCCACCTTCTTCCTCTTTACAAGACATTCAACCTCCCTCGTCAACCAAGGTTCCCTCACACGACCATTTCTTTCCTGCCTTACAGGTACATACATATCAAGGACACGTCGTATCTGTTCCTTGAAAAAGTTCCACATTTCCACGACATCCTTCCCTGACAGCCTATGCTCCCAACTTATGCTCCTCAGATCCTGTCTTACAGCATCGTAATTACCCTTCCCCCAATTGTAAAACCTACCCTGTTGCACGCACCTATCTCTCTCCATAACCAAGGTGAAAGTCACAGAATTGTGGTCACTACCACCAAAATGTTCACCCAGTAACAAGACCATCACTTGACCCGGTTCATTACCGAGTACCAAATCCAATACGGCCTCCCCTCTGGTCGGACAATCTACATACTGAGTTAGAAAAGCTTCCTGGACACACTGCGCAAACACCGCCCCATTCAATCTACTTGATCTAAAGAGCTTCTAATCAATATTTGGGAAGTTGAAATCGCCCATGACGACTACCCTGTGGCTTCTGCACCTTTCCAAAATTTGCTTCCCAATCTGTTTCTCCACATCTCTGCTGCTATTGGGGGGCCTATAGTAAACACCCAACAAGGTGACCGCAACTTTCCTACTTCTGACTTCAGCCCATACTACCTCCAAAGGCAGATCCCCCCTGACTGCCTTTCTGCAGCCGTTATACCATTTCTAATTAGCAACGCCACCGCCCCTCTTTTTTACCACCCTCCCTAATCCTACTGAAACATCTGTAACCAGGAACCTCCAACAACCATTCCTGTCCCTCTTCTATCCACGTTTCCGTGATGGCCACAACATCGTAGTCCCAGGTACCGATCCACGCCTTAAGTTCACCCACCTTATTTCTGATACTCCTTGTGCTGAAGTATACGCACTTGAACGCATCTCTGTGTCCGCAAGTATTCCCTGTCTGTGCTACCTTCTTCACAGCCTCCCTACATTCTTGGACATCCTGACAAACAGCTAGCCTACTTGCTGGACTACAAGTCCGGATCCCATCCCCCTGCCAAATTAATTTAAACCCCCGCGAAGAGTGCTAGCAAACCTACCCCCCAGGATATTGGTGCCCTTCTGGTTCAGGTGCAACCCGTCCTGCTTGTACAGGTCCCACCTTCCCCAGAATGCTGTCCAATTGTCCAAATACCTGAAGCCCTCCCTCCTCCACCATCCTTGCAGACACGTGTTCAACTGCACTCTCTCCCTATTCCTTGCCTCACTGTCACGTGGCACCGGCAACAACCCAGAAATGACGACTCTGTCTGTCCTAGCTTTTAGCTTCCAGCCTAACTCCCTGAGCTCTTGAATGACCTCCCCACCCCTCTACCGACCTATGTCGTTGGTGCCAACGTGCACCACGACCTCTGGCTGCACACCCTCCCCCTTAAGGATTCTGAAGACACGGTCTGAGACGTCTCGGACCCTGGCACCCGGGAGGCAACAAACCATCCGAGAGTCTCTCCCATGTCCACAGAACCGCCTGTCCGTCCCTCTAACTAGAGAGTATCCTATAACTAGCGCTCTCCTCCTCTCCCCCTTTCCCTTCTGAGTCTCAGAGCCAGACTTCGCGCCACAGACCCGGTCACTGCAGCTTACCCCTGCTACCCCAACTGTATCCAAAGCGGTTTTCTTATTGGTTAGGGGAACTACCACAGGGGGTCCCTGCACTGCCTGCTTCCTCCCCTTCCCAGCTCTAACTGTTACCCAGCTACCTCTGTTCTCTGGCGTAGCTATGTCCCTGTAGCTTCTATCTATCACCCTCTCAGCCTGTCGAATAATCCTCAATTCATCAAACTCCAGTTCCAGTTCCCTAACTCGTTCTGTGAGGAGCAGGATCTCACTGCATTTCCAGCAGATGAAGTCGGCAGGAGTATCGGTGGTCACCCCTACCTCGAACATCCTGCAGGAGGAACATTCCACTGCCTGCGCTGCCATTACTCTACACCTCGTCTCTGAAATCAAGAACACTGAGTAGCTTACCTGTGGACTTTAAAATTAGGTTAGAGGAGAAGGATGGGAGGGAGGCCCTACTATGTCGGGCCTGGGGTCCAGAACACACCCACTCAAATATCAATCACTTACCTTCCCGACCAGCTCTGCGCTCCAACCTCACTTGCGCCCAGCTCGCGCCGCTCTCTGCTGTGAGAAGACCGTTGGCGTCGAGGTAAGTTCTTTATATATCAGTCACTTACCTTCCCGACCAGCTCTGCGCTCCAACCTCACTTCTGCCCAGCTCGCGCCGCTCTCTACTGTGAGAAGGAGCAGAGAGCTAGTCACATTGGCCAGTACTTGGCCCATATCCCTCTCAACCCTTCCTATTCATATACACATTCAGATATCTTTTAAATATTGAAATTGCACCAGCCTCTACCACTTCCTCTGGCAGTTCATTCCATACACACACCATCCTCTGCATGCAAAACTTACTCCTTACGTTCTTTCAACTTGTTCCCCTCTCACGCTAAACCTATACTCACGAGTATACATTTAGATGAGACTCCACCCACCCCAGGGAAAAGACTTTGTCTATTCACCGTATCCATGCCTCTGATGATTTTATAAGCCTTTATAAAATCACCCCTCAGCCTCCAACGCTCCAGAGAAGTCAGCCCCAGCCTATTTAGCCTCTCCCTGTATAACTCTACATGGCTATGAATATTTATACGCCTAGCGGAATGGCTTCATAATTCATGTTGCATTTTATATAAATGCAGTTTTTAAAAAATAATATCATTTAGTTTATAATGGAGGATGGGTGCCTTTCCAATTTCATGCCAGTCGCACAGAAAGACCTGCGGAAATAAACTGCAACAAAAAAAATGGACAAAATCTTATTGCACTACGGATAATCTCACCATATCATTCGTGTAAAAAAATAATTCCCTGTTTTGAACCTTGCAGGTAATAGAGCCTATTAATTAGTCCTGTGTTCGTAATAATTTTCATCTATCTGTCATTCTACCGTGTGGATTACTGCACCTCTCTAAAAATTCAAATTTAAATAAAGTAAAACTGCAAATTAAATATTGTATCAAATTACGACAAAAAATTAGCAATTTAATGACACCAAATTGGAAAGGAGTGTTGAAATGTAACCAATTCTGAGGACTACAAGAAGTTGCAAGAGACCATTAATGTTCGAATAATTAGCAAATGAAGATCCACACAGATAAATGTAAGGTGTTACATCTTGGTAGGATTAAAGTGCAGGTCATTTATTCAAAGATGCACGTCTAATAGAGGGAGACAAACAAAGGGATTTCAGACAATTACACCAGTAGTCAGTTAAATGTACCTAATGACTCTACTTCCACCACCACCTCTGGCAATGCATTCACAACTCTCTGCACAAAGAAACTACCTCTAACGTCTCCTCTATACCTTTCTCCTAATATCTTAAAACTATGACCCCCTCGTACCAGTCAATCCAGCCCTGGGGAAAAGTCTCTGGCTATTGACTTGTGGGCGGCACGGTGGCACAGTGGTTAGCACTGCTGCCTCACAGCGCCAGAGACCTGGGTTCAATTCCCGCCTCAGGCAACTGACTGTGTGGAGTTTGCACATTCTCCCCGTGTCTGCGTGGGTTTCCTCTGGGTGCTCCGGTTTCCTCCCACAGTCCAAAAATGTGCAGGTCGGGTGAATTGGCCATGCTAAATTGTCCGTAGTGTTAGGTAAAGGGTACATGTAGGGGTTTGGGTGGTTTGCGCTGCCGCTTCCGTGGGTCGGTGTGGACTTGTTGGGCCGAAGGGCCTGTTTCCACACTGTAAAGTAATCTAATCTAATCTAATTTATTCCTCTCATTATTTTGTATACCTCGAACAAGTCTCCTCTCTTCCTCCTTCTCTCCAGAGAGAAAAGTCTGAGCTTCATCAACCTTCCTTCATTAGGAAGGTTGATGAAGCCCTCCAGTCCAGGCAGCATCCTGGTAAACCTTCTTTGCACCCACTCCAAAGATTCTTTATCTTTCTAATAGCAGGGCGATCAGAACTGGACTTAATATTCCAGGTGTGGTCTCACCATGGACTTGGAGAGCTGTAGCAAAACCTCGCTGCTCTCAAACTCGATTCCCCTGTAAATGAAAGCCTAAACACCATATACTTTCTTAACGACCCTATCCACTTGGGTGGCAATTTTGAGGGATCTATGTACTTGCAGACCCAGATCCCTCTGTTCCTTCACACTGCCAAGAATCCTGTCTTTAACCATATATTCAGCATTCGAATTCGACCTTCCAAACTAGGAAAGGATGCACCGAATGCCAAACTGGAGAAGGTTGTTTGCATGTATCAGAAGAATTAGGACCACTGACCAGAAACATGAAACCGCCTTTTAAGCAAGCTTTCAAAGAGAGGATGAGTACCAGAGGGCATCTAAGGAAGTTTATCAGTAAAGTACAGCTACTTAAGTGGGCTTGACCATACTCATGGACAAAAAGATATAAAGCAATCAGAGAAACAAAGAACAGAGTGTGTATACAAGGGGTACTGGAGACAGTATGGATCAAGAATTTACAGACAGACATAAGTTCAAATTCAATACATTAGATAATGAGACAGTTAAGATCTCAGTCCTTTCTCTATAAGCGCAAGTTTAAGTTTACCAGGCTTGCCCAGGCCAACATTAAATGGGATTTTTATTTGCACTGTGCACATCTCCTGATTTTACAAGATACCTTAGTTTTGTAAATGCATTTTCCAACATTTCAGCAATTCATTAAATAGAAGTTGACAAAATAAACAACTTTCCAAAGCTGTCTTTCAACAGCCAGACTGATACAATATTCAAAGAGGATCTGCATGAACAAAGTGGGCTTGTCAGGGGGTAAAATCTTCAGTATTTTCTCTAAGATTCCATTGTCAAGAAATAGAACCACAATATTGATCAGCAAGCAATTTCCCATCTCAGCGTTTAGGATGGTAGTACTACTGTTTAAGAAAACTCTCTCTCAAATATTAAATTCCTCGGGAGGCAGTCCAGCAGCCTCATTAATTTAGCTGCTATTGTCTGGACTGACATTTGCCGCATTGCACAAAACATTTTAAAGGAATCAATGGTTCTCCAACATTCCCTTTTCACATTGTTGTATTCCAAATGAAGCATAATTAAACCACATCAAAATCAGATCAAATCAAAGTTGCTTCTTCATGTTTGCCCTCACGCCTGGCAAAATTTGATTCCCATCCTCCTGACAATCTGGTCTGTCAAAATGTCGCCAGCCACAAGTCATCATGAAGCACAAATTAAACAAAGGACTTACACCTATAAATGACTTGCAAACATTTGAAAATAAACCCTGAATATCGAAATGCTCTATTGAGCTGATACAGCATTTTTTTTAAAAAAAGAGGAATCACTGTAGATTAGATTAGATTACTTACAGTGTGGAAACAGGCCCTTCGGCCCAACAAGTCCACACCGACCCGCCGAAGCGTAACCCACCCAGACCCATTCTCCTACATTTACCCCTTCATCTAACACTACGGGCAATTTAGCATGGCCAATTCACCTAACCCCTGCACATTTTTGGATTGTGGGAGGAAACCGGAGCACCCGGAGGAAACCCACGCAGACACGGGGAGAATGTGCAAACTCCACACAGAGAGTCGCCTGAGGCGGGAATTGAACCCGGGTCTCTGGCGCTGTGAAGCAGCAGTGCTAACCACTGTGCTACCGTGCCGCCCATGTAATCACCAGGAATAATGCAAATATTGGGAGGGGCTGTGGCCTGGAATGGTAGTGCTTGCTATAGCACTGGGAGACGTTGTCAAGAGAAAGTTTCTCCAGAAATCTTACAGAAACTCCTACTCTATAGAAATTCCTTTTCACATTACATTCTGTCAAAAAAGGCCACTTTCAAAAGCTACGACTGCAATATATGTTGCCTTTTTTTCAAAATTCACAGAGGTTTGCAGGACACCATGGCCTGTTTTTTTGAAGAGATGGGGATGAGGGGAGATTGCCGATGTAATAGTATTGGGAAGAAGAGAGCTAGGTAGTTATTTTTTTTTTGAATATGTTCAGCCTCATTCCACAGTCCAGTGCTTGGAAGTGAACAACTGAAGGACTGAACATTGAAGGCCTAGAAATGATTATTGAAAGACTTTGTGTTAATGCATACTCAATTATTCATTGGCTTTTAATTGGGAGGTGGTAGGATTCGGAAAATGGCAGGGAGGGAGTCTGGCACCTTCTCATTGCTAGGCCATGCTGACATAAACAGTTATCTTTGACATCTTGACTCTCCATGATGTCTCAGGCCTGCCTCCCTCATTTCTCTGATTGTGTCCAACTTTGCAGCCTCAGCAATGATCAGTATGAATAGTAGAGCTAAGAAATGTGTTGATCTGTCCTCCCTCTTACTGGAGTAGCAGCTCTTGAAACTAAACTGCACAGTCAACTGATGAGTAACCCTGGCAAGAATCTCTTCATTTTAGATTAGAATGGTGCTGGAAAAGTACAGCAGGTCAGGCAGTATGTGAGTATCAGGAAAATCACCCTGTCGGGCAAAAGCCCTTCATCAATGAAGGCTCTCTTCATTGGTCACTGCTGGCAACATACCATCCCGAGCATACGCCAAAGCCTTCATATTTCACTCCCAGCATCAGGTCTGCAGCATTAACTGCAAGCTTCCACCTAAAATGTCTTTTTACAAGACTAACGATAGATCAAAGATTATATGCCAGTCAATAATTTCCTTAATGTAAAAGTAAAAACTGTGGAAGTTGACAATCTGAAAGAAATACAGAAGTTTCTGGAGAAACTCAACATATTTTGCAGCATCTTTGGTGAGAAAGCAGAGTTCACGTTGAGTCAAGTGACCCTTCTTCAGAGAGATCTGAAGTTCTGAACATGAGTCGTTCAACTAAAAACATTAACTCTCCTTTCACTCCACAAATGCAGCCAGATCTGCTAACTGTTAGTAGACAGTCACACGTTGTATTCAGCTTACTTTTCAATGACCTTCTTAGTTTCTGGAGAACCAGAATCACCAGCTCCCTTGCATTTTCAGCAGTTGATGTTTTCAAAAATGAAAATGGTTATCAAGTGCTATTAAGTCAATTTATGCAAACATTTACGTTCAGAATAAAAGCATTTTTAGAAACTTGAATAGGAGTGTCAGGATTTCAAGCCACTGACAGTCAGGCTAGAACATGGAAATGAAGAATGTGACAAACCCATTTTTTCAATCATTTACGCGTGATGCATAGTCTAGAAAAGTCTCAAATAAAGAGCATATGGCAATTATAGAAGGGCAACTAACTGTCCAATGTCTCAATTGAAGAGCTTTGGATACTGGATCTACATACAGGATTGACTTTTCCTCATCAATGGGTATTGGCTCAACAATTGCAAATATTAATAGTGGCACAGAAATATTTGCCACTCTGCTATTGCTCCAATTAAACTATCAGCTCTTTAGATTGGGCCATTTCATGCTTGGGATAGTGACCCAGCAACAGCTTCTTGATCAGTCCACATCAGCAGCATGCGAACATTAGTGGTGCCATCATTCACAGCAACGCTGTGTCCAAGCAGCAGGGCTCCACCACAATTCACAACATTATTACTGCAAATGTCATGTTAAAAAAAACCCACCAAAATCTAACTTCGAGGAAAAATACACACTTGGGAGGCAGAGCCCAGCAGTTTCCGTCATGTGCTAACTATGACCTTGTTTTGACATTGTTCTCGCATGTATGCAGGAAGAAATACCTACATAACTTCATAGGAATTGCTGGTTCTCCAGCAACAACCTTTATTCCTAATACAATATTAATCAGGAATTAAATTGCACTTTGGATTAAACTGACACTTTAATCTCATCAGTTGATCAGGACGGACTATAAGTTTCATTTCCATCGCACTTTGGATTGTCGCACTTACCATGCCTGCAATTGATCATAAAAGATAAATGAAGTTATTTAAATGAGCATTTGCCTCCATCCCACAATTGTGTGCTAGCTATTTGAAAGACTGAAGATTCGGGATTCAGGACTGCAGCCTGCATTCAGCCGTTTGAGTGAAACAGACCACACTCCAGATGGGTGACTGCAATAGATGGTGAATTTGTTCTTCAAAACCTTTGTTGCTGGTGATAACGATTAGAGACAGAAATGGGATATCAAGTTCTTGAATGTATTCATATTCAGAGTTTAGAAACTTCAGTAACAAAATGCAAGCAAACTTACAATGAAGTGTCTTTGATGTCCTCTCCAAATACAATATTTTTGAACCAAAAGTCTGAAGCCCTAATTCTAATGCAGATAACAGAGAGACAGTAATACAAATGCTCTTGCCTGAATTGTTCACTGTGCTGCTGTGTGATATTTCCTGAAAAGTCCCTAGAAAGTAATTTCCTTTCTATTTTGTGTACTTTGAATGAAGTAAAACTTGAACCACATATTGTTTTCAAACTTACTTTTTTTCATGATAGATTTGGAGTGTACAGTTTTCCATCGACCTTGTACTTTGGACTGTCAGGTGATCTGCAAATAGTCAGAAAAGTGCTATTGAGGCATTTTAAGCGTACATCTACATTCACAATAAAATCACCATTATAAACCTGAAAAAAATGAGTAAACATTTCAAGCCATGGGCAGCTAGTTTTGTAAAACTAATTCAAGACACAATTACAGTAGATCATTATTAATTACCCCAAAACCCTCATTGGCTGTTTGCAAGACAAAATATGAGGCTGGAGTGTGGTAGCAAAGAAAGGGAGATACGATACAACAAATTCATTTCTTCAATACTTTATACTTGTCGCATCATCTCAAAATATCTCAACTAAAGAGCTCCAGGCCCAAAATAGGCAACCAATTTTCCAATATCTCCAATGAAGTCCTTTGGTACTGTCACGACATACAGGGCAGAATTTTCCAAGTTAACTGGCTCTTGACAAGATTCTCATGAATCAGGCCAAGTGGAGGGGTCTTCAGGAGCAAAGCCCAACTCCCTTCTGCTCCATTATGTTATCTTGTCAGTGATGCGCAAATGAAGTCACCAATTGAGAGCCACTCTTGTCTGTCCTTGTAGTGAATAGTACAGCTCCTCAACTCCCACAGTGGGCCGTGGCCTGCAAATCTCTTTAGTACAGGCTCAGCAATACTCATCACTAATGGCAGCAAAAGAAATGTCTCTGTTCTGCCTTCACTCTGTTGTTGCTGTCAGCTCTCGTGATCATGCCAATTCAATAATGGTTTGTGACCAGACAGCAACTTTTGTATTAGCCACATTAGATTTGGTTCTGGGTAATGAGCCTGGCCAGGTGTCTGTCTTGGAAGTCGGTAAGAACTATGGTGACAGCGATCACAATTCTGTTATGTTTACTTTAGTGACAGAAAGGGAAATGTGTATACCACTGGGCAAGTGTTACAGCTGGATGAAGACAATTACAATGCGATTAGGCAAGATTTAGGACGCATAGGATGGGGAAGGAAACTGCAGAGGATAGGCACATTAGAAATGTGGAGGTTATACAAGGAACAGCTCCTGTGTGTCCTAGATAAGTATGTACCTGTCAGGCAGGGAGGATGCTGTAGAGTGCGGGAGCCGAGGTTTATGCAGGAAGTGGAATCTCTGGTCAAGAGGAAGAAGAATGCTTATGTTAGGTTGAGATGTGAAGGCTCAGTTCGGGCGCTTGAGGATTACAAGGTAGCCAGGAAAGACCTAAAGCGAGAGCTCAGAAGAGCCAGGAGCAGACATGAAAGGTTGTTGGAGGATAGTATCAGGGTAAACCCGAAGACTTTCTATAGGTATTTAAGGAATAAAAGAATGATGAGAGTAAGATTAGGGCCAATCAAGGATAGCAGTGGGAAGCTATGTGTGGAGTCAGAGGAGATAGGGGAAGCACTTAATGAATATTTTTTGACAGTATTCACTCTAGAAAACGACAATGTTGTCGAGGAGAATACTGAGATATAGGCTACTAGACTAGGTGTAATTGAGGTTCACAATATAGAGGTATTAGAAATCTTGCAGAGTGTGAAATTAGATAAGTCCCCTGCGCCGGATGGGATTTATTGTAGGATCCTCTGGGAAGCCATGGAGGAGATTGCCGAGCCTTTGGCATTGATCTTTTAATCCTCATTGTCTACAGGAATAATGCCCGAAGACTGGAGGATAGCAAATGTGGTTCCCCTCTTCAAGAAGGGGAGTAGAGACAACCCTGGTAATTATAGACCAGTGAACCTTACTTCAGTTGTTGGCAAAGATTTGGAAAATGTTATAAGAGATAGGATTTATAATCATTTAAAAAAGAATAATTTGATCAGGGATAGTCAGCACGGTTTTGTGAAGGGCAGGTCGTGCCTCGCAAACTTTATAGAGTTCTTTGAGAAGGTAACCAAACAGGCAGATTTTAGTAAACTGGTTGATGTGGTGTATATGGATTTCAGCAATGCGTTCGATAAGGTTCCCTACACTAGACTATTGTACAAAATGCGGAGTAATGGGATTTTTGGGAGATATAGCAGCTTGGATCAGTAATTGGCTTGCTGAAAGAAGACAGAGGGTGGTTGTTGTTGCGAAAAGTTCATCCTGGAGTCCAGTTACCAGTGGTGTACCACAAGGGTCGGGTGTTGGGTCCACTGCTGTTCGTCATTTTTATAAACGACCTGGATGAGGGCGTTGAAGGGTGGGTTAGTAAATTTGCAGATAACACTAAGGTCGGTGGAACTGTGGATAGTGACAAAGGATGTTGTAGTTTACAGAGACATAGATCAGCTGCAGAGCTGGGCTGAGAGGTGGCATTTGGAGTTTAATGCGGACAAGTGTGAGGTGATTCACTTTGGTCGGTGTAACCAGAATGCAAAGTACTGGGCGAATGGTTAGATTCTTAGCAGTGTAGATGAGCAGAGTGATCTCGGTGTCCAGGTACATAGATCCTTGAATGTTGCCACTCAGGTTGACAGGGTTGTTTAGAAGGCATACAGTTTTTAGCTTTTATGACAAGAGGGATTGAGTTCCGGAACCATGAGGTTATGCTACAGCTGTACAAAACTCTGGTGTGGCCGCACTTGGAGTATTGTGTACAGTTCTGGTCACCGCATTATAAGAAGGATGTGGAAGCTTTGGAAAGGGTGCAGAGGAGATTTACCAGGATATTACCAGGTATGGAGGGAAGGTCTTATGAGGAAACGCTGAGGGACCTGAGGCTGTTCTCGTTGGATAGAAGAAGGTTGAGAGGTGACTTCATAGAGACATATAAGATAATCAGAGGGTTAGATAGGGTGTACAGGGAGAGCATTTTTCCAAGTATGGGGACGGCAAACACGACGGGGCGTAGCTTTAAATTGAGGGGTGATAGATATAGGACAGATGTCAGAGGTAGTTTCTTTACTCAGATTGTAGCTAGGGTATGGAATGCTTTGCCTTCAAAGGTAGTAGATTCGCCAACTTTAAGTACGTTTAAGTCGTCATTGGACAAGCATATGGACGTAGATGGAATAGTATAGGTTAGATGGGCTTCCGATTAGTATGACTATTCGGCTCAACGTCGAGGGCCGAAGGGCCTGTACTGCGCTGTAATGTTCTATGTTCTATGTTCAAACTACTGTCAGTACCATGCCCACCCTCGGCACTGCCAATCATCACGTTTTACTCCAGCTCTCAGTTCAACCAGCAGGGCTTCACCAGAAGTCATAACATTATCACTGCAAAAGTCTTGTGTAAGAAAGAACACCATCTTCCAACTTCTGGATGTGATACATATTTTGTGGGTTAAGCTTACTGTGGTAACTATGGCCTGCTACATGGTTCCTGGATGCAGAAGGAAATATCTACATAACTTCACAGGAAATGCTTGTTCTCTAGTAAGTGCCTTGGAGAATATAATATCAAATGACGTACGAATTACACAAAAGATCAAACATATTTTCTAGTTATTGCAAACAATCCTGGAGAACTATATTTTTCATATCCCTTGCGGTTTGGATTGTCAACCTGGCCATGCCTGTAACTGGTCAGATAAGAAAAAGTAAGTCTTTAAGTTAGCATTTGCCTCCAGCTACTACTAAGTGCCAGTTGCTTGAATGGCTGAAGACTCTGGATTCAGTTGTGCTGGTTGGGTTCAGCTGCTTTTGTTAAACGTCTTACAATCCAGACGGTTACTGCAATCAATACTGATTTTATTCTTCAACCCCTTTCATAGGTTTGATGAACATTGTAGTTGGTGATAAGGGTGAATGAGTGATGGAATACATATTTCTTGAATATATTCATTTTAAGTGACTAAAATGATCAGGGATAAGTAACCCAAATTTGCAAGCAATTTTGAATTCAAGCTTTCTTGATGTCCTCTCCTAGAACTGCCTGTTTTGAAAAAAAAAACTCTCCGCCCCGAAGAATAATCTAGATAATAGAAAGGTTGTATGTGACTGCTATGGTCAGGAATGGTATTCTCTGCACTACTGTGTGATGTTTTCATGAGGAGTCCCTTGGTATCTGATCGTAACTGCCAGACCACGAACAATTTGCTTTCACTTTCTTGTACTCTGAATAAAGCAAAGTCATTGTCGCATATTATATCAAACATACTTTTCGTGACCGCCTTAGATTTGGAAGGGCACGGTTTTCCATCTCGATCACAGTTTAGGTTGTCAAATTTACCAGGTCTGCAATTGATCAGACAAGAAAAGGTTTAGTCACTGAAATCAGCATTCGCCTCCATCTACAAGTGTGTGCCAGCTGCTGGAATGGCTGAAAGCTCTGGATTCAGTATTGCAGCTCTTATTCAGCTGCTTTCGTTAAACTGCTCACACTGCAAAAGGATGACTGCATGAGTTGGCGATATTTTTTGTCAAACTTACATAATTGGTTTGCAAGAAAGCAGAGCACAGGTTGGGGGAGAGGCAGAGAATGTCGGAGAGAAAAGGATTTTTCCTTACCTTTTAGACCAGAGAGGTCATTGGGAGGCAAACAGTTCAGGACCGAGCTGATGAAAGAGAAACATTTCATTGAAGAGATTTGGATACTTTCCAGTAACTCTGTTTTTCTTTCTGATTTACAGCATTCACAGTTCTTTCGTGTTTTATTTGGATGCTTTCTGTTGTTCTAGCTAAATAAGAGCTTCTGTCTATAGGAACAAAGCAAGCATTAGAGAGGCAAATTTAATGCGATTGCCATAGTCAGATCTTGTTTGTTGCACTGCTGTCACATGCTTTCGAGAGGGAGCCCCTGAACAATGGAAACAACAGCTCTCCAGCAATTTCCTTTCATGGCTTTGAATTCTGAATCAAGGATCATTAATACACATACTGGAGCAAACTTATTTTCTGAACACAACAACATTCCCTGGAGAAATTTGATTTCCATGTTCTTCAGCGTCCGTAGCTGAAATTAGTCATGAAAAAAGATATTTTATCCTAACTCTTGTATCTACAATTGGCTGACTGCTGGTATGAAAATGCTGGATACTCAGGAATTCAGTATCACATTCTTTGATCAACTGTTTTTATGAAATAGATCAACTTCTAGAAGTAGTGGGACAATGGAAAACTACTTTTTTCTTTAAAACTTTCACAGGGAATTTGAAAGACACCGCAGCGAGAATGAGGGGAGCGGAGGAGGTCGGAACCCAAACTGTTCAATATATTTATCCTTGTTTCAGAGTTCAGCTATCTAAATGGTCGACTACAAATTGAGATCTGAATATTGAATGGACAAGCAATTTTCCACTGAACACTTTTGAATATTTTGCACGGATGCAACTATTTTTTAAGCAAACAAAATCTCCAATCTCTCAGAAAAATGCAAAAATTATAGACATATTAAAGCAATTTTGTTAATGTGACTGCTGTAGGTTGGTGTTTGTCGCATTGCTCTTGCATGTACTCATACAGAAGCCACTCCATGTAACTTACAGGAAGTGGCACCAAATTTCTTTAACATTGTTGTGTTCTGGATGAAACTTACTTAAGTCACACGTTGGATTAAAACTTCCTTTGTGATCACTGCATTCATTACTGGGATCTCTTCTGTCTTGGAAGTGTCACAGTTTCCATATCTGCAATTGGTGATACAACACAATTTAAGTGATTTTAAACAAACACTTGAAAGATTCAACCATTGAAAAAGCTCTGAAGATGGAGGATTGCAGCATTATAAACTTGTTTGTTGGATCTTTACATTGACACTCCAATTTGGCAGTATAATCAACCTGCCACATCCCATACAAACAGGGATATGTTCGATATTCAACATAAGTATGTCTCATTAATTGTAACTTTAAATCCACATTCCTGCCTACACTGAAAACCTTTCACCACCCCTCTCTCAACAATAAAATGTTTATCTTTGCCTTTAAAATGTTCCATAGCTCTGCTTTAATAACGTGCCAGAGTTTCCACATTTTGAGAGAAAACAAATCATCTCGATTTGTTTTAAATGGACAACTGCTGACGTTTAGACAGTAATCCTTCATTCTCGTCTTTTCTGTAAGAGGAAACATCTTGTTTCAATGAATTTGCCTCTTCCTCTCCTGAACACAAACTGACAAAAGCCTAGACTACCCGAATTCCCTTTGTATGACAAGTCATTCAGTAAGTTTTATTCTGGTAAGCTTTCTCCGAACTGCTTCCAATGTATTTACTTCCTTCCACAAACAGGGTGACCAATAAGAATTAGAACATTCAAGATACAAGCTCAGCAGTGCTCTCTACTTTTGTGTTTAAATTCCCCCATGATAAAAATAAAACATTTATTCGCTTTCCTAATTAAGTGCTGTATCTGTATGCTAGAATTTTGAGATTCAGGTAATGTTACACTATGATCCCACTGCATCTCAGAGGTATGGAATCGCCCTGTATTTAAAAAAAATTGCTTTTCTTCCAGTCAAAATGGACAACTTCTCATTTATCCACGTAAGACTCTATTTGACAGGTCTTTGACTATTCACTTAACCTATGTTTATCTATAGCATCCCAATGTCCTCTAAGGTTTTTTTTTAATCTTTCTTTGTCATGTCAGCTTGATATTCATTCTTTCGTAAGTCATGGACTGTGAGTCAACAATTGGAAAATTTGAGCAGATGCAGATTTGTTTTAAAAGGCTGTCAAGTTATATGATACTAACCAGACTGAACTCCGGTTAATTCTCGATTTAAAAAAAAACCACTGAAGCAAACGCGAATATTCATTTTAAAAAAGGCTGAACCCCTGAATCTAATTAGAGAATACCAAAATAACAATAACATTCTCATCAGCTGCTTCTCTCTCTCTCTCTCGCTCTCTCTCTCTCACACACACACACCCACACACACACACCCACACACACATCCACACACACACCCACATACCCACCCATACCCACAGGCCATGGATAAGGGAAAATCTTGAAATTTCAGATGTCTGTAAGGCAAATGGATACTATAAACTTCCACTGTACTATGCCAAACTTTTGTCCAAATTACAATGGTTGACTCAGACCAGTGACCTGTTGCTCTTGCTTGATGTGTGAGCTTAGGAACGTGTCTGACGTGACTGACTCTTACACTTGCAAGAAGTTTGTCCAGCTGCAGCTCTTGTTTGACCACATGACGACTCTGGAGCTGCGGATGGACTCACTGCGGAGTATCCGCGATGCTGAGGATGCCCTGGATAGCACGTTTCGTGAGCTGGTCACAACACAGCTTAGAATTGCTGAGGGAGACAGTGAATGGGTGATCAAAAGACAGAAAAAGAGTAAGAAGGCAGTGCAGGTGTCCCCTGCAGTCATCTCCCTCCAAAACAAGTATACCGTTTTGGATACTGTTGGAGGAGATGGCTCACCAGGAGAGGGCAGCATTTGCCAGGATCATGGAATCGTGGCGCGCACTGCTGTTCAGAAGGGCGGGAAAGCGACTCGTAGGACCATTGCCAATGGGGATTCTGTTGTGAGGGGAGTAGATAGGCGATTCTGTGGCCGAAAACGGGACTCCTGGATGGTATGTTGCCTCCCAGGTGCTCAGGTCAGGGATGTCACCGATCGGCTGCATAGCATTCTAAAAGGGGAGGGTGAACAGTCAGTTGTCTTGGCGCATATGGGCAGGAACGATATAAGCAGAAAGCGAGATGATGTCCTCAAAGAAGAATTCAGGAAGCTAGGAGAGAAGTTAAAGAGGAGGACCTCAAAGGTAGTGATCTCGGGATTACTAACAGTGCCACGTGCTAGCCAGCGTATAAATTAAAAAAAAATAGGATGAACACGTGGTTTGGGGGATGGTGAAGGAGGGAGAGGCTCAATATGTTGGACATTGGGACCGGTTCTGGGGCAGGTGAGACTATTACAAAATGGATGGTCTACATCTGAACCAGACTGTAACCAAAGTCCTTGGAGGAGTTTTTGCTACTACTGTTGGGAGGATTTAAACTAATGTGGCAGGAGACTGGGAACCAGAAGAAAAAACAAGTTGGCAGTGAGGTGGAGACTGGAGACTGTAAGAATTATGAAGATAGCATTCATAAAGGGAAGAGTAGGCAGTGAGTAGATGAGCCCAAAAAGGAAAAAAAAAAAACTGGTAGCCTGAAATGCATCTACTTTAATGCAAGGAGTATAGTGTGTAAGGCAGATGAACTTAGGGCTTGGATTGCTGCCTGAGAGTATGACATTATTGTTATCACAGAGACTTGGTTGAAGGAAGTGCTTGATGATTGTCAATTAAACAGTCCAGGATATAGACGCTTCAGACAGGACAGTGAGGGAAGTAAAAGGGGGGTGAGTGGAGTTGAATTGTTGGTCAAGACGATATTACGGCTTTGCTAAAGGAGCACACTATTGTGGTCGTGGGTAGTGAGGCATTATGGGGGAGCTGAGAAATAAGAAGGGTGCAGTTACACTGTTGGGGCTGTATTACAGGCCTCCCAACAGTGAACATGTGGTAGAAGAAAAATAGGTAAACAGATTATGGAAAGATGTAGAGGCAATAGGTTAGTGGTGATCCCAACATTGACTGGGATATACTTAGCGTCAGAGGTCTGGATGGGGTAGAATTTGTAAGAAGTGTCCAGTAGAGTTTTTTTTACTGCAGTATGTCAATAGTCCGACGAGAGAAAGGGCCATATTGGACCTGGTACTGGGGAACAAGCCAGGACAGGTGGTAAAGGTTGTGGTGGGGGTTTTCTTTGGGAACAGTGACCACAATTCTGTAAGTTTTAGAATACTCGTGGATAAAGTAGATAAAGGAAGAGTACTAAACTGGGCCAAGAACAAGTATATCAAAATTAGGCATGAGCTCAGAAATGTGGAATGGACACAGGTATTTGAAGGAAAGTCAACATTTGAGATGTGGGAGGCTTTTAAAGATAGTTTAAAGACAGTGAAGGATAGGCATGTCCCGTTGAAGGCAAAGGATAGGAAGTGCAACATTCATGAACAGTGGATGTTAGGAGAATTTGTACGACTAGCTAAGAGGGAAAGGGAAGCATACATAAGACATAGGCAGGTAAGAACAGAACGTGCCCTGGAAGAATATCAGAAGAGTAGGACAAGTCTTAAACAAGGAATTAATGGGCTTACACGAGTTATGAAATAGCTTTAGTGAGCAGAATTAAGGAGCATCCAGCATTTTATTCTGAGATAAGAAGCAAGAGGGTAACTAGAGAAAGGATTGGTCCACTAAAGGATAATGAAGGAAGGCTGTGTGTCGAACTTGAGCGAATAGGTGAGATTCTGAATGATTACTTTACATCAGTGTTCACTGAGGAGTGGCGCAGGATGAATGTTGACATTAGAGATAGAAGTTTGTTTAGTCTGGATCACATTGACGTAAGTAGTGAAGATGTGTTTGGTAGGTTAGAGGTTATTAAGGTGGACAAATCCAGGGACCGGATGGGATTTATCCCAGGTTGCTGAGGGAGGTGAGAGAGGAAGTAGCTGGGTACCTGATAGATATCTTTGTGGAATCCTTAAATACAGGTGAGGTGCCAGAGGACTGGAGGGTAGCTCATGTTGTCCCCCTGTACAAGAAGGGTTGTAGACTTATTCTGTCTAACCAAAGACTAGTGAGTCCGATGTCACTGGGAAAGTTGCTGGAGAAGGTACTGAGTGATAGGATCTACTTATATTTAGAAAAGAATGGGTTTATCAGTGATAGGCAAAACGGCTTTGAGCAGGGGAGACTGTGCCTTACCAACTTAATTGAGTTCTTCGAGGAAGTGAGCAAGTTGATAGATGAAGGAAGGGCTGTTGATGTCATATACATGGACTTTAGTAAGGCGTTTGATAAGGTTCCCCATGGTAGACTAATGGAGAAATTGAAGTCATATGGTGTGCAGTGTGTTCTAGCTCGGTGGATAAAGATCTGGTTGAGAAACAGGAGACAGAGAATAGTAGTTGAAGGGAGTTTCTTGAAATGGAGAAAGGTGACCAGTGGTGATCCACAGGGGTCAGTGCTGGGGCCACTGTTCTTTGTAATATATGATCTGGAAGAGGGCATTGTTGGTATGATCAGCAAGTTTGCAGATGACACGAAGACTGGTGGAGGAGCAGAAAGCATAAGGGACTGTCAGAAAATACAGGAGGAGAGAGATAGACTGGGGATTTGGGCGGAAAAGTGGCAGCTGGTTTGCAATCCAGACAAATGTGAGGTGATGCATGTAGGCAAGACTAATTCTAGTGCGAATTATACAATAAACGGAAGAGCCTTGGTAAAATTGTTGGACAGAGAGATCTGGGAGTGCAGGTACATTGTACCCTGAAGGTCGCTGCACAGGCGGGTAGAGTAGTCAAGAAGACATATGGTTTGCTTGCCCTCATTGGACGGGTTATTGAGTATAAGAGCTGGCAAGTCATATTAACGTTGTACAAGACATTGATTCAGCCACATTTAGAATACTGTGTACAGTTCTAGTCGCCAAATTACCAAAAGGACATGGACGCTTTTTAGAGGGTGCAGAGAAGGTTTACGAAGATGTTGCCTAGTATGGAAGGTGCTATCTATGAAAAGAGGTTGAGTAGGTTAGGTTTATTTTCACCTGAAAAAAGGAGATTGAGGGGGGACCTGATTGAGGTTTACAAAATCATGAAGGGTTTAGACAGGGTGGATAGAGACAAGCTTTTTCCCAGGGTGAAAGATTCAATAACGAGAGGTCACGCTTTCAAAGTCAGAGGAGGAAATTTAAGGGGGATACACGCGGTAAGGACTTCACACAGAGGGTGGTGAGCGTTTGGAATGCGTTGCCAGCAGAGGTGGTAAAGACAGGCACGGTAGATTCATTTAAGATGCGTCTGGACAGATGCATGTGTAGGTGGTGAACAGAGGTTTACAAATGATTAGGAATTGACTGACAGGTTTAGACAGTACATTTGGATCGGCACACGCTTGGAGGGCCGAAGTGTCTGTTCCTGGGCTGTAAATTTTCTTTGTTGTTTTTGTTAACATATACTTTCATTTTCATGTTGTATTTATTAGAAGTTGGGAAGTGCTTTTGGCAAAAAGGACCGGAGTGTCCTTGGTCACACGTCACAAACAGAATTCATGCCGGGCATCCATTAATCAGGACAGGAAATGAAATGTCAGCCTTTATTACACAATAAATCATATGTAGGAGTTGTGGAGTGTTGTTGAGGCAGTATTTAGGCTATGGTGGACTGACTTTCTGACCTTTATAAATCTGTGATCTCCTTGTCAAAGAGGCAGTGCAAAGCTGTTGTATCAGAATAATCACTGGGATAATGGTAACATGAACAGAGTGTGAAGGAAATTGATGTTTAATTTGAAGCACCGTGAGAGAATAAGAGTTGACTGCATTGAAACTTGAAGATTATGGACGAACACACATTACGTCCAGAGAAAGACATTGACGGCATGAGAAATTACATTTTGCCCATGATGCATGCTTCTTTTTAGTTTATGTACCTCTGTGAAGCTCCTATGTTGGTTGGGAGAGAGCTTCAGGATCTGAATGAACTCTCATTGCCTCAATGTGCAGTTGGTGTGTGACCCTGCACTGAAAGTCACATTGTTCACAAATCTGTCAGCAGCTGCAATGCCTAAAATGTTAGCTGTTCCCAGCAGCTTCTGACCTCCATTGGGAATACCGGTCTGCCTTATCGGAGATGTCCACCCTCCTCACCGTCAACGAACCATATTAATGTATCCATTGTGTACTATTAGCAATGGAGCCAAGAGGAACGACATAGAACAGTCTTTCCGTGCAGTCTCTGTTTCATTGGTTTGTCTTGTTTGGTCATTGATAATATCGTCCTATTTCTGTACAATGGGCTTGAGCGGCTGAATGGCCACCTCCTGATGTCATGGGAGACGCTCAAGTACCTGACTGGGCCAACCGTGTTTCGTGTTTAACAACTCATGTGTTTGACTGGGCTCCTTATCTTCCTGTGTAATAGTCAGGAGAGAATGAATGGGCTATCCCTATTCTTATCCGATAGCATTGATGGGCGGAATGACCTCCTCACATTCCTGTGAAGTGAGCGTGAGGTGCTGAATGAGCAACTCTCTTTTCTCTGGTAAAGCACAGTGTCCAGCAGGACTGTTACATGAATGTTACCGACAATTCAACAGCACAAGCCTGAATGCTGTCCGGGTCTTCCTGCACATGGACACAGACTGCTTCAGGAGTGGAGGGGGACACATTGTTCTAAACATTACATGGTTTTCAGTCACCATCTCCACTTCTAGATTCTGATGGGGGGAAAGACACCAAGGCGCAAATGAGGATGCTTGTGCTGCGCATCTCCCGCAGAGATGTCCCGAGACTGAGTTGGTACATGTCAAAGAATTACAAACATCTTCTAAGTGCTGAATCACTCCAACCTGTGGGGAGGTTACCCTTCATTTCCATTATGTTCAATTTTCTTCAGGTTACTTGATGCCATCCTCAGTTAAACACTGCCTTATTGTCAGGGCCATTCACTATTACCTGGTTTTTTAATATAATTTGTTGATGTCAATAGGTCACGGTGTATGTGTGTGGTGCGTTTCCTTCTCACAGAGGGAGTAACGTCACTATTCCACAGAGGAAGGGGAGATAGATCATTGAGGTAGTTGGAAGAAGGGATGGATGGATGTTTGACACGGCAGCCACTCCAGGAGTTGGGGCTTAGAGCAGATCAGCCATGATCCTATTGAAGGGAAAGGCAGACAGTGGGAGCTGAATGACCTATTCTTGCATCCTGTTATTGGAAGATTCATCGTTATTATTTTCCTGGATGTCCTGTGAAGGAATGTTGTAGTCAAAGAGACCAGAGGATATTGTGAGCAATTTCTGGGTACAGTATGTGGTCATTATTCACTATGAATCTGGGTCAACAACATGACTAATAAATGGAGACAGGGGAACTTCTGTAAAGAGACAGGATGGGACTGATTTACAGTAACACCAACTCATTTTCCTAAGAACGTGTTCCAATCAACGCCAAAACATGTTTGACTGTATAGAGGGGCTGAATGGTCACCTCGGTTTCTGTGCACCAAGTATTAGGAGTAAGTGGTCTTCAATTGCTCCTGATTAGCAGATTGAGGGGCTGAATGGAATGGGGTAAAGTAGGACTGAGGAACAGGAGTGGGTCCCTGCCCCACCAGGCACTAAAATTGTGGTTGATCAGATTGTGATCTCAGCCCCACGTTCTTATCTGCAGTTCATTATGCTTGAGTCACTTTCCCATCAAATAGTAAACTCACACACCTTTGAATAAATGCAAACACACAGGTTCCACAAACCTGTGGGTAGGAGAAATTGCCACTCAAATGGCCGTTTGTGAATTTCTCCTTATCCTGTTCCTATAGAGGTTAGAGAGTCATTGCTTCTTTTTCTAGTCCCTCCCCTCCAGACGTCACGACAAATTATCAATGATATGGTAAATGATATCCGTCTCAGACTGGGTCAGGTTCAGTGTTAGGAACAAGTCCGACAGGTTTCTTAAATTTGTAAAAATAACTAATCTAAAACCAAAGCAGAGTTACGCGAATTACGATGGATACATAAACGATATACAGTTTGGACATTAACAATATATACATCAACATTTATTTTTCTATTAATCTGAGACACAGAAACATGCACGCAAAGATGCAGACGCGCATGCGTGCACACCCACGCACACACATGTCTGACGGCAAACAGAAAAATAATGAAACTCTGCAGAATATTAGTTCGGAATAGCGTTGTTCAAATAACAGTTGATTTCATGACAAAAGCAAAATTGAAAATGTTCCATTTTTATTCTGCCTCTGAAGTTATTCTGCCTGACAGAAGCTGCTAGCACTGAGGTTTCTTCCTGGAACAGTTAGATTTGGTTGAAATCCCTTTGCAGAAGGCAGTGAAGAGATTCCAATGAATCCTCAACACGAACCCTCAAAGAGTGCTGAACATGGCTGATTGGTTTTCAGCTCGCATATTTTGCTGCAGAGAAGTACAAGTAGAGATGGAGCAATGGTCATTTGCTTCTACGACAGGTTACATTTTCTCCTTCTCTGATCGGAAACATGCAATAATGTGACCCAAACACCAACCTGGACTATGTCAGGTCTGGTTGAACATTCCCCTGATTGCATGACTCCATCCCTGTTATCTGCTCCATTTTGGAATGATTTGTAATTTATAATTTGAAGGTATGTTTATATGTGTCTGCATAATATTTGTACAATAAATTCATGTCGTCGTAGTAATAATATAAAACGAATATATTGTCTTCTAAAAACGAATGCTTAGTTTTATTCTCTCATCCATTAGCTACGCCCCCCCCCAAAAAAAAACTCTCCTCATCGGCTTGTATGGTTCAATATGAACATCTCTCATTCTCAGGCTTGAATTGTTCTGACCTTGTCGAGGCCATGAGGGGCATGGATGCGAGGAAAAGCCAAGGTTATTTTCCAAGGCTAGAGGAGTCCAAACCAGAGGGTAGTGATTTAAGGTGAGAGGGGACAGATTAAAAAGATACCTGAAGGGTAACTTTTTTACTCAAAAGGTAGTGCGTGTATGGATCGAGATGGCAGTGAAAGTGGTGGAGGCTGGTACAATTACAGCATTTAAGAGACAATGGAGGGTCTATGAATAAGAAGGGTTTAGATGGTTATGGGTCTAATGTTGCCAAATGGTACTACATCATTTTGGAATATCTGTTCGGTGCAGATAAGCTGGACTGAAGGGTCTGTTTCTGGCCTTCATTATAACAAATAGTAAAGTTAAACATCTGTGAAAGCTTCGAAAACATTTGCATGTTTTTCTTTCAGTTTAGGGGTTCATTACTACACACGATACACCCGATGTAGTCTCAGCATTGTCATGTACAGATGAAGTAAAACATCCCGATGATTTTACCCGATAGCCTTTGCATGAAACAGCATTATTCGATACACTTTCCCAATCACTTGCTGAATCTGCTGACTAGATTTATGTGGCTCATGTACTGGGACACACAAATCTCTCTGTACCAATGCGTTCAACAATGTTTCTTCATTTAAGTAGGTAACTGATATTTTATCTGTTCAACACAACACTGACATTCCTAATCTCACATTATACTGTTTTCTACCAAAGTTTTTTTCACTAACTTACCCTGACTGTATCCCATTGCAGAGTCTCCATTGCAGAGTTAAATGCCCATCTTGGTAAATGAGCTAATTGATCTCCACTCCAATCGACCGCTTATCCAAATCATTGGTATAGATTGTAAGTAGTTGATAATCTCACACTGATCCTTGAGGCACTCCTCCAAGTTACAACGTTACAACCTGAAAATAAACATGTATCCCAAATGTTTATTCCCTGATAGTTAACCGGATTTCCCCAGTTGCTGGGCAGCAGGCTAGAAAGGTTGCTTGGCCTCATCCTAAACTGTGTAATGTACTTAGCGATTGAATGACTTCAATCTATTCCTGCGAATCCTTAGATGGCAGAATGGTCTCCTCCTGTCTCATTATAATGATGTTGACGGGTTAATGGGATCTTCCTTTATCTCTGTAACATTACTCAGTGCTTGAGTGAACAACACATGGGTTAGGAGCAACAGCTGGCCATTCAGCCCCTCGCGTCTGCTGCACCATTCAGAGTGTGTATTGTTGATGCGATTCCAAATAAACATCCCTTTCCTGTCTGTTCCCAATAAACATGGATTCTATTGTTCATAAAAGATCTATGGAACTGTACCTTGAGTGCTTTCAGTAACCCAGCCTTCACTGCTACTTCGGTATGGGAACACCACAGATCATACAGTTCCAAAGAGAAACGAATATCCCTGTCTCAGGTACAAATGGGAATGCCCTTATTCTCAAACTGTGTTCCCCTCAAACCAATCACCACTCTTTTGATATATAAGGAGTCGACAGTTAGGAACATATATCGACCATTCTGCCCCTCAAGCCTATCCACTTTCCCAATAACTCTCCTAAATGAAATACTTACCACATTCAGCCTCCATTGAACTCGTGGAAAAACAATTCCAGGAAACATCATATGACCAATGAACGCTGGAGCAGAATTAAGCCATTCAGCCCATCTTTTCTGCCATGACATTTGATAATCGCTAAAAAATTTCTGAATCCCATTCTCCTGCCTTCTCCGACTAAGCATTGATATCATTATTAGTAAAAACGTATATATCTCTGTATTAAAGAACGTGTGTGCCTGCATGTGGGCTTATGTTCATGTGTTTGTGTGTAAATGTCCATATCTACGCGCGTATTCCTGTGTGCATGTGTTATGTGTGTTAGTGTCAGTATCTCAGTTTGTGTGTACGTCTGTTTGCGTTGCTGGGCAACGTTATTTTTGAAGTAAATAGATTGAAATTGGAATCAAAGTCTCCCTCCTCCTCTTCTCTCCCTGTTGTTCATAGAGTTCACAGAATCGCTACGGTGTGGAAACATGCCATTTGGCCCAGCGCATCCACACTGACCCTTCGAAGAGTAACCCACCCAGACCCATTTCCCGACTATCCTACGTTTACGCCTGATTAACTCCCCTAACCGACACATCCCTGGGCACTATGTACAATTTAGCATGGCCAATTCCCCTAATATCCACATCGTTGGACTGTGGGTGGAAACCGGAGCACCCGGTGGAAACTCACGCAGGCACAGGGAGAATGTACAAACTCCACACAGACAGTCGCCCGAGCGTGGAATTGAGCCTGGGTGCCTGGCGCTGTGAGGCAGCAGTGCTCGCCTCTGAGTTTTATGATTAGATTCATACAATACCTCCCTCTGCTGTCCTCTCCACACTACTGCATCAGTGGCAGAGTTCTAAACTCTGAGAAGATAAAAAAAATCCTTTACTGTGAATCTCTCAAATTGCACGGCCGTTTCATTTTTCAAAAAGTATCTTTGGAAGCACAGAGCAGTTTTGTCTGATACTTAACAATGTTGTTCCTGCCTCATTACCACCACTACTGGGCCTTTTTCGGGATTTTTCAATACTTTCTCACTTAATTTTTAAGCATTGCAAGTCACAGAATGAGAAATAAATTCATCTCATCTATTGACAAAATGATTCACTTAGAGGTGAGCATTTCCATTCTGACAGGCCCAAGTATATTTGCCACCCTCCATTTATTAGCATGGTGTGTGTGTGTGTGTGTGTGTGTGTGTGTGTGTGTGTGTGTGTGTGTGTGTGTGTGTGTGTGTGTGTGTGTGTGTGTGTGTGTGTGTGTGTGTGTGTGTGTGTGTGTGTGTGTGTGTGTGTGTGTGTGTGTGTGTGTGTGTGTGTGTGTGTGTGTGTGTGTGTGTGTGGAATGTGTCTGTTGATGGTGCTGTCAGTGCGGATGGACCTGTGAGCTGCTGCCCTCTGTCCCTCCCAGATTGAATCCTCGAAGGTTATCACCATCTGCCACTGTCACTGCAGTAGAGTGTGGAGGCCAGCTGAGGGAGAGATTGTGTCTTTTTAAACATCACAGAGACTGTTAGACCTGCACCCACGTATAGATACCCACAGAGTCTAATACAGACACACATGGAGATGGATATCTGACACTCCACCACACGGCTGGACACTCTCTGTCCTATTCCAAGATGTTTCTGTTGGAATAGGAGACGGGGAGGGATGGAGTGAGTGTGGGAGTGGGTGACCCTGCTGTTAGTGCTGTGTAGGTGGGGGGAGAGAGATGGTGACATGTCCAGAGGGAATCAGTCTACAGTGTTGTATCCATGCGGTGCTATTAGTGAAGTAGATATAGTAGAGGGGAAAGAGAGAGAGAGAGAAGGAAGGTGCTGCATGCAGCAGTGAGAGTAGTGGACTGTGAGCCTTGTTCAGGGGTTGGTGCTATAACAGGTATACAGTGAGTGTGAGGGAGCAGAGAGAATACGGTGACACTTAAACCTGAGAGAGCGGGGAAGGTCATTGATGTTTGTCCTGTATTGCTGGACATTTCTTCAGACCGCAGATACTGCACTGAGCTGGATGGGGAGCTCAGACCATGCTCGGTGGGTCTGGTGGTGTGGCCCCCTCTGGGAAGAGAATGGTCTCTCTCTGTACGAGCCCATCCACCAGGCCCTCCGTATCCCTGTCGACAAACTGTGGTGTAATTGCCCCATATCTGTGATCCTCAGGGTAAACTGTGCAGGGCAGTTCCAACATGAGAAAGCTCAACCATGTGCCCATTGGCCTAAAAATGGCCCCAGTGCCAGGGGTCACGGAGTATCGGGGGCATCTGGGCGATGGTGTGTACCTCCAGCCATGATGGGTGGGAGAATCGGGCTGGCATTGAATGAGAGGAACATCATGGGGTGGGGTGGGTAGTTAATGAGGTGAGTTTGATACGATAGCACCAGGAAGCGAGTTTAGTCTCGTGCAGACAATCCCTCTGTCACACTCAATGAAAATGACACTGAGAGAAATTATTGTTAGATTCAACCCAATGAGTCGAAGACTGTGCTGACCCCAATCTCAGTTACAGCGCTGCAGTTGCTTGACCAATGCTCTCTATCACAGAGAAGGAACTCGACGTCACCTTACCCTTTGGAAATATGGTCGTGGGGAGGTGGTGGTTGAGGTATCAATGGAGGAGCTCTTTATGGCAAGTCATCATAGTTCTATTATTTTTTAAATAGACATGGAAAAGGATGAACTACTTCTGAAACATAAAGTTCTAAATTGTTGAAAAGCCAATTTTGATGATATTAATCAAACATTTTCCAAAGTCGATTGGGACAGATAGTCGCAATGAAGGGGTCAGTTCAGAACTGGGAAGCCTTCAAAATGAGACATCAGGAGTACAGAGACATTATGTCCCTCTTGGGTTAAAGGGTAAGGCTGGTACGTGTAAGGAATGCTGGAGGATTGGAAAAATTGAGGTTCTGGACACGGATGCAAGGGAAGGATATGTTCAGGTATATACAGCAGGAATTGAGGATTATTTTCTTAATTCATTCATGGGACGCGGGCGTCGCTGGCTAAGCAAGCATCTATTACTCAGCCCTAATGTCCCAGAGGGCAGTTAACATTGCTGTGGGTCAGGAGCCACATGTAGGCTCGACCAGGTAAGGATGGCAGTTTGTTTCCGAAAAGGGTGTCAGTGAACCAGATGGATTTTTCTGACAATCGGAATGGTCATCATTAGCCTCTTCATTCCTGATTTAAAGTGAATCAATAGAAATTTCTGAAGGCAACAAGAGTATACTTAGAGGGAAATTGGGAGCATAAAAAGGGTACATGTGATAGCTTTGGCAAATGGAGTTAAGGAGAATCCAAATACGTCAAGGACAAAAGGGTAACATTGAAAAGAATAGGACATACTTAAATATCAGCAAGGCTGATATTTAGCACCAGGAGGTACTGAACGAATATTTTGTATCAGTATTTACTGTGCAGGAGGATATGGAAGATAGAGAACTTGGGAAATAAGTAGTGACATCTTGGAAAATGTCTGTATTACAGAGGAGCTGCTGGAGGTCTTAAAATATGCAAAGGAAGGAAAATGTCCTGGCTTTTATTAGATGTACGCTAGAACTCTGTGAGAAGCTAGGAAAGTGATTGCTGGGCCCCTTGCTATCATTAATAGCCACAGGTAAAGTGTTGGAAGACTGGAGATTGGCTAACGTGGTGCCATTACTTAAAGGATTTAAAAAGAGTAATAAGGAAAAGTTAGTGAGCCTGATGTCAGTGTTGGGTAAGTTGTTGGAAGGGATTATGAGGCAGAGGATTTTCATGCATTTGGAAATGTAACGACTGATTAGTCAACATGGCTTTGTGCAAGCAATATTGTGTCTCACTGACTTGACTGAGATTTTTTTGAAGATGCGACTAAGAAGATTAATCGAGATAGAGGTCTATCCTGTCTATACCTGACATATGCTTCCTTCCTTTTCTTAACCAAACCTCAATTTCTTAAGTCATCTTGCATTCCCTATACCTACCAGCCTTCCCTTTCACCCTAGAACAGAAAGTGAGGACTTCAGCTGCTGGAGATCAAAGCTGAAAATGTGTTGCTGGAAAAGCGCAGCAGGTCTGGCAGCATCCAAGGAGCAGGAGAATCGAAATTTCCTGAAGAAGGGCTCATGCCCGAAATGTCGATTCTCCTGCTCCTTGGATGCTGCCTGACCTGCTGCGCTTTTCCAGCAACACATTTTCAGTTCTCTTTCACCCTGACAGGAATATACATTCTCTGGATTCTTGTTATCTCATTTCTAAAGGCTTCCCATTTTCCAGCCGTCCCTTTACCTGCGAACCTCTGCCTCCAATCAGCTTTCGAAAATTCTTGCCTAATACCGTCAAAATTGGCCTTTCTTCAATTTAGAATTTAACTTTTAGATCTGGTCTGTCCTTTTCCATCACTATTTTAAAACGATTCGGAGATGCCGGTGTTGGACTGGGGTGTACAAAGTTAAAAATCACACAACACCAGGTTATAGTCCAACAGGTTTAATTGGAAGCACACTAGCTTTCGGAGAGACGCTCCTTCATCAGGTGATTGTGGAGGGCTCGATCGTAACACAGAATTTATAGCAAGAATTTGCAGTGTGATATAACTGAAATGATACTTTGAAGAATTGATTGTCTGTTAAGCCTTTCATCTGTTAGAATACAGTGATAGTTTCACTTCTTTCATGTGGAAATCACAAAACACTTTTTGTTTAAAATTGCATTCTCGGCTTAGCTGTTAACAATGGTGATAGCTAGACAATATTTTGAAGGTGTTAGCCCCCTGTGTTCTCTGTCTCTGACCTGATGTTTAGATTGATTCCAATCTAAAAAGTGAAATAACAGGGTTTACATAAATTCATGCAGTTTTTGAGCTCAGAGTTCGACATGAATCTATGTGGTTTTTGAGCAAAGTGCAATGTAACTCTGAAAGTACCAAAAAAATACACCACACACAATATATATGTGTGCATGTGGGTCTTCGTCTGTCTGTGTGTGTGTCTGTCTGTGGGGGTTCTGAGTGTGAGAAAGTGTGTGTGTGTGTGTGTGTATGTGCAGAGTGTCTTAAGTCTGTGAGGGGGTGCATGTATGGGAGTCTGTGTATCTATAAGGGTGTGTGTGGGTGTCTGTGTGCGCGTGTGCATGTATCTGTGTCCGTGTGCAATATCTGTGTGTTTGTGTGTGTGTAGTGCAATGGTGGTCACTTGTAATGTGACATGAACCCAAGGTCCCGGTTGATGCCCTCCCTATGGGTACCGAACTTAGCTATCAGCCTCTGCTCAGCCACTTTCCTCTGCTGCCTGTCCCGAAGTCCATCTTCGAGGATGGTCACCCGAAGGTCCGAGGCTGAATGTCCTGGACCACTGAAGTGTTCCCCAACTGTGAGGGAACCCTCCTGTCTGTTGATTGTTGTGCGGTGCCCATTAATCCGTTGTCGTAGCTTTTGCTCAGTTTCCCCAATGTACCATGCCTCTGGGCATCCCTGCCTGCAAAGTATAAGATATACAATGTTGGCTGAGTCACATGAGTACCTGCCATGTACACGGTGGGAGGTGTTCTCACACGTAATAGTGGTATCTATGTCCACAATCTGACACGTTTTGCAGCGTCCACCGTGACAGGGTTGTATGGAGTTGTCCTGAGAGCCAGGCAGTTTGCTACGAACAATGATCTGTTTGAGGTTTGGGGTTGTTTAAAGGCAAATAGTGGAGGTGTGGGGAAGGTCTTGGTGAGGTGCTCATCTTCATTGATAATGTGTTGCAGGTCACGAAGAACATGGCATAATGTTTCAGCCCCTGGGAAGTACTGAACAACGAAGGGTACCCTGTCAATTGCAGCCCGTGTCTGTCTCCTGAGGAGGTAATTACCATTCCTTGCTGTGGCACGTCGGAACTGGCGGTCGATGAGTTGAACATTGTACCCCGTTCTTGTGAGGGCATCCTTGCGTACTTCCAGGTGTCCGTCACGTTCCTCCTCATCTGAGCAGATCCGATGTATGCGTAGGGCTTGTCCATAGGGAATGGCTGTTTTAATATGTTTTGGGTGGAAGCTGGAGAAGTGTAGCATTGTGAGGTTGTCTGTGGGTTTGCGGTAGAGTGTGGTGCTGAAGTGTCCGTCCGTGATGGAGACGCACGTGTCCAAGAATGAGACAGACAGTCGAGAGGAGTCCATGGTGAGTTTGATGGTGGGATGAAAATTGTTGATGTCACTGTGTAGTTTTATCAGTGACTCCTCGCCATGGGTCCAGAGGAAGAAAATGTTATCAATGTACCTGGTGTACAATGTCGGTTGGAGATCCTGCATAGAGAAGAAATCTTGTTCGAACCTGTGCATAAAAATGTTGGCACATTGGGGTGCAAATTTGATCCCCATGGCTGTTCCGTGTGTCTGGATGAAGAATTGGTTGTCAAAGGTGAAGACGTTATGATCGAGGATAAAACGGATGAGTTGTAGGATGGCGTTTGGAGACTTGCAGTTGTTGGTGTTGAGTACTGAGGCTGTTTCCGCGATGCCATCATTGTGGGGGATGCTGGTGTAGAGTGCGGAAACATCCATTGTGACGAGGAATGTTCCTGGTTCGACTGGTCCATGGGTGCTGAGTTTCTGTAAGAAATCCATAGTGTCGCAACAGAAGCTGGGGATCCCCTGTACAATAGGTTTCAAGATGCCTTCCACATAGCCAGAGAGATTCTCACATAGGGTCCCATTTCCCGACAGAATGGGACTTCCCGGTGTGTTGGTTTTGTGTACCTTTGGAAGGCAGTAGAAGTCGCCTACACGAGAAGTACGTGGGATAAGGGCGCGTAGGGAGCTCTGAAGGACTGGATCCAAAGTTCTGATCAGTGTGTTTAATTCTCGGCTATGTTCTTTGGTCGGATCAGCTGGTAGTTGCCTGTAGTGTACATGGTTGTTCAGTTGTCGGTACACTTCCTTGCAGTAATCTGTTCTATTCTGAATGACAATGGCTCCTCCTTTATCTGCTGGTTTGATGACAATGTTGTGATTGGTTTTGAGAGCCTGGATGGCATTGCGTTGGGAACGGGTGATGTTTTGCTCTACCTTATGGGTACGGCTGATGAATCTGGCATTTATATATTTCCTGACAGTTTGAGCATACATGTCAAGCCCCCAGGGCAGCGGCCCTCCGGTGGGGTCCATGTTGATACCTTCTTTGGTCGCTCCTCTACAGATCCCTGTGATAACTGTTCTAGTTCATCAGTGGGCTCATTGGGATCACTGCCAGCACCTTGAAAGAATTCCCGGAGTGTCATTCGTCTGATGAACTCCTCTGTGTCTCCTGCCAGAACCAATGGGTCCATTTTGGTGGTGCGGCAGAAGTTGAGACCCCTACTCAGGACTTCAATCTCTTCCGGTCGAAGGGTGTGGTCCGATAAGTTGACAATAGACTTCCCCGCAGTCATAATGTTGTCTACTGTGGTTCCAGGGCGGGCTTTGCTATTACTGGTGAGAATGCCAAGCTTCTCCAGTTTTTTGTTCTTGGCATGCATGTACGTGGTGTAGTTTTGTTGCCTTGTCTGTTTGGCGATGTCACGTAATTGTACTGATGTATCCTGTGTTCAGGCTGTGAGTGTGGATTCCATCTGAATTTCAAGGTTGTGGCGCCTGCTGTAGAGTTGGTGCACGAGATGATTGAGAAGTTTACGAGAGGTGCGGTGGCAAAGTCTCTCTGCGTAGTCTGTGTTGTAGTTTGACCTAAGTGGGTTCATGATCCGTAATCCATTCGGGATCTTTCCCGCTTGCCTGCATTCCTGTAGAAACTTGATGTCTGTGTCGATATGTGCGAGCTTCTTGGAGATCCTCTCCACTTTAAGCCGGCAGTTAGTGGTGTCGATAGTAGTCATGATTCGGAGATACCGGTGTTGGACTGGGGTGTACAAAGTTAAAAATCACACAACACCAGGTTATAGTCCAACAGGTTTAATTGGAAGCACACTAGCTTTCGGAGAGACGCTCCTTCATCAGGTGATTGTGGAGGGCTCGATCGTAACACAGAATTTATAGCAAAAATTTGCAGTGTGATGTAACTGAAATGATACATTGAAGAATTGATTGTCTGTTAAGCCTTTCATCTGTTAGAATACAGTGATAGTTTCACTTCTTTCATGTGTAAATCACAAACCCCCTTTTTGTTAAAGCTGCATTCTCAGGTTAGCTGTTAACAATGGTGATAGCTGGACAATATGTTGAAGGTGTTCTCTGTCTATGACCTGATGTTTAGATTGATTCCAATCTAAAAAGTGAAATAACAGAGTTTTACATAAATTCATGCAGCTTTTGAGCTCAGAGTTCGACATGAATCTATGTGGTTTTTGAGCAAAGTGCAATGTAACTCTGAAAGTACCAAAAAAATTCACCACACACAATATATATGTGTGCTTGTGGGTCTTCGTCTGTCTGTGTGTGTGTCTGTCTAGGGTGGGGGTTCTGAGTGTGAGAAAGTGTGTGTGTGTGTGTGTGTGTGTGTGTAGTGAGTGCAGAGTGTCTTAAGTCTGTGAGGGGGTGCATGTGTGGGAGTCTGTGTGTCTATAAGGGTATGTGTGGGTGTCTGTGTGCGTGTCTGTGTCCGTCTGCATGTGAGTGTGTGTGTGTGTGTAGGAATATCTCTGTGTGTGTGTGTAGTGCAATGGTGATCACTTGTAATATGACATGAACCCAAGGTCCCGGTTGAGGCCCTCCCTATGGGTACCGAACTTAGCTATCAGCCTCTGCTCAGCCACTTTCCTCTGCTGCCTGTCCCGAAGTCCATCTTCGAGGATGGTCACCCGAAGGTCCGAGGCTGAATGTCCTGGACCACTGAAGTGTTCCCCAACTAGGAGGGAACCCTCCTGTCTGTTGATTGTTGTGCGGTGATTATTCATCCGTTGTCGTAGCCTTATTTTAAAACGAATGTAATTATGGTCGCTGGCCCCAAAGTATTCACCCACTGACACCTCAGTCACCTGCCCTGCCGTATTTCCCAAGACTAGGTCAGGTTTTGCACCTTCTCCATTAGGTAAATCAGCATACTGAATCAGAAAATTGTCTTGTACACACTTAACAAATTCCTCTCCATCTGAACCCTTAACACTATGGCAGTCCCAGTCTATGTTTGGAAAGTTAAAATCCCCTTAACCATAACCACCCTATTATTCTTACAGGTAGCTGAGAAATCCTTACAAGTTTGTTTCTCAATTTTCCTCTGATTATTGGGGGGTCTATAATACAATCCCAATAAAGTGATCATCCCTTTCTTATTTCTCAGTTCCACCCAAATAACTTCCCTGGATGCACTTCCGGGAATACCCTCCCTCAGCACAGCTGTAATGCTATCCCTTATCAAAAATACCACTCCCCCTCCTCTCTTGCCTCCCTTTCTATCCTTCCTGTAGCATTTGTATCCTGGAACATTAAGCTGCCAGTCCTGTCCATCCCTGAACCATGTTTCCGTAATTGCTATGATATTCCAGTCCAATGTTCCTAATCATGCCCTGTGTTCATCTGGATTCCCTGTTAGGCCCCTTGCATTGAAACCTTCTAGGAGAAAGTGAGGACTGCAGATGCTGGAGATCAGATCTGAAAATGTGTTGCTGGAAAAGCGCAGCAGGTCAGGCAGCATCCAAGGTGCAGGAGAATCGACGTTTTGGGCATGAGCCCTTCTTCAGGAATCATGAAGAAGGGCTCATGCCCGAAACGTCGATTCTCTTGCTCCTTGGATGCTGCCTGACCTGCTGCTCTTTTCCAGCAACACATTGTCAGCCCTTGCATTGAAATAAATGCAGTTTAATGTATTAGTTCTACCTCGTCCCTGCCTGCTCTGATTGTTTGACGCACTTTTGTTCTCAGCTGTACCCGTCTCAGATCGATCTCTTTCCTCACTATCTTCCTGCCCCCCACCTTATTAGTTTAAATCCTCCCAAGCAGTTCTAGCAATTTTCCCTGCCAGTATATTCGTCCCCTTCCAATTTAGGTGCAATCCGTCCTTCTTGTACAGGTCACTTCTACCCCAACAGAGATTCCAATGCTCGAAAAAAGTGAATCCTTCTTCCATACACCAGCTCCTCAGCCATTCATTCATCTGCTCTATCCTCCTTTTCCTGCACTCACGAGCTCGTAGCACAGGGATATTACTACCCTTGAGGACACCCTTTTAAATTTGTGCCTAACTCTCTGTAATCTCCCTTCAGATTTTCAACCTCTTACCTTCCAATGTCATTGGTTCCAATGTGGACAATGACCTCCTGCTGGCTCCTCTCCCCCGTGAGAACATTCTGCACCCACTCTGAGACATCCTTGATCCTGGCACCAGGGAAACAACACACCATTCTGCTTTTTCTCTGCCGGCCGCAGTAACGTCTGTCTGTACCTCTGAATACAGAATCCCCTAACACATTTGATCTCTCGGAAGCTGATATTCCCCACGTTGCATTAGAGCCAGTCTCAATGCCAGAAAGTTGGGTGTTCGTGCTGCGTTCCCCTGAGAATCTATCACTCTCTACATTTTCCAAAACAGCATACCTGTTTGAAATAGTTAAATCCACAAAAGACTCCTGCCCTAGGTACCAACCTCTCTCACCCTTCCTGGAGTTATCCCATGTATGTGACTGATTCTGAGACCTCCTCCCTTCCTATAACGGTCATCCATCACATACTGTTGCTGTTGCAAATTCCTTATCGCTTCTATCTGTCTCTCCAAACGATCCACTCGATCTGATAAGATTCGCATCCAACAGCATTTATGACAGATATAATCCGCAGTAAACCTTAAACTCTCTTTAAACTCTCACATCTGACAAGAAGTACATATCACTGCAAAGGCCATTTTTGCTCGTTCACAATCTACAGACCCAGAAAATAACATTGTCTTATTCCTCTACAAACACTGCCCCAGGTTAAATTAATAGCTATTGCTTATATGTTATGTTTAATCAAGAGACTTATCTCCAAAAACATATGATCAAGAAAGATTACTCTCTTTCACATACACAGTGTCTGTATCTCCCCTTCACACAGACTCGTCCCCTCTCTCGCACATAAGCACACGTACGCACACACATGTACGCACATATAAATCTGCGGGTGAATTTGCATTTGCCAATTTGTATTTGCCAGATGCATTTTATTTTGTTCCAAATACATACAAATTGCATACAGTCAGTCAATGTGATATTTTACAAACTCCGACTTTGTAAATAAAACCAGTCTGACTCCAGGTGAAGACACAAACAGCGTCCGAACAAGGTCTCGCGTTTAGAATACATTGTCTGACCGCAAGTGTTACTTCATTTACCTGAAGGTATCTCCAGGAACTGACTTGAAATAAATTTTGCGATTTGCATAATAATCAATCAAACTTGCACCTCCATTCTAACTGATTAAGTATATAAGAACCAACTTAGGTGTGCACAATTCATGCTCATAAGTTGTACTACCCTTTGATCTTTTTCTGTTAACTTCTGTGTTTCAGGTTTTCCTCCGTCTTACACGTGATGACGGAGCAGCGCAATGACAGCCTGTGTTTACAAATAAACCCATTGGACTCTCACCTGGTGTCGTTTAATTTTTGATATTGTCTAACCCAGTCCAAAACCAGCGGCTCCATATCCTAACCCCATGTGTTCTTGAATTGCATATTAATCTTTTGTGAAGCACGTTACGTACTGATGTCTGGAAGTCCAGATATAATACATCTGTAGGATCCGCATTATACACCTTGCTTGTTACGTTTTATTTAAAGAAAGTTAGTCAAATCATTCAAACATGATTTATCCTTCATAAAACTTTGTTGACTGTGCTGGATTGTGGCTTGACTTTGGAAATGTTCTGTTATTAATTCCTTCATAACGGATTCTAATAATTTGTCTTGAATCCCAATAGTTTTCTCATTTCTTTTCATTTCCCAGTGAAGCTGGTCATTCGAAGTCCTTCCCTTTCTGTAACCTCTATTTTCCCTTTCACAATTCCTGTGTAACAGTCACAAGACTGTAAAAGATCTGCTCCAATTGCTGTGTAAGAGGCATGATTGGCTGATTGGACTCATTCTGTTCCTGCTTTACTCACTCGCTGGGCTGAATGTCCTCCTGGTATTCCTACATTGTAGTCTCAATGGACTTGCATGTCCTGCTCCTATTCCTGACCAAGCCGCTCAAGATCTCAATGTCCATCTCCTTTCGCTCAATGAGAGGTCTGGGGACTTATGAAATCTCCCTGCTCAAATGTCACTTTTCAAGGGCTGAACTATGCAGGCAAGCTGTGTTGCTCACACTGGGTAGCTCAGTCGTTAGCACTGCTGCCTCACTGCACCAGAGATCCTAGTTCAATTTCAGTCTCCAGTTTCCTCCCACAGTCCCAAGATGTGCATGTTAGATGGATTGGCCACGCTAAGTCACCCAGAATATCAGGGGATGTGGAGGCCAACTGCATCAGTCATGGAAAATGCCAGGTTATAAAGATTGGGTGGGGTGGGTGGTGGGATTAGATGGGACGGTCTTCCGAGGATCATTGTGGAGTCGATGGGTCAAATGGCCTGCTTTCACACTGCAGAGATTTTATGACTAACACGTTCGTTGCAGAAATCAGCTGAGGGACCAATCTTTGAATTCAGTCCAACATCCTTTCCTCAGTGAGGAGATTAAATCTCTGTGCACTACTCCAGATGTGATCTTACCACGATGCTGTACAGCAGCAGCAACGCTTTACCACACTGCTGTAAGGCTCCCACCCAGGTTAGAGCAGTCTCAGCTGTCTGGCGAATACACAGCATTGCTGAAAGTTCATTGTCATTCTGTACTCCACCAGCATATTGAGAGATCTGGAGAAAATCTCACAATGACGCCTGCGAAGAACGGGGAAGATGTGGTGAGATAATAACCAAGTTGAGATATGCCTCGCCAAACATCTCGCCTGAATCTTCCATTAACCTCGCCAGAGCCCACGTCACTCAGATTCCACAGAATCTGGTAAGGTCGATCTTAGAAACAGCAAGGAGAAGCAAACATTCATGAGAGTTATGTATCGAAGTGAAAGCTGCAATACAAATGCTGGGTATGTTATAAAACAGGAAATTAGACATACAGGTTTGTGGGTACTGCAGTAATAATGGACAACTTCAAGTTACATCTTACCAGTGTTTACCCAAGTGAATGTTAATGTTGAGTGTGGATGAACCGGGTTGGTTTAGTAGTATGTTGAGCACCAAGATGTTGATCAGGCAATTTTGCAATTGGTGTTGTGTGATCAGAAGAGCAAATCGAAGACTTTGCTGTTGAGGAGCTTTGGGGAATAGTGATCTTAATATATTGAATTTTTCATGACGTCTGAATACAAGCAGATTTTTTTTCTTATATTACGGGCATATACCTGAGTCGTGCAAGCCATTAAGATACGAGAATAAACTTGGCTTTGGTGAATTTGAAAAGTACATTAAAGTGACTTAATGAAAGACAGGCAATGTCTGTTATTTACAGAAGCACTGTAATATACATATATTGTTCCAAGGCATAAATCAAAAAGTGTAAGGTGAATCAACGATGGTGAACAAAAGAAGTTAAGAATTGCATTAGATCGAAGAAAGTGGGTTAGAGAAGGGGCATATATTGTGGATTCATTGAAATTGCGGACGCAACAAAAGGGGACTGATAAACTGACAAGTAAATTATAAAGAGAACAGCAATACAAACTAAACAGAAACAAAAGGACTGACCACAAACCTATTAATATTTAAAAGGAAAATAAAAGCAAGGTCAAAGGTGGAATGTGTGGACAGGATAATTCATTGTGGAGAACAGAAAAATGATAGGAAAACTAAACAGTTACTTTATATCTGTCTTCACGGAGAAAGGTCCAGAAAATCTCCCAGAAATACCAAGTGACCATGGGACTTGTGTAACTAAAGAATAAAATCATTCATATCAGTGACCAGGTACCGTTTGAAAACATAACTGGATTGAGCATTCATAATTCTGACAGACCAAATGTACTTCATACCAGAATTTCAGAGAAAGCAAAAATGGACATAATAATTGCATTGGGAATCACTGTATTTTTTCGTATTCAATTTGGAAGGTTATAAATGCAGTGTAAGGATTTACAAAGTGAAGAAGAGGGAGAATGGTGAACTACAGACCAGTTAACGTATTGCTCACAGTGAGGAATCTGTCGGAATTTATTATAAAGAATGCGATATTGGACACTTGGAAAGGTATAGCAAACATCTAGGCAATGATGCTATATTTCTGAAAGGGAAGGCAACATTTACAAACCTTTTGCTTGAAGATGTACCTTGCCGATGTAAACAATGGAGAACAAGTGGATGTGGTATAGTTGGACATCAGGAGGATTTTTAAAGAATCCATACAGTAAGTTAGCCCAACAACAATAAAGCAAATTGTATTGGGAGGAACATACGCAAATGGGGGAAGGTAAAGTTACGTCTGCCTTTGTTTGAAGGGAATCAGAATGTAGGCAATGAAGGGCTCAGTGATCTCTCTCCATGGATGATGTCTGACTCACTGTGATCACTGTGATGACCAGCATGTGTTGGTTTCAGTACAGATTCCAGCTTCTGTAGCACACTCTCACCACCCCACCCTCCCTCCACATTCACACTTACATCATTTCTAAATACCACAAATAATAAGGGACACAGCACTGGTCCCTGAGATACGCCAGGGGAGACTGGTCTCCAAACACACCAACAGCTTTCTACCAGTACTCTCTGTCTCCTGCCAGAGCACAAAGATTGTCCGGGTGGTTGGCAGTGAGGAGAAAGGTTTTATGTTGCAGGAAGATACAGATGGAATGATCAGATGGGCAGAGCAATGGCAGATGGAATGTAACCCTGATAAATATGAGGTGATTCATTTTGGAAGAAGGAACCAGACAGGGGAGTACTCAATGAATGGCAGCACACTAGGAAGGTCAGAGGGTGCTTCTCCACACATCCCTGAATGTCACTAGGCAGAATAATGGGTTAGTTCGGAAGTCACATGCTACTGTCGGCATAGCCTTTAATCATTGAGACAGAGATTGTAAGAGTTATACAAAATTTTGATTCGGTCACAGATGGAATACTGTGTGGAGTTCTGGGAGTCACATTATGGAAGGGTGTGATTGCACTGAAGGGGGTGCAGAGGAGATTCGCCAGGATGTTCCCTGGGATGGAGCATATCAGCTATGGAGAGAGGTTGGATAAGCTCGGGTTGTTTACACTGGAGCAGAGAAGGCTGAGGAGGACTTGATTCAGAAGGATAAGATTACAAGGGGCATGGACAGGGTGGCTACGCAGCAGGTGCTCCTTTTAGTCAAGGGACAAGAACAAGGGAGAATACTTTTAAAGTGAAGGGGTTGAGGTTTAGAGAAGATATGAGGATTGTTTTTCACCCAGAGAGCATTGGAGTCAGAATTAAATTTCCTGAGAGGAGAGTTGTGATGGGTAATCTCACAACTATTAAAATGTACTTGAAATATCATAACATTTATGGCTACAGATCTCATGTAAGAAAGTGGGACTAATGTAGATCATACTACTTTTCTGACAGTACAGATTATATGCTTCTGTGATTGTTTGATTATGGACAGTGAAAGCAGTTAAGAATATAAGTCGTGCGTTGACCATCATTTCAGGGGGATTTGAGTACAGGAGTAAGGGTGTCTTACTGCAGTTGTACAGGGTCTTTGTGAGATCCCATCTTGAATATTGTGCAGTATTGTGTGCTGTGTTAGTGTCCTTACCTAATAAAGGACAGATCTGACATTGAGGGAGAGCAGTGAAGGATGAGCAGACTGATCTCTGGATTGACACGCTTGTTGTGGGAGCAGAGTTTGGGTGACTGGACATGTATTCCATGAGCTGTAGGAAAATGAGTGAAATATATAAAACACTGACGGGGGAGACAGTATGGAAGCAGGGATGATGATTCCCCAGTCCTGGACGTCTAAAACAAGAGCCCACAGTATTAGGTACAGGCAGGCCACTCTGCATGGAGATGAGGATAAATGTTTGCACTCAGAGACTGGTGAACCTGGGGAATTCTCTTTTATATCAGGCAGTGGAAGACAAGGCATTGAATATAAATAATGATTGTTAGATACGAAGGGGATGGGAAGAGAGCCGGAATATGATGTGGAGATAGAGGATCAGCGATCATTACAGGTTGTTCTCTGATTACGCAGCAGCTGTGTTCCTGTGGAACGCTTTCATAGAAAGCAGTGCAATATAAATAATGGGGGCTATGGGAAGAAGGGGGTAAGGGGTGAAGATCCAATAATGCCAGGAAAAATCAAATCATAAACATTAGTCAGCCTAACACTAACAACAGCACATTCTATGTAAATCTTTAAACAATATATTGTAATGTAATAGTGCTGTAAATATACCACTTTCACACTACAGTTACTGACTACAACACTGGACCTTACACAAAGCTCTTCACCAGAAAGCACGCGAACAGACTGACCACATGATGCTACTGCGGGATTCCAGTTACAGTGGATTCCCGACATTAAGGAAACAAGCCCTTCAGCCCAACAAGTCCACACCACCCTCCGAAGAGTAACCCTCCCAGACCCATTCCCCGATCCTATATTTACACCTGACTAACACATCTAACACTATGGCCAATTTAGCATTGCCAATTCACCTGACCAGCACATCTTCAGACTGTGGGAGGAAACTGGAGTACCTCGAGGAAACCCATGCAGACACAGGGAGAATGTGCAAACTCCACACAAAAATTAACCCAATGCGGAAATTGAACCCAGGTCCCTGGTGCTAACCGCTGAGCCACTCTGCCTTCCCAAGATTCTTCCCCTGGTTTGAAAGAAAGTTCCTTCTAAATGTCGACTACAGGTCCCAGTTCTGGATGGAGGTTTGCTCGCTGAGCTAGAAGGTTCATACATCTATAACCTCAACCTCAGCTACAAATCTTCTCAAACCTTGCTAACAATTCCAAGTTTCAGGCTCAGTTTCAAGACGTTCAGAGTGGATTACATTCCTGTTTTAGCTGAACACATTGAGGGTGCATTTTGCAAACTGAGGACCCGGAGGCTGGGTTTGCTGTTCAACTGGTGCCGAGGATGGAATCACGTCACAGTTAACGGGAGCTCGCTTTATAAAGAAAGGTGCACAATTCATGAATCGTGTTGCAGCCAAATCGTGTTTAATAAGCACACATTATTGGAGAACTGCCTGTATATTGAATGGAGGAGAAAGTGAGGTCTGCAGATACTTGAGATCCGTGGGCTGGAGATCTTGAAGAAGGGCTTATGCCCGAAACGTCGATTCTCCTGTTCCCTGGATGCTGCCTGACCTGCTGCGCTTTTCCAGCAACACATTTTCATTATTGAATGGAGGAGCAAAATTAATGAGCCGAAGGGACTACACTCATTTTTTTTTTCATTTTATATGTCCCGATGTTTATACATACTAAGGGATATGAAACTTGTGTGGGGAAAACTGCATTGAGGAGATTTTCTCCATGAACTAGAATGGAGAAGGCTCAATGCGTCGAAAGACCTCCTCCTTTCCCGATGTTTCTGTGCAGTCTGTGGGAAAGCTCTGTAAATGTTGTCACAAGTTGTCAGATGTTAGGAAGGAGATTTCTGCAAGGTGGAAGGACTGTGTTTCCAATTCCCTTTTCCAACGCCGAGACTGATGCTGGGTGTTCTGTCCGGGTTTATCCTTTATGACCTCGGAGCAGTTTGATACAATAGAGTGTCTTGCTTGGCTGTTTCCGAGACCATTGAAGAGTTTAGCACATGTCTGTGTATCTGGAGTCACTTTTAGGCCAGACCAGGGAAGCACAGGCGATTCATTTCTTGAAAGTACATTGGAGAAGCAAATTGGTGTTTACAATTGACATTGGCTTCAAAGTCACTGTTACTGACGCCAAATGCTACATCTTGATATTTCTTAACTTCCACCAGCTGCCAGGGCATTAGATTGGTCTGGATTATTAATCCAGTGATGTTTCCACAACAGCACCATCTCCACATGGGAACCTATCTGAAACCACACTGAGCTGGTTATTTCTGTGCTGCTTGACAGCTCTGTCAAAAAGAACTCCCACCAATGTGACTATCGCGACTGAGGGCGTAGTAAATGGTCAGACTGTAGTTTTTCCCTTGTTATGGGACTGAGTATGCGACTGTACAGGACATTGGTAAGGCCACTGTTGGAATATTACGTGCAATTCTGGTCTCTTTCCTATCGGAAATTTGTGAAACTTGAAAGGGTTCAGAAAAGATTTACAAGGATGTTGCCAGGGTTGGAGGATTTGAGCTATAGGGAGAGGCTGAACAGGCTGGGACTGTTTTCCCTGGAGCGTCGGAGGCTGAGGGGTGACCTTATAGATGTTTATAAACTCATAAGGGGCATGGATAGGATAAATAGATTCCGCTAGGGTCCCGGAGTCCAGAACTAGAGGACATAGGTTTAGGGTGAGAGGGCAAAGATATAAAAGAGACCTAAGGGGCAACTTATTTCAAGCAGAGGATGGTAGGTGTATGGAATGAGCAACCAGAGGATGTAGTGGAGGCTGGTGCAGTTGCAACATTTAAGAGGCATTTGGATGGGTATATGAATAGGAAGGGTTTGGAGGGATATGGGTCAGGTGCTGGAAGGTGGGACTAGATTGGGTTGGTATATCTGGTCGGCATGAACGGGTTTGATAGAAGCGTCTGTTTCCATACTGTGCATCGCTATGACTCTATGACTCAATGGATATAGTTGAGTAATTTTCCACATTGCCAGGGAGATGTCAGTGTTGGAGCTGGAATGAAACAGTTTCCCCAGGGACACGGCTTGTTGTGTAGCACAAGTCTTCAGTCCCATTGCAGGAATGCTGTCAGGGCCCATTGCCTTTGTCATATCTACTGTGTTCAGCTGTTTCTTCATGTCACGGGCAGCAAATCAAATTGGTTGAAGACTGGCACCTGTGATTCTGTGGGCGTCATGACGAGGGTGAGGTGGATTATCCACTCAACACTTCTGGCTCAGGATGATGCAGATACCACATCCTTGTCATTTACACTAAAGTTCAGGGCTGTTCCGTTATTTAGGATGGGGATATTTGTGGAATCCTCTCCTCCAGTAAGTTGTTTAATAGTCCATCGGCATTGATGACTGAATGAGGGTAGAATGCAGAGCTTCGATCTTATATTTAGTCTTGGGCTGATTTCGCCCTCTCCATCAGATGGTAGTTCTGCTGTTTGGAATGTAACCAGTCAAGGGCGGTAGCTTTAATGGGTTGTCATCAGGTTTAGATACACATGGTTCTGACTCTGGCATGTTCACCCAGACTCGTCACTGAACCATCACTCGGTTTGATGACATAGGTAGGAGGAGTGCCGAGGATGTTAGACAGGCTTTCAGGGAGCTAGGTTGGAAGCTCAGAGTTAGAACGAACAGAGTTGTTGTCTCTGGTTTGTTACCCGTGCCACGTGATAGAGATTCGAGGAATAGGGAAAGAGAACACTTAAATGTGTGGCTACAGGGATGGTGCAGGAGGGAGGGATTCCGGGTTTTGGATAACTGGGGTTCTTTCTGGGGACGGTGGGACCTCTATAAACAGGATGGTCTACACCTGAACCTGAGGGGCACCAGTATCCTTGGGGGGAGGTTTGCTAGTGCTCTTGGGGGGGGGGGGGGGGTTTAAACTAACTCTGCAGGGGCATGGGAACACAGATTGTAGCTTCAGGGTGCAGGGCCTGGAGTGTAGGGAGGTTAGGAACATGGCATCAATTTCAAAGGAGGGTGCCTGTAAACAGGAAAGTGGCTTGAAGTGTGTATACTTCAATGCAAGAAGTATACGAAATAAGGTAGGTGAACTTGCAGTGTGGGTTGGTACCTGGGACTTCGATGTTGTGGCTATTCCGGAGACATGGCTAGAACAGGGACAGGATTGGCTGTTGCAGGTTCCAGGATTTAAATGTTTTAGTAGGGTCAGAGGTGGGGGTAAAAGAGGGGGAGGTGTGGCATTGCTTGTCAAAGATAGTATTACAGTGGTGGAAAGGACGATGGATGAGGACTTGCCATCTGAGGTAGTTTGGGCTGAGGTTAGGAATAGGAAAGGTGAGGTCACCCTGTTAGGAGTCTTGTACAGGCCTCCTAATAGTCCTATAATCATTGAAGAAAGGATAGGGAAGGTGATTCAGGAGATGAGTGACAGTAATAGGGTGGTTGTTATGGGGGACTTTAACTTTCCTGATATTGATTGGGAAAGCTATAGCTCAAGTTCGTTAGATGGGTCAGTGTTTGTTCAATGTGTGCAGGAGAGTTTCCTGACACAATATGTAGACAGGCCAACAAGAGGTGAGGCCATACTGGATTTGGTTCTGGGTAACGAACCAGGCCAGGTGTTAGAATTAGAGGTAGGTGAGCACTTTGGGGATAGTGACCATAATTCGGTCATTTTTACTCTCGTGATGGAGAGGGATAAGTGTGTACTACAGGGCAAGAGTTATAGCTGGGGTCAGGGAAATTATGATGCGGTGAGGCATGACTTAGGATGTGTGGCTTGGAAAAGTAGACTCCAAGGCAAGAGTGTAAATGATATGTGGAGCTTGTTCAAGGAGCAACTATTGAGTGTCCTTGATAATTATGTACCTGTCAGGCAGGGAGGAAAGGGTCGTGCGAGGGAGCCGTGGTTTAATAAGGAATTGGAATCCCTTGTTAAATGGAAGAGGGCGGCCTATCTCAAGATGAGACGTGAAGGTTCAATTGGGGCGATTGAGAGTTATAGGGTAGCCAGGAAGGACCTGAAGAGAGAGCTAAGAGCAGCAAGGAGGGGACATGAAAGGTCCTTAGTCGGTAGGATTAGGGAAAACCCTAAGGCTTTCTATAGGTATGTTAGGAATAAAAGAATGACTAGGGTAGGAATAGGTCCAGTCAAGGATAGTAGTGGGAAGTTGCATGTGGAGGCGGAAGAGATTGGGGAGACACTGAATGAATACTTTTCTTCAGTATTTACTCCGGAACAGGGCATTGTCGTCGATGTGAATACTGACTCACAATTAAGTAGAATGGATGGCTTTGAGGTATGTAGAGAAGAGGTGTTGGAAATCCTGGAAAAGGTGAAAATAGATAAGTCCCCTGGGCCTGATGGCATTTATCCTAGGATTCTCTGGGAAGCAAGGGAGGAGATTGCAGAGCCATTGGCCTTGATTTTTATGTCCTCTTTGTCTACTGGAGTAGTGCCAGAAGACTGGAGGATAGCAAATGTGGTTCCCTTGTTCAAAAAGGGGAGTAGGGATAACCCTAGTAACTATAGGCCGGTGAGTCTCACTTCTGTTGTGGGCAAAGTCTTAGAGAGAATTGTAAGGGATAGGATTTATGCACATCTGGATAGGAATAATGTGATCAAGGATAGTCAGCATGGTTTTGTGAAGGGCATGTCGTGCCTCACAAACCTTATTGAATTCTTTGAAAAGGTGACGAAGGAGGTTGATGAGGGGAAAGCGGTAGATGTGGTATATATGGATTTTAGTAAGGCGTTTGATAAGGTTCCCCATGGTAGGCTACTGCAGAAAATACGGAGATATGGCATTGAGGGTGAGTTGGAGGTTTGGATTAGGAATTGGCTGGATGGAAGAAGACAGAGGGTAGTAGTTGATGGCAAAGTTTCTTCATGGAGTGCCGTCACTAGCGGTGTTCCGCAAGGATCTGTTTTGGAACCATTGCTGTTTGTCATTTTTATAAATGACCTGGAAGAGGGGTTAGAAGGTTGGGTGAGCAAGTTTGCGGATGATACGAAAGTCGGAGGAGTTGTTGACAGTGAGGAAGGATGTGGCAGGTTACAGCAGGATATAGAGAAGCTGCAGAGCTGGGCAGAAAGGTGGCAAATGGAATTCAATGTAGCTAAGTGTGAGGTGATTCACTTTGGGAAGAATAACAAAAAGATGGGGTACTGGGCTAATGGTCGGATACTTGGTAGTGTGGATGAGCAGAGGGATCTTGGTGTCCATGTACACAGATCTCAGAAAGTTGCCACCCAGGTAAACAGTGTGGTGAGGAAGGCATATGGCGTACTGGCTTTTATTGGTAGAGGAATTGAGTTCCGGAGTCCTGAGGTCATGATGCAGTTGTATATGACTCTGGTGCGGCCGCATCTGGAATATTGTGTGCAGTTTTGGTCGCCATACTATAGGAAGGATGTGGAGGCACTGGAACGGGTGCAGAGGAGGTTTACCAGGATGTTGCCTGGTGTGGAAGGAAGATCGTATGAGGAAAGACTGAGACACTTGGGGCTGTTGAACATAGAACATAGAACATAGGACATAGGACATAGGACATAGGACATAGGACATAGGACATAGGACATAGGACATAGGACATAGAAGAATACAGCGCAGTACAGGCCCTTTGGCCCTCGATGTTGCGCCGATCCAAGCCCACCTAACCTATACTAACCCACTATCCTCCATATATCTATCCAATGCCCGCTTAAATGCCCATAAAGAGGGAGAGTCCACCACTGCTACTGGCAGGGCATTCCATGAACTTACGACTCGCTGAGTGAAGAACCTACCCCTAACTTCAGTCCTATATCTACCCCCCCTTAATTTAAAGCTATGCCCCCTTGTAATACCCGACTCCATACGCGGGAAAAGGTTCACACTGTCAACCCTATCTAACCCCCTAATCATCTTGTACACCTCAATCAAGTCACCCCTAAACCTTCTTTTCTCTAATGAAAACAGCCCCAAGTGTCTCAGTCTTTCCTCATACGATCTTCCTTCCATACCAGGCAACATCCTGGTAAACCTCCTCTGCACCCGTTCCAGTGCCTCCACATCCTTCCTATAGTATGGCGACCAAAACTGCACACAATATTCCAGATGCGGCCGCACCAGAGTCTTATACAACTGCATCATGACCTCAGGACTCCGGAACTCAATTCCTCTACCAATAAAAACCAGTACGCCATATGCCTTCCTCACTGCACTATTTACCTGGGTGGCAACTTTCAGAGATCTGTGTACATGGACACCAAGATCCCTCTGCTCATCCACACTACCAAGTATCTGACCATTAGCCCAGTACCCCATCTTTTTGTTATTCTTCCCAAAGTGAATCACCTCACACTTAGCTACATTGAATTCCATTTGCCACCTTTCTGCCCAGCTCTGCAGCTTCTCTATATCCTGCTGTAACCTGCCACCTCCTTCCTCACTGTCAACAACTCCTCCGACTTTCGTATCGTCCGCAAACTTGCTCACCCAACCTTCTAACCCCTCTTCCAGGTCATTTATAAAAATGACAAACAGCAATGGTCCCAAAACAGATCCTTGCAGAACACCGCTAGTGACGGCACTCCATGAAGAAACTTTGCCATCAACTACTACCCTCTGTCTTCTTCCATCCAGCCAATTCCTAATCCAAACCTCCAACTCACCCTCAATGCCATATCTCCGTATTTTCTGCAGTAGCCTACCATGGGGAACCTTATCAAACGCCTTACTAAAATCCATATATAACACATCTACCGCTTTCCCCTCATCAACCTCCTTCGTCACCTTTTCAAAGAATTCAATAAGGTTTGTGAGGCACGACATGCCCTTCACAAAACCATGCTGACTATCCTTGATCACATTATTCCTATCCAGATGTGCATAAATCCTATCCCTTACAATTCTCTCCAAGACTTTGCCCACAACAGAAGTGAGACTCACCGGCCTATAGTTACTAGGGTTATCCCTACTCCCCTTTTTGAACAAGGGAACCACATTTGCTATCCTCCAGTCTTCTGGCACTACTCCAGTAGACAAAGAGGACATAAAAATCAAGGCCAATGGCTCTGCAATCTCCTCCCTTGCTTCCCAGAGAATCCTAGGATAAATGCCATCAGGCCCAGGGGACTTATCTATTTTCACCTTTTCCAGGATTTCCAACACCTCCTCTCTACATACCTCAAAGCCATCCATTCTACTTAATTGTGAGTCAGTATTCACATCGACGACAATGCCCTGTTCCGGAGTAAATACTGAAGAAAAGTATTCATTCAGTGTCTCCCCAATCTCTTCCGCCTCCACATGCAACTTCCCACTACTATCCTTGACTGGACCTATTCCTACCCTAGTCATTCTTTTATTCCTAACATACCTATAGAAAGCCTTAGGGTTTTCCCTAATCCTACCGACTAAGGACCTTTCATGTCCCCTCCTTGCTGCTCTTAGCTCTCTCTTCAGGTCCTTCCTGGCTACCCTATAACTCTCAATCGCCCCAATTGAACCTTCACGTCTCATCTTGAGATAGGCCACCCTCTTCCATTTAACAAGGGATTCCTATTCCTTATTAAACCACGGCTCCCTCGCACGACCCTTTCCTCCCTGCCTGACAGGTACATAATTATCAAGGACACTCAATAGTTGCTCCTTGAACAAGCTCCACATATCATTTACACTCTTGCCTTGGAGTCTACTTTTCCAAGCCACACATCCTAAGTCATGCCTCACCGCATCATAATTTCCCTGACCCCAGCTATAACTCTTGCCCTGTAGTACACACTTATCCCTCTCCATCACGAGAGTAAAAATGACCGAATTATGGTCACTATCCCCAAAGTGCTCACCTACCTCTAATTCTAACACCTGGCCTGGTTCGTTACCCAGAACCAAATCCAGTATGGCCTCACCTCTTGTTGGCCTGTCTACATATTGTGTCAGGAAACTCTCCTGCACACATTGAACAAACACTGACCCATCTAACGAACTTGAGCTATAGCTTTCCCAATCAATATCAGGAAAGTTAAAGTCCCCCATAACAACCACCCTATTACTGTCACTCATCTCCTGAATCACCTTTCCTATCCTTTCTTCAATGATTCTAGGACTATTAGGAGGCCTGTAAAAGACTCCTAACAGGGTGACCTCACCTTTCCTATTCCTAACCTCAGCCCAAACTACGTCAGATGGCAAGTCCTCATCCATCGTCCTTTCCACCACTGTAATACTATCTTTGACAAGCAATGCCACACCTCCCCCTCTTTTACCCCCACCTCTGACCCTACTAAAACATTTAAATCCTGGAACCTGCAACAGCCAATCCTGTCCCTGTTCTAGCCATGTCTCCGTAATAGCCACAACATCGAAGTCCCAGGTACCAACCCACGCTGCAAGTTCACCTACCTTATTTCGTATACTTCTTGCATTGAAGTATACACACTTCAAGCCACTTTCCTGTTTACAGACACCCTCCTTGGAAATTGATGCCATGTTCCTAACCTCCCTACACTCCAGGCCCTGCACCCTGAAGCTACAATCTGGGTTCCCATGCCCCTGCAGAGTTAGTTTAAACCCCCCCCCCCCAAGAGCACTAGCAAACCTCCCCCCAAGGATACTGGTGCCCCTCAGGTTCAGGTGTAGACCATCCTGTTTATAGAGGTCCCACCGTCCCCAGAAAGAACCCCAGTTATCCAAAACCCGGAATCCCTCCCTCCTGCACCATCCCTGTAGCCACGCATTTAAGTGTTCTCTTTCCCTATTCCTCGAATCTCTATCACGTGGCACGGGTAACAAACCAGAGACAACAACTCTGTTCGTTCTAACTCTGAGCTTCCAACCTAGCTCACTGAAAGCCTGTCTAAGATCCTCGGCACTCCTCCTACCTATGTCGTTGGTGCCAATATGGACCACGACTTCGGGCTGCTCCCCCTCCCCCTCCAGGACCCGGAAAACACGATCAGAGACATCACGTACCCTTGCACCTGGGAGGCAACATACCAAACGTGAGTCTCTCTCGTTCCCACAAAACCGCCTATCTGTGCCCCTAACTATCGAGTCCCCAATTACTACTGCTCTGCTCTTCTTCACCCTTCCCTTCTGAGTAACGCGGACAGGCTCCGTGCCAGAGACCTGAGCCCCGTTACTTACCCCTGGTAAGTCACCCCCCCACAAGTATCCAAAACGGTATACTTGTTCTTGAGGGGAACGGCCGCAGGGGGTCCCTGCACTGGCTGCTTCCTCCCAGTCCCCCTCACTGTCACCCATCTATCTGCCATCTTTGGAGTTACTACCTCCCTATAACTCTGATCTATGACCCCCTCTGCCTCCCGAATGATCCGAAGTTCATCCAACTCCAGCTCCAGTTCCCTAACACGGTCTTGGAGGAGCTGGAGATGGGTGCACTTCCTGCAAGAGTAATCGGCAGGGACGTCGATGGCATCCCTCACCTCATACATGTTGCAGGAGGAACATTGCACTGCCTTCACTGCCATCCCTCTAAAGCTAACTTTTATTTTAAAAAAAACTGGGTCTAAAGAATACAACAAGCAAAATTCAGCACTTACCTACTTACCAAAACAGGTGTTATTATTAGGTTAGAGGAGGAGGGCGTGTGGGAGGCACTATCCGTGTAGTGCCTCGGGTTCCTCTCCTTCGCGCTTTTAAAGGGGGAAAAAACCTACCCAGGTAAGCTTACACTAACTGCTTCCGGGTCTCGGCTGCCCCTCTGGTCGTCGTCACTTCCCCCTGGTGCTCCCGCTCTTTCTGTGAAGAGAGTTAAAGAGAAAAAAAAACACCGCTGCCCGTACCGGTAAGCACTTTTAAAACCAAACGGTCTTACCTTCGCTGCTGCTCGCACTGGAAATGACCGACCGCCTCATAGAACATAGAACATAGAAGAATACAGCGCAGTACAGGCCCTTGGGCCCTCGATGTTGCGCCGATCCAAGCCCACCTAAACTACACTAACCCACTATCCTCCATATACCTATCCAGTGCCCTCTTAAATGCCCATAAAGAGGGAGAGTCCACCACTGTTACTGGCAGGGCATTCCATGAACTAACGACTCGCTGAGTGAAGAACCTACCCCTAACATCAGTCCTATATCTACTCCCCCTTAATTTAAAGCTATGCCCCCTTGTAATACCCGACTCAATACGCGGGAAAAGGTTCATACTGTCGACCCTATCTAACCCCCTAATCATCTTGTACACCTCAATCAAGTCACCCCTAAACCTTCTTTTCTCTAGTGAAAACAGCCCCAAGTGCCTCAGTCTTTCCTCATACGATTTTCCTTCCATACCAGGCAACATCCTGGTAAACCTCCTCTGCACCCGTTCCAATGCCTCCACATCCTTCCTATAGTATGGCGACCAAAACTGCACACAATATTCCAGATGCGGCCGTACCAGAGTCTTATACAACTGCATCATGACCTCAGGACTCCGGAACTCAATTCCTCTACCAATAAAAGCCAGTACGCCATATGCCTTCCTCACCGCAGTATTTACCTGGGTGAGTATAAATATTCACCGCTTTCCTTCCCGGCTGCCCCTCTGGTCGTCGTCACTTCCCCCTGGTGCTCCCGCTCTTTCTGTGAAGAGAGAGTGAAAGAGAAAAAAAAACACCGCTGCCCAAACCGGTAAGCACTTTTAAAACCAAACGGTCTTACCTTCGCTGCTGCTCGCACTGGAAATGACCGACCGCCTCGAAGGGTGAGTATAAATACTCACCGCTTTCCTTCCCGGCTGCCCCTCTGGTCGTCGTCACTTCCCCCTGGTGCTCCCGCTCTTTCTGTGAAGAGAGAGTGAAAGAGAAAAAAAAACACCGCTGCCCGAACCGGTAAGCACTTTTAAAACCAAACGGTCTTACCTTCGCTGCTGCTCGCACTGGAAATGACCGACCGCCTCGAAGGGTGAGTATAAATACTCACCGCTTTCCTTCCCGGCTGCCCCTCTGGTCGTCGTCACTCCCCCTGGTGCTCCCGCTCTTTCTGTGAAGAGAGAGTGAAAGAGAAAAAAAAAACACCGCTGCCCGCTACCGGTAAGCACTTTTAAAACCAAACGGTCTTACCTACGCTGCTGCTCGCACTGGAAATGACTGACCGCCTCGAAGGGTGAGTATAAATACTCACCGCTTTCCTTCCCGGCTGCCCCTCTGGTCGTCGTCACTTCCCCCTGGTGCTCCCGCTCTGTGAAGAGAGAGTGAAAGAGAAAAGAAAACACCGCTGCCCGCTACTGGTAAGCACTTTTAAAACCAAACGGTCTTACCTTCGCTGCTGCTCGCACTGGAAATGACCGACCGCCTCGATGGGTGAGTATAAATACTCACCGCTTTCCTTCCCGGCTGCCCCTCTGGTCGTCGTCACTCCCCCTGGTGCTCCCGCTCTTTCTGTGAAGAGAGAGTGAAAGAGAAAAAAAAAACACCGCTGCCCGAACCGGTAAGCACTTTTAAAACCAAACGGTCTTACCTTCGCTGCTGCTCGCACTGGAAATGACCGACCGCCTCGAAGGGTGAGTATAAATACTCACCGCTTTCCTTCCCGGCTGCCCCTCTGGTCGTCGTCACTTCCCCCTGGTGCTCCCGCTCTTTCTGTGAAGAGAGAGTGAAAGAGAAAAAAAAACACCGCTGCCCGAACCGGTAAGCACTTTTAAAACCAAACAGTCTTACCTTCGCTGCTGCTCGCACTGGAAATGACTGACCGCCTCGAAGGGTGAGTATAAATACTCACCGCTTTCCTTCCCGGCTGCCCCTCTGGTCGTCGTCACTCCCCCTGGTGCTCCCGCTCTTTCTGTGAAGAGAGAGTGAAAGAGAAAAAAAAAACACCGCTGCCCGCTACTGGTAAGCACTTTTAAAACCAAACGGTCTTACCTTCGCTGCTGCTCGCACTGGAAATGACCGACCGCCTCGAAGGGTGAGTATAAATACTCACCGCTTTCCTTCCCGGCTGCCCCTCTGGTCGTCGTCACTCCCCCTGGTGCTCCCGCTCTTTCTGTGAAGAGAGAGTGAAAGAGAGAAAAAAAAACACCGCTGCCCGTTACCGGTAAGCACTTTTAAAACCAAACGGTCTTACCTTCGCTGCTGCTCGCACTGGAAATGACCGACCGCCTCGAAGGGTGAGTATAAATACTCACCGCTTTCCTTCCCGGCTGCCCCTCTGGTCGTCGTCACTTCCCCCTGGTGCTCCCGCTCTTTCTGTGAAGAGAGAGTGAAAGAGAAAAAAAAACACCGCTGCCCGCTACCGGTAAGCACTTTTAAAACCAAACGGTCTTACCTTCGCTGCTGCACGCACTGGAAATGACCGACCGCCTCGAAGGGTGAGTATAAATACTCACCGCTTTCCTTCCCGGCTGCCCCTCTGGTCGTCGTCACTTCCCCCTGGTGCTCCCGCTCTTTCTGTGAAGAGAGAGTGAAAGAGAAAAAAACACCGCTGCCCGCTACCGGTAAGCACTTTTAAAACCAAACGGTCTTACCTTCGCTGCTGCTCGCACTGGAAATGACCGACCGCCTCGAAGGGTGAGTATAAATACTCACCGCTTTCCTTCCCGGCTGCCCCTCTGGTCGTCGTCACTTCCCCCTGGTGCTCCCGCTCTTTCTGTGAAGAGAGAGTGAAAGAGAAAAAAAACACAGCTGGCCGCTACCGGTAAGCACTTTTAAAACCAAACGGTCTTACCTTCGCTGCTGCTCGCACTGGAAATGCGAGAAAAGAAGGTTTAGGGGTGACTTGATTGAGGTGTACAAGATGATTAGGGGGTTAGATAGGGTTGACAATGTGAACTTTTTCCCGCGTATGGAGTCGGGTATTACAAGGGGGCATAGCTTTAAATTAAGGGGGGGTAGATATAGGACTGAAGTTAGGGGTAGGTTCTTCACTCAGAGAGTCGTAAGTTCAAGGAATGCCCTGCCAGCAGCAGTGGTGGACTCTCCCTCTTTATGGGCATTTAAGCGGGCATTGGATAGGTATATGGAGGATAGTGGGTTAGTATAGGTTAGGTGGGCTTGGATCGGCGCAACATCGAGGGCCAAAGGGCCTGTACTGCGCTGTATTCTTCTAATGATAGACTGATGGATTATCCTGGGGGATAAGTTATGGATTGTGATTGAATGCAATTGTACTGCGACTGCTGCTTAGATCTACAGCATCACATGATAACCCAATGTGAGCTGCAATATCTGCAAACCAATTCTACTGACTTTCCCCCAGTTCACACCGAGACCCATTCACCCATCAGCCACGTACTCAGTGACCTAACCTGGTTTCTAATGTGCGAACACTTCCAGTTTCCTATTCTCATTCTGCTGAGGGTCCATCCTTGATGTCACGCCTCTAATATATTAAATTACTCCTATACTTTAACATATTACTCGGAATCATTTTCTTTCCTGTAATACCATCTTCTTTGTTTGAAGTGAATGTTTTTTTTCCTCTGTTTTTCTCCCTGAACATGATTAAGAGATTTGTCGTATCTTTATGTCGTTTCAGAGCCAATGAACTTGTGCATTTTGCGTTATTGTTCACTTTCCAATGTACGGCGCTCCGTGCTGGACAGGGTGTTTGAGCAGATTTGACACCCTTCTTTGGATCTTGTTCAAAAATAGAAATTGCTGAAGAAGCTACGCAGGTCTGGCTGCATCTTGTGGCGTGAAAGCAGAGTTAGTTTTTCAGGAGCAGTGACCCTTCCAAGTTTCTCCAGTAATTCTTGTAGTTTTATTTCCAGGTATCCAGTTATTTGTTAAATTGAAAATCTATTCTGTGCCTACTTATTTCTGGAGAAACTCAGCAGGTCTGGCAGCATCTGCAGAGACATAAAAGAGTGTTAGCGTTTCAAGTCCAGTGTGACACTTATTCAGAACTGAAAAGGATTGGAAAGTGGACATTTTACTCCCTTGGCAGGGTCGGAGTGGGGGGGGGGGGGGGGGTAGGTGATAGGAAAAAGAAGGCGTGACAACAGATAAACAGGCTTTTAGCAGTGGTGAACGAGAAGATGATATAAAATGAGTTGAAGTTAAGATGTGAATGGGGGAAATCAGTTCTCTCTATTGAGTGGAAGATAAAGAAGACATGGCCACACAAGGTCATAGGGAGGCGAGGAGGGAGAATGTTGACCACGTGATATTATACAGATCTGGCTAGAGATACATTTTCACTGTAGAGATCATCACCGCCGTCAGACAAAGGAATTCAGGTGATTGACTTTTTATTGTCACTAGTAAGATTTTCATGCTGCCTTAGTATTGTCACATGGAGAAAACAAATATCAGTATCAAGTTTGGGCTGAGTGCTGTTTACCAGTCGCTTTTAATATTGTTTCAAATTTGTTGTTTAATAGCTTGTTCTTGAAGTTAGTGTCAGATGGAGTGGAGGAGGTTGAGGGTGACATTGTAGAAATTTATAAAATAATGGGAGTCATGGATAGGGTGAAAAGCCAAGGTATTTTCCACAGGATAAGAAAATGAAATCAAAGAGAACATAGGTTTATGGTGTAAGAGGGAAGATTTGAAAGGAAGGAAGGGGGAGTTTCGTTTACACAGAGGGTGATGTGTTAATGGAATGAACTGCCAGAGGAAGACTGGCAGATGCAAGTACAGCTCCAACATTTAAAAGACATTTGCACAAACAAATGAATGGGAACCGTTTTGAGGTGTATGGGCCAATGCAAGCAGATGGGACTAGTTTACATTGGAAAAACTGACTGGCATGGACAGTTGGACCAACGATTGTGTTTGTGTGCGATATGACTGTATGAATATAGAAAGCGAAGAAAGGGAAAGAAAAGATGTGATGTAAGCAAGTTGGCAAGAAATATAAAAACAAGTTGCACGAGCTTTTCCGTGTATGTAAGAAGAGTTCAAGAGGCGTGTGAGATCTTTGGTAAAAATAAAGTTATATTGAGGACATTTGGAGGTTGTGACTGGGAAATTGGCGACAGGGAACAGATAGATAATTTACACCTGTATTTTACATCGTTCCTTACAGGTGAAGTTGCTGCAAATATTTCAATGATATATAAAAAAGGTAATAGGAGGGAATTCTTGAACTGTCTCTAACAAAAAGAACAAGGCATTCCTCAAACAGATAGGACCAAGGTAAACAGGTCATCAGCAATTCATAGCTGGTTTTAAAAGAAGTGGTCACAAAGTGGCTGGTGGCTCTGTGTGAATTATTCCATAATTCTCTGGATTAAAGGAGTGATCCAGTGAAACTGGAGACCCTCAAATATGGCGACTGTCTTCAAGAAAGGAGCGAGACTGAAAGAAGGAACCATTTTGCCTAACAATTATTGCGACGAATCTGTGAGAGTCCGTCATTAAGGAAGGGAATGCAGGACATTTAGAAAAACTTCACACAGAGTCAGCATGGTCTTGTTAAAGGCGAACTATATTTTGCCTGCAAAATCATGCAACGTTTTTCTGGAGATCCCTGAGAATGTAACAAGTGGCCTTGATAAAGAGGGACTGGTAGACATGAGGCTTTCCAGAGATTTTCCACAAGGTATCACAAAATAAATGTTCTTACACAAGACAGAAGTATGACGGATAGTGCATTAGCATGGAATGACAATTGGTAACCACTTTGAAATCGGAGAGTCAGCATTCATCGACCTTTATGAAAAAAATGTATCTTCTAGAGTACCACAAATATCAGTCCTATGGCAAGAGCTGCTCACAACCTATACTGATAGCCTGACGGCGGGAGCTCAGTGCAATATGCATCCAGGTTTGTAGATGACACTGACAACCAAAAGGCAGGCTGTTATTTAATGGGGAAGACACCCAAAAAAGGAACAGTACAACGGATTGGAGTGTTCCTGCATCTGAAACATAACGTCAGCATGCTGATGCAGAAATGTTGGTTCATTCGACTGGTTCCTGGGATGCAAGAGTTGATTTATTGAATGCTTTAAAAATGCTGAGGCGATTATTCATTGTGGTGTAAATGAATGAGGGTGGCATTACTGAAACGGACAAAATACAGAGGGGGCTTGACAAGGTAGGTGTTGAGAATGTGATTCCACACCAGGGCAGAGTCTCGAACTCAGGGATGTCGATACAGAATAAGGAATATTGATTTCAAACTGAGATGTAAAGAATTATCTTCTTTCAGAAGATAGTGAATGGCTGGAATTCCCTAACCCAGAGAGTGTGGAGGCTGGGACACTGGATATATTTACAGACGGGCTGGATTGGTTTTTGACATATCTGCGAGTTGAGGGATACAAGGGGTTAGCAGGAAAGTGGAGTTGATCCCTGGAGTAAATCAGCCATGTGCTTATTGAGTGACAGTGCAGGCTTGCGGGGTCGAGTAGCCCGCTCCTGTTCCTATTTCGTACGATCTCATGTTATGCTTTTGGAAAATAACTGGTTATTTTCCTGGAAGTCATGATGTAAAATGTTGCATTCAGGGAGAGCAGAAGATTTGTTTGAGTTGACCTTGTGTGGGGTATGTGGGCTGTATGCACAGCGAATCTGGGTCTGTAACATGACCCACATCTGGAATAGAAGTTACAGAGAGGGGAAGCCTGGAAACAGTGATTGGGGTGGGGGGGGGGGGGGGGGGTGGTGGTCACTTCCTGACCCAGCCTGGATTTTCCAAGTACATTTCCCAAACTACACCTAACTTTCGGCGTGGCCTCTATCTGCTCCTGTGCAGCGGTTCCAAAGGGCTGAAAGGAACATCAGAACATAGGGCTGAGGGACACCAGTGGGCCATTCGGCCCTTTGACACTACTCCACCAGTAAATAAGGTCGTGGCTCATCTCATTGTGGCCCAGCTGCACTTTTCTCTCCATGCGCCATTATCCCTGATTCACCTGTCTATGGACAATCAGATTAAGCCAGCCTCAAAATAATGTACTGATTCAGCCCTCCCAAACTTCTGGGAAAGGGAATTCCCACTTGAATGGATTCTAACTTTGTGAATTTCTCCCCACTCCGGTTCTGACTGAGGTTCGAGGGTGCCACTGCTTCCCTTTCTAGTCCCACTCCTCTACTGTTCACAGCAGATTTTAAATGTAATCAGGTTGGTAATATGGCCAATAATAAAGGTCTAAGACTGGTTCAGTTATCAGAACAAGTAATTTAGATTTCTTTAGTCAGCTACAAGTAATTAATAGAACCAACTGAGGAGTATGATGGACATGTGGTTAGCAGTGCTGCCTCACATCACCAAGAAGCTCTGTTCAATTCCAAACTCAGGTGACACTCTATGTGGAGTTTGAACATTCTCCACGTATCTATGTGGGTTCCCTCCCAATTATCCAGTTTCCTCCCAGAGTACAAAGATGTGCAGTTTAGAGTGGATTGGCCATGCCATATTGCCCATTGTTGAGAGAGTGTCCCCTTCATAGTAACCTCCGTCAGTGTGGGGAATTGAATCTGCTCTGCTGGACTCCCTCTGCGTCACAAATCAGCCGTCCAGCAAACTGAGTAGGAGAAAGTGTAACTGTTACAGACAGAAACAGTCACAGACAAAGGTCAAAAGAAACATTCAAGACAAGGAATGTGGTACAATTCAAATAACGGTCAAGATAACAGCTGAGGATAAAAATGTTCTCTGCACGAAATTGTATTTCATAACGGGACAAGTGTTTAGAAGCAGTGTTTGGCTGAATACAATAAAGTGGGACAGGGTGAGCCAGAATTACCAATTGTGTTTGGGTATAATATAAGTGGAGAGAGATAGAGGGGGAGAGAGAGAGAGAGGGACAGAGAGAGAGAGATGAAAAATCGTTGTGTTCATTCCCCTTATCTGCCATGCGCGGGGTCAACTGTGCAGGGTCGCTCCAAACTGAGGAGGTTCAACATTTTGAAAGATGGCACAAATGCCAGTGATCATGGAATACCCAGGGGCATCACTGGAATGGTAAGTCCCTCCAGCCATGTTGGTTTGGAGAATCGGGTTGGCATTGAGTGACAGGAACACTATGAGATTGACTGGGTAGTTAATGAGGTGAGTTCGATAAGATAGCACCAAGAAACTAGCTCAGCCTCGTACAGACAATCCCCCGTCACACTCAATAAAAATGTCACTGAGACAAATTATTGTTAGAAAAAGCCTAATGAGTCGAAGACTCTGCTGACCCCACACCCAATTACAAAGTTGCAGAACAAATGCTCATCCAAAACTCTCCATCATCTTTACTAAAACCAATGTCGCCTGTATATATCTTTCCAGGGAATACAGGCTCATGTTGCAGAATGCTGTCGAAATGTCTTCATTTCAGCATTCTGCAATCTGTGCTCTTACATGAAATTGTCTCTCAATCTCTCTTTCTCTTTTTTCCCAAAATCCTTTTGACTGTTGGTAGTTATTTTGATTCCCCCTCCAACTCACTCTGGCAGTGACTATGGAATATGGATTAGGGAATAAGGACTCTGTATCAGAGTGATAATGTAATTAGACGGGTAATTCAGAGGCACGGGCTGTGATTCTAAAGCATTGTTTAAAATCCTACCACAGCCTATATCAGAGCTTAAATTCGAAAGACAAAACTTGGAATGATACCTGATTTCACCAATGGAAACCAGAAACCGTCAGGATTTATTTTTATTATTTGACTGATAGTCTTTGGTAAAGAAATTTAAGTTTATTGCCCAGTCAGAACTCAGTGTGACTTCGGACCTACAACAAGATTGTTGACTCCATTTTGTCTTGACAAATGGCCGCGTAGTCGAGGACAATTAGTGATGTACAACAAATGTTGCCTTTGCCCGTGATGCTGGCATCCCGTGAAACAACAGCATTAAAGGTGAAATAAACTAAGGAATGGTGGGTGCTAGAGATCGAAAATAAAATTCTCCAGCGTCTGAAATTGTTGGAGAATCTAAGCAGGTATGGCAGCCTCTGTCAGGAGCAATGCAGATAACGGTTGGAGTCCCGTGACCCTGCTTCACAACTGAAAGCAAACTGGGAAATAATATTATTTATATTGGTATCAGGGATGGTTCAGTTGGAGAGTGAGGTGGGGGCCAGATTTAATAGAATGGATGCAGAAATGGCCAGAAAAAGAGAGGAAAATAAATGAAAAGTGAGCAAATAGATTACTGATGATGAACTGAAAGGAAAAGAAAATGGCAAGTTATTCTCACATTTCCCCATTTCTCATATTCCTGAATATCACGTCCATTTAGGTATATCCCTGTTTATAGTGAGTTAGGTTCCCTCTATCTCTCTTCTCTGAGTGCCATGGTCAAATCCATTGGCGATACTGCTGCTGCCCTTATACTTGCTGACATACAGTGAAAGATAATGTTACACTGTCAAATGCTTCTTTGAGGAGCGAAACTGTTACTGTGGGACTGTGCAGAGAGGCAACGGCTTTCTCAGCCAGGAAGAGAAACTCAGGAGTGGAAATAGTTTTCAAAACTGAACACATGCACCATGAGTGTTGGGAATTGACTTGTTCTTGACTTTGGAAAATCAGTGGAGTTTCTGTGGATGCTTATCTTGGGTTTGTATTGTCAGCCGCTGGGTCTGGTGACCCCACTCTGTACACTGCATTTACAGAGTGTCTAGGTCCATGGTGAACAAATGGAGATGAGACTCCACAGAAGGGAAGCTCTATAAATTGGAAGGAGCAGGGCAGTGCACTATTCTCCCTGGGATTTCCCGGGACATTTGTCTAAGATGGTCCAGTAAGGTATGAAACCAGTTTGTTTCAAATTTGAGGTGGTCACTGAGCTGTGTCCCCTCGTTCAGTATATCATGTAGCTTCACACCAGTGACAGGACTGTGCTGATGCTGACCATGAATTAGATTGGATTAATTCTGGAACTTTCCAGGCAGGAGCGAATAACATATCCATCATCACCGAAGTGCAGTCCTCCGATGTATTGACTGGCTGACAGAAGCCACCTGTCCGCTGAGAGCAATGTATTGATCCATCTCCCTGATGAAGGTACAAAAAGCACCTTCCAGAGATACAAGGGAACATAGTGACTCGTGAAAATTAGTAACAGCAGGAAATTAAAATTAATAAAAAGAATTTCTTTGAAAATCTAATTGAATTGAAGGACGGTATGTTGCTGCATCTGATGAGCTACATCCCAGAGTATTGAGGAGCTGGCAGTAGAGCGAGTGAAGGAATTACTGATTATTCTTCAAAGCTGGTTAGATTCTGGAAAGGATACTGCAGACTGGAAAGCAGCTATAGTACACCTAAATATTTAAAATATGACGAGGAGAACAAACAGATAACTAAATAGTGGTTAGCCTGATACCAATTGTGAGAAAAACATTGGAACCTTTTGTGAGGAATGTGACCACTAGACACTTGAAAAATAGTGACATGATTCGGTAGATTCGGCCTAGATTTAGGAAGGGGAAATGATCTTTGATCTTTGATAAACCTACTAGACTTTGTGGAGATTGTCTGTTGTGACATCGACAATTGAGAACCAATGGGAGTGGAGTATTTTCATTTTAAGCAGATGTTTGACATGGTTGAATACAGGTGAGTAGAGAATGTTAGAGTCCATGGGTAGGTAGAGGTGGAATACGCCGAATTTATTAAAAGTTGGATAATCGAGAGAATGAAGAGGATAGTGTTTTATCTGGAGTGAACACTTTGGGGTATCAGAAGGATCAGTGTTTGGGCAATAGGTCTTCGCAAAACATAAAATGTTTCAGGCAGGAACAACAAATATCATCATTCACATTTATATTCATTAAATTATGAGAATTTGGGAAGTGCTGTTGTTGCAACAGACCTGGATGCCATTGGTCATAAATCACTGACAGAATTTTTACACAGCAGCAAGTAAATGATATATGGCTCTTCATGCAAAATGATTAAAGTACCAGAGTAAATGCATCTTTCCCAATGGTAGTATTTTGTTTAGAGACTATTTGGGATATTGTGTACAGGCTGAATCTGATTAATAAATAATCATCTTGTCAGCGATACAACCGAAAGAGATTTCACCGAAACCCTGGCATGATGTTACTATGGGGAGAAAGTGAAGAAACTCGTGTTCAATATGTAACAATATTAGAGAATAAGAAGTTGAAACTTGATGGTTATAGTTGTACACTCATTATGTCCCAAGCAACTGAATAGGGTGAACATTCCATACTTCTCATTGGATGCTTGTTTCCCGGTAGTTTCCGTGTCTATGCAGAGCCCCATGTCTATTAACAGAGAAGTACAGACTCTGAATTAACTTTAATGTACAGTTGCTGTGTGACCCTGCACTGAATGTTACATTGTCAGCATCCACAATACCTTCATTCTGAAACAGTTAGCTATTTCCCACCAGTTTCTGACCTACATAGAGACCATGGGTCTAACTTCCTGGAATGGACAACACTTTGGTGAATGGGTAAAAATGTTGTCTTCATTCCCACAGCCAGAAAACCATGTTAAAGTAACACATATGTACTATGGGTAATGAAGCAATGTGGAACAAGTTACAGCAGTCTATCTGTGCAGCCCATGCACCATTTGTTTGTGATGTTAAAGAATCTCTGACACCTTCCTCTTCCTGTGTTAGTGTCCTGAGAAGTTGAATGATCAAGTCCTGTAGCTTTGTAAATGGCTCCAGATGTGAAATGGTCTCTTTCTGATCCCATGTCAATGATGCATGGGAGTGAGCGGTCTCCTTGTCTTCCTATGGAATAGGGAGGAGGGACTGATTGGAATTTACCTCTTCTTGCCCAGTAGGTTTGAAGGGCGGAATGACTTCCCCATATTCTTGTGAACCCAGATTGAGGTACTGAATGAGCTTTTCATTTTTTGGGGGCAAATGCGCAGTGTCTGGCAATGCATGTGACCCAAATTTTAACAGCCAAACGTTTGAATGTTGTCTAGGTCTTGACGCACATGGGCACAGATGGCTTCAGAAGCTGAGGGTTGAATTTTTTATCTGAACATTGTGTAGTCTTCAGTGCATATCCCACCTCGGATCCGTGTGAACTCAATGGACTGAATGGCCTGCTTCCTCACTGCAGGGATTCCCCGCTGACCAACTGCAGATGCCTGGGCTGAGCGAGATACTCTGAGAATCTCCTGCAGAGATACCCCACGGCTGAGATAATTGATGCCCACCGATAATAATCACCTTCCCTTGTGCTGTGAAAAACTCCGAGGGGTGGAGAGGTCACAATCGATTCTCATTAATGCGATTTTGCTCAGGCTCCTTGATGCCATCCTCAGTTTAATACTGCCTTGACTTCGGGGCCAGTCTCTCTTACGTGAGCGCCTGTGTTCCCTCTTTTGTTCAATTCAGTAGGTCATGGTGGAGAAGCAGAGAATGTTTTCTTCAAGCAGAGGGAAGTGAGTATCAGGAATTCTCTAACACAGAGAGTTAAGGGAGCTAGATCACTGAAAGGGACCAGTGGTGTCCTGCAGGGATCAGTTGTGGCACCGCTGCTCGTAGTGATTTTTATAAATAACTTAGATGAGGAAATGGAAGAGGGGGTTAGTAAGTTTAACGATTACACGGACGTTTGTGGAGTCGTACATAGTGTGGAGGATTGTTGTCGGTTGCAATGGGGCATTCACAGGATGCAGAACTGGGCTGAGAAGTGGCAGATAGAGTTCAATCTGGAAAAGTGTGAAGTGATTCTCTTTGCAAGCTCGAATGTGAATGCAGAATACAGGGTTAACATCAGGATTGTTGACAGTGTGGTGGAACAGAGGGATCTTGGGGTCCATGTCCATAGATCCCTTAAGTTTGCTACCCAAGTTGCGATGGGGTTGTTAAGAAGGCGTACAGTATGTTAGCTTTGATTAGCAGGGGGATTGAGTTTAAGAACCGCGAGGTGATGCTGCAGATCTGTAGCGTCCTGGGTAGACAACACTTGGAAATTCTTGTTTAGTTCTGGTCATCTCATCAAGAAGGATGAGGAAGCTTTGGAGAGGGTGGAGAGGGAACTTTCCAGGATGCTGACTGGACTGGAGACCAGGTCTGATGAAGAACGTTTGAGGGCGTTAGGGCTTTTCTCATTAGAGTGAAGCAGGATGAAAGGTTACTGGATAGAGGTGTACAATATGATGAGAGGCATAGATAGAGTGAATAGCCAGAGACATTTTCCCCAGGCAGAAATGCATATAACGAGGGTACATAATTTTAACGTGATGGAGGAATGTTTCGGGGAGATGTCAGAGTTCGGTTCCTTACACAGAGAGTGTTGGGTGCGTGGAATGCACTGCCAGCAATGTTAGCCAAGTCAGATACCTGACTTAGTGGGCGGCACGGTGGCACAGTGGTTAGCACTGCTGCCTCACAGCGCCTGAGACCCGGGTTCAATTCCCGCCTCAGGCGACTGACTGTGTGGAGTTTGCACGTTCTCCCCGTGTCTGCGTGGGTTTCCTCCGGGTGCTCCGGTTTCCTCCCACAGTCCAAAAGATGTGCAGGGTCAGGTGAATTGGCCATGCTAAATTGCCCGTAGTGTTAGGTAAGGGGTAAATGTAGGGGTATGGGTGGGTTTCGCTTCGGCGGGTCGGTGTGGACTTGTTGGGCCGAATGGCCTGTTTCCACACTGTAATGTAATCTAATACCTGAGGGACATTTAAGAGATGCTTGGATAGGCTAATGAAAGATAATGCACATAAGTATATCGGTGAATCTGATCTTAGAGAAGGATAAAAGATCGAACAAAATCGAAGACCGAAGGGCCTGTACTGTCCTGTACTGTCCCATATCCTCTGTTCTACGAAAATATGTAAAGAGGCTTTAGATGGATTTTGAACTGTCAGACAGTTGAGTGCTAAGAAGAATTAGGCATGAAAGAGACCGAGAGAAGATCAGCAATGATCTTACCGAAGGGCAAGGCAATATTGAGGGGTGGGGGTAGTGAGTAAACGACTTGTTTCTGTTTTTATGTTCTCACATTCTATTATTGCAAAGTTACAGGGTGTTATTTTCCTGGAAGTTTTGTTATTGAATGTTATTGTCATGGCGACAAAAGGATTTTCTGAGCTATCCCTGGGTGAGGTGTCCGAGCTGCATTCACAGTGAACCTGGTTCGATACCGTGACCAACAAATGGAGCACATTTTGCAGAATGGGGAATCTCTGTAAAGAGAGATGAGGGGCCTCTGTCATACCCAACCTGGATTTTCCAATTACATTTTTCAAATCAACCAAACCGTGTGGGAAAGTATTGAAGGACTGAATGGTCTCCTCTGTTTCTGTGCACGAAGTGATAGCAATGAGTGGCCTCCCACTTCTCCTGTCTAGCAGGTTTCAGGGGCTGAATGGAACACGGAAACATGAGATTGAGGAACAGGAGTGAGTCATTACACACTGTGAGCCTTCTCCACCAGGCACTAAGATTGTGTCTGATCAGGTTGTGGTCTCAGCCCCACTTTCCTGTCTGTATACAATTATCCATGACTCACTTCATGGACAAATATTTAACTAATGCATCTTTCAATAAATGTAAACAAAGACGCACCACAAACTTTTGGGGAAGATAATTTCCGCTCGAAAGGCCTTTTAGAACTTTTCCTAACCCGTCTTATCGAATCAGAGAGTCATACAACACGGAAACAGACACTTTTGTCCAAATTGTCCATGCTGACCAGGCATCCTAATCTGAGTTAGTCCCATTTGCCAGCATTTTGCCATAATACCTCCGAACCATTCTTATTTATGTATCTATCCAGATATATTTTCAATGTGTAATTATACCCGCTTCCATGTATGCTGTTCTACTCTGATATAGTATTCCTTACTGTCCATTGCATCACATTTTGCTGTTATCTGTAAACTTACTAATCATGCCTCCAATATTCACAACCAAGTCGTGTATATACATGATGAAAAGCAACAAGCTCAACACTGATTCTTTCAGCACACCACTGGCCACAGGCCTCCAGTCTGGAAAATAATCCGTTACCTTCAAGACAATTTTGCATCCAATTGTTTAAATTTCCATGGGACCTAACTGCTTTAAATTTTCATTTTTATGCTGTAACTCAATTAGTTTCGCTGATCTAAACATATTTCCATGATCATATACTTTCTCTTGTTTTGTTTCAACTATCTGATGAAACAAAGTCTCTACCAATGCCACTTCAGCTTCCTCGTCTTTTTATTTTTGATCTCTCCTGTTTCAGCTGGTGACATTGTGACTTGGTTACCCCACAATCATGAAAGGTTCCAGGATAAGGTTCCTGCTATGCTTCAGTTGCCTATGTCTCCACTGGCTTTTCAACCAGAGCAGGCAGCACTTCTCCCGGTGAATCAGCTATATACTTTGCAAGGACAAATTGTATTCCTGGAGCAGAAAGTATGTCCAATACTCCCATCACAATTTCTCCACACTTTACTGTACACTCCATCCCCGTTTTACATAATTGTGCACTTTTTGTCTCACATGAGTTCACTTTTTTCTGGAAATAGTTCTTCAGGAGTACATGCCTTCGCATCTTTCAGCATCACAGACTGTGAGGATCCTGTGTCTCTTAATAGTGCATCCGCTTTATCTGCTACTCCTGACCTATGTGAATACACTTTCCCTATGCAGGTATATTTTATAAGCAGATCCGGCACTTCCTCCTTGACCAACCTCAGATCAACTTGTACTCTCTGATGCAGCTTTCTAGCCTCCACTGTGCTTGCTGTTTCCACTCCAATAAACTCCCAGGCCTATCCTGTTTTCCAGGAGAAAGTGAGGACTGCAGATGCTGGAGATCAGAGCTGAAAATGTGTTGCTGGAAAAACGCAGCAGGTCAGGCATCATCCAAGGAACAGGAGAATCGACGTTTCGGGCATGACCCCTTCTTCAGGAATGATTCCTGAAGAAGGGCTTATGCCCGAAACGTCGATTCTCCTGTTCCTTGGGTGCTGCCTGACCTGCTGCGCTTTTCCAGCAACACATTTTCAGCTCTTTTCCTGTTTTCATACATCCTTTTTTTTCATTAGCCCACCAACAGAGTGGTTTCCTGTGACCTAATTTAGTGCAACGAAAACACCGGAGATTTTTAGCTTCTTTGTCCCCTTCAAGAGTTTATTTTTAACCTGTGGTAAGTTATCCTTCTGATCTTCACTGAGATCTACATATTATTTTCCACGTGAGGATTTCTCTATCCCTCATGAACAGAAATTGATTCTGGAAACCAAAATGTGTTTTTTGGGACAATTCATAATCATCAGCATCTTCAGCTGCTAGACTTGCTATTTTAACTCTCTGCTCTTACACATGAGTTTGCATTACTTCAGGCAATGAACCTTTGAATTCCTCCAAAATAATTATTTCTCTAAGTGCATCATAGATTTGCACGATTTTTAAAGTTCTTATCCATTCATGAAAATTACTTTCTTTCACCATTTCAAACTCAATATAGGTTTGACCAGGGTCACTCACGGGGAGTTTGCACGTTCTCCCCGTGTCTGCGTGGGTTTCCTCCGGGTGCTCCGGTTTCCTCCCACAGTCCAAAGATGTGCAGGTCAGGTGAATTGGCCATGCTAAATTGCCCATAGTGTTAGGTAAGGGGTAAATGTAGGGGTATGGGTGGGTTGCGCTTCGGCAGGGCGGTGTGGACTTGTTGGGCCGAAGGGCCTGTTTCCACACTGTAAGTAATCTAATCTAATCTAATCTAAAATTCCTGAAACGTTGTCTATAGGCTTTTTGCACAAGCTTATATGCACTTTTTTCACCTCCTCATACTCCCCAGATCCTTCCTCTGATATTGTTGCGGATCCGTCACTAGTTACAAGTTTCGTTTGGATCAGCAAAACTCAGATGGCCACTGGCCACTACAATTGGTTAGCCACTTTTTCAAATGAAATGAAAAAGATTTCCATATCCTACTCATCAAATTTAGGCAAGGCGTGAATTTATTTAAAAAGTATCTCACAGGCTTTTGACTACCGTGGGTTTGCTCAATCTCATGCTGTTCAAAACTAAGCTTACCTTCAGCCTTCATCTCCATCGTTTTCAGCTGACTTTCCACTCTCAGTGTTCATCTCTGAAGCTCAAACTCTCTCTCTTTTTGTTTCTCTCCTGCTAAAGCCACTCGTTTTTTTCTTTTTCCTGGATAAAACCAATTCGTTTTCTTTGTGTCTCTTTTAATTTTAGTCGTAATGCAAATTGCTTCATTTCTGCTTCTAACTCAAGCTACTTTATTTGCGATTGAAGTTTAGTAATTTCTACGGACTGCAGTGGAGTTTCCAGCAAATTGGAATGCTGAGCTATTGCTGCAATCATCTCATCTTTTCTCACATTAGGAGGTCCCTTCAACTTCAGCTTGTCTACTAATTCCCGCAGCTTAGACTTATGTGCATTTTGTAAAACTCCCACGGTCGATTCTCCCATCTACAAAACACCATTTGTGACTGCAAGAGCTATTGCTATCTGAAGCTGTTTACCCACCAAATCCACATACGAAAAAAGAGACACTAACACCTGCCACTCGCTGTCTAAATTCCACACAAGGGCCCCAATCTGTTATGGACCAGGCCCGACCCCTCAAAACATTTTAAGCAGGTAGCCCAGACGTAACTTTGGTATTTGTTGAAGGTTATTGTATAGTCGATATTCCTGGAGTGAATTCGCTGGTCAGACTGCCGAGTTTTAAACAAACAGAGTTTATTCACCAAATTATCGAATGAAGCACATGAACTGAAACTAGAATACCCAACTAACTTATTATATCCAACCGAGAAGCAACCCCGAATTTAGGATGTTGTTCCAAAATACTTGCAAGAATCCCAATAGACAAACGCTTTATCACAAACAGTATATCTGATTAAAAAAAAACCTTACAGGTTATGTGATTGGAAGGGCAGAAGGAGGGGGAGAACGTCCAATTTCAACAGTGACCCTGACTCAACTAACGCCCAAACTGAACCGATCTACCCAGCTAGATAGCTGGCCACGTCCTCTTGATTATACAAGTTTTTGTTTAAAGACAGGAAAGCGTTCTGCCTGAAGCATTACCAGTTAGGTAGAAACAAAATGACCCCAAATGAACCTTTCAAAATTCAGACATATTGGATTCTTGGGTCATTTAGATCCTCCCTAAAGAAGAAAATTCAAGGATGACATAACCTTGTAAAAGGACCAGCTTTGTGACAATATGCCACATTTGTTTTCGGACCGAATTCAAACAATATAAGTCTTACTGCTTTGAATCTAATAAAGTGTTTTAAGGTCTTTGTGAGTTTATACATTAAAAAAAAACTGCTGAAGCACATTGAGTGTTGAAAATACAAAATTTCCTCATTAGATCAATTAAAGGAATGCCTAGGTAAATCCACATTTCCTGTGTATTGGAGTGCAAATATATCCACTGTAATTATATTGGCTGGTCCCTGTTCCAGTCGATGAGAGATCGACACGGTAACAAATCTAGATTGTGGGTTTTGAGGGTCGTGGTTGTGGGAGGTTCAGGCGGTTACAGTACTGCAAACGGACACGGAACAGAATCATCTAGCCTGCGATAAGAAAACTTCCACTATTTTCTCTCACAACTAACTTCATGAGAGCAATTTGTGATTGGAGATGTGTCTAATAGCCAGAGATGCCAACATTCAATCCAGTCCATTTCTTTTTGTGAACTGAAGGAAACATACTGAAAGGTGTTAACTTGATCTGTTTGTTCAGTGACTGTGATTGATGTCAGTCTCCATGGATCCTAATGATGTCACTGGATGGTTTCCCTCTCCTATTCGTAAGGGATCTCTTGCAATACCTTATGCCATTGTAGAAGCAGATGCACCACCTCCAACGCTCACAGGGATCAGCAGCTGCAGAGACAGGAAAAGAAGCGATAACCATCTGAGAATAGTCTGGAATGATCCATTAATTGATCAGAATCTGAGAACATTAGACTGGAATGCTGCAACAATGGACAGGAGTTTATCTATTTTACTGATGTCCTTTGGTAAAGAAATCTAGCGTTATTACCTGGTCTGGCTTAAGACTGATTTCAGACCCACAGCAATGTGCTTGGTTCTGTGCTGCCTGAAAGAATGACCTCACAGTAAAGGGCATTTACTCAGGTGAATAATGCTGCCCCTATCAGCGATGCAGACATTACAAGTAATATTAAAATTAAAGGTTAAATACAATAAAGAATGAAGCAATAATTCAGAAACAATAAAGAACGAGAAAGTGCCAGACAAACTGAGCAGATTTGGCAGCTCGGGTCGAAAGAAAAATAGAATTGGCAATTCGATTCTAACGACCATACATCAGAACTGACCACAGTTGGAAAATAGGGTGATTGATGTTGGTGACAGCGACATCTGTTATGAAGGGGAGAAGGACTGAGTTGAATAGATGGAGAAAGAGAGAGATAGATTTAGAGCGAAGGAAGCAAAGAAAGGGATTGTCGATGATCAGCTGGAATTGAAATTAAAAATGAGATTAATCTTATTTATTTTTCTCTGTTCCCATATTACTGAAATTCATGACCATGTAAGGTATACATCAAAGTCCCTGTTTAAAGTGGTTATTGTCGGTTTTTCTCTCTTCCGTGAGTGTGATCATCTTCCTTTATTCATTAATGGGATGCTGGGCCAGTACTTAATTCCCTTTCTCCATTGTTCTTGAGAAGTATTTGGTGAGCTGCCTTCCTGATCCCTGCAGTCCGTGGACTGTAAGTAGTCAGTGCTGAGGTCCATGCGGTTTTATTTCTTTGAGGCTTTGCAGTGAGTGATATAACTGAGTGGCTGGCTTGGCCATTTCAAACAGCAACTGAAAGTTAACCACATTGCTGTGGGTCTGGAGTTTCATGTGAGACCGACCAGGTGAAGATGCTACATTTCCTTCCCTGAAGGGCATGAGGGTGCAGGTATGGCAGTCGACAATGGTTTCATTGTTTCATTTGATTCTTGATTCCTGCTATTTTATTCAATTCAAATTCCAACATTTACCGTGATGGGATTCGGACCCGGGGTGTGTGTCATTACCTGATTCCCTGGATTAATATTCCGGAGATAAAGCTGCTCGGCCACCGCCTCCACAGCATCGACAATCAACACCAATGGCAATAGTGATGTTGTTGTTGGTATGACTTTGTTTCATAAGGCGACAAAATGATTTGGCAAAACATACCATCCTTCTCATTTTGTATTTATGAGAAGGCGAGTGGATGGGAAGTTCTCTTGGTGAAAAGGAGGTGGATGTCCTTGGGCATGGGTCACTAACAGAATTCATACGGAGCAGTCAGGTGCTGGCATGTGGGAATAGACTGGGTTGGAATATCAGGTTGGCATGGGCGGGTTGGACAGAAGGTCTGTTTCCATGCTGTACAGCTCTATGACTCAGCAAGTAATCAGCACAATAAATGAATAGTGTCTTTCATTGAAAAATGATTAAAGTATAAGAGTGAAGACACCGTCCTGCAATTGTAGAGTGATCTTGAGACAGTATTTTTTCTCCTGTATAATGAATGATCTCCTTGCTATAGAGAGACAATGTAATGGAGTTTCACCAGACGAATCCCTGCAGTGATGGTACCACGAGGAGAGTGTGAAGCAAATGAGTGTTTAATCTGTAACGCTACGAGAAGAATAAAAAGTGATTGCATTAACACTTGAGTGTTATGAATCAACACTCATTATTTCCAAAACATACCATTGATAGCATTAAATATAACATGTTTTCCGTGATACGTTTCTTCATATTAGGATAAATTTGTAGATAGGAAAGGTTTAGAAGGATATGGACCAAGCGCAGGGAAATGGGGTTAGCAAGAATGGACATTTTGGTCAGCATGAAACAGTTTGGGCGAATGGGCCTGTCTCCGTGCTTTTGGATTCTCTGACACTATGATCATTTACAGAGTTCTGTGGAGCCCCCATGTTGGTTGAGTGAGAGCTCCACTGATTCGATGTGCAGTTGGTGTGTGACTCTGCACTGAACGTCATATTGTTCACAAATCTGTCAGCAGCCACAATTTGATAGAGTTCGCCATTCCCACCAGCTTCTGGCCTCCATACAGAACACGAGCCTGTCTTCTCTGTCACAAACCAATCCTTTTTTTTTGCTAAAAGCTGTTCATTGTCTCAAGGAGACTTTGTCATTGCTGTTTTTCAGAAGGACAATAAACGAGCCAGGCTCCGATCAAACTGGTTTTGTACAGACATGAAAAGGATTTTCAGAGGCCTTTTATTTACATGAAAACAGATGAAACTTCAGGCCAAAGTGGTCCTGCTTTAAAAGTGACCTGTATAACGAACGGGGAGTGGTGAGCTCTTTTAGCTGAGCTGAGCAGTTTTCAGTTTAGTCTTGAAATTGGAAGTTCAAGAGTTTAGGATAGTAATGACTCTTGCAGTCGCCAAACGTTTCCTGGGTGTGCATGCAGTGACTTTGGAAATTATACAAAAAGTGAATAAGACCAAGTTGCAAAAATTATCAGAGAAGCTGGAATTGAAACTAACTGCTTCTGTGAGGAAAGGAGAGATAATTACAGCAGTAGCTCGTCAATTAAACTTTCTGGATAAACCATAAGAATCTATAGAGATGGTAAGAATTCAGGTGCAAATGAAGCAGCTTGAGATAGGGGCCAGAGATAAGAAAAGAGCAGCAGAAATGACGCAGTTTGAGTTACGAATAAAAGCAAAAGAGAGGAAAAACGAGAGAGCAGCAGAACAGAGAGAAAAAAGAAACAATGGCAAAAGAGAGAGCAGCGGGGTAGAGAGAAGGAGAGAGCTTTTGAGTAGAAAAACTGACACTTGAAAAGGAAATTCAGTATAAAAGACTGGAGATAACGGATGATGGTGGGCTTAGTAAGGAAGAGAGTGAAGATGAGCAAGCCCCTGAAAGTCAGACGTCTGGTGAGAAACTGATTGAGCATGTTCAGGCATTGCCTCAACTTGATGACTTTTTCATCTAATTTGAAAAGGTGGCTAAATAAATGCAGTGGCCCGAGGCATGTGGGCTTTGTTGATCCAGATGAAACTTGTGGGTACAGCTGGTGAGGTATTCACATCCGTATCAGAGGAGGTATCTGGGGAGTATGAGGAGGTAAAAAAGAAAAACCATTTTGTCTGCATATGAGCTTGCACCAGTAGGCTATAGACAACGTTTCAGGAATCTAACTCGGGATCGTGGTCAAACCTACATTGAGTTCTAAAGGATTAAAAGGGCTAATTTCAATTCCCACCAGTTTCTGACCTACATAGAGACCATGGGTCTAACTTCCTGGAATGGACAACACTTTGGTGAATGGGTAAAAATGTTGTCTTCATTCCCACAGCCAGAAAACCATGTTAAAGTAACACATATGTACTATGGGTAATGAAGCAATGTGGAACAAGTTACAGCAGTCTATCTGTGCAGCCCATGCACCATTTGTTTGTGATGTTAAAGAATCTCTGACACCTTCCTCTTCCTGTGTTAGTGTCCTGAGAAGTTGAATGATCAAGTCCTGTAGCTTTGTAAATGGCTCCAGATGTGAAATGGTCTCTTTCTGATCCCATGTCAATGATGCATGGGAGTGAGCGGTCTCCTTGTCTTCCTATGGAATAGGGAGGAGGGACTGATTGGAATTTACCTCTTCTTGCCCAGTAGGTTTGAAGGGCGGAATGACTTCCCCATATTCTTGTGAACCCAGATTGAGGTACTGAATGAGCTTTTCATTTTTTGGGGGCAAATGCGCAGTGTCTGGCAATGCATGTGACCCAAACTTTAACAGCCAAACGTTTGAATGTTGTCTAGGTCTTGACGCACATGGGCACAGATGGCTTCAGAAGCTGAGGGTTGAATTTTTTATCTGAACATTGTGTAGTCTTCAGTGCATATCCCACCTCGGATCCGTGTGAACTCAATGGACTGAATGGCCTGCTTCCTCACTGCAGGGATTCCCCGCTGACCAACTGCAGATGCCTGGGCTGAGCGAGATACTCTGAGAATCTCCTGCAGAGATACCCCACGGCTGAGATAATTGATGCCCACCGATAATAATCACCTTCCCTTGTGCTGTGAAAAACTCCGAGGGGTGGAGAGGTCACAATCGATTCTCATTAATGCGATTTTGCTCAGGCTCCTTGATGCCATCCTCAGTTTAATACTGCCTTGACTTCGGGGCCAGTCTCTCTTACGTGAGCGCCTGTGTTCCCTCTTTTGTTCAATTCAGTAGGTCATGGTGGAGAAGCAGAGAATGTTTTCTTCAAGCAGAGGGAAGTGAGTATCAGGAATTCTCTAACACAGAGAGTTAAGGGAGCTAGATCACTGAAAGGGACCAGTGGTGTCCTGCAGGGATCAGTTGTGGCACCGCTGCTCGTAGTGATTTTTATAAATAACTTAGATGAGGAAATGGAAGAGGGGGTTAGTAAGTTTAACGATTACACGGACGTTTGTGGAGTCGTACATAGTGTGGAGGATTGTTGTCGGTTGCAATGGGGCATTCACAGGATGCAGAACTGGGCTGAGAAGTGGCAGATAGAGTTCAATCTGGAAAAGTGTGAAGTGATTCTCTTTGCAAGCTCGAATGTGAATGCAGAATACAGGGTTAACATCAGGATTGTTGACAGTGTGGTGGAACAGAGGGATCTTGGGGTCCATGTCCATAGATCCCTTAAGTTTGCTACCCAAGTTGCGATGGGGTTGTTAAGAAGGCGTACAGTATGTTAGCTTTGATTAGCAGGGGGATTGAGTTTAAGAACCGCGAGGTGATGCTGCAGATCTGTAGCGTCCTGGGTAGACAACACTTGGAAATTCTTGTTTAGTTCTGGTCATCTCATCAAGAAGGATGAGGAAGCTTTGGAGAGGGTGGAGAGGGAACTTTCCAGGATGCTGACTGGACTGGAGACCAGGTCTGATGAAGAACGTTTGAGGGCGTTAGGGCTTTTCTCATTAGAGTGAAGCAGGATGAAAGGTTACTGGATAGAGGTGTACAATATGATGAGAGGCATAGATAGAGTGAATAGCCAGAGACATTTTCCCCAGGCAGAAATGCATATAACGAGGGTACATAATTTTAACGTGATGGAGGAATGTTTCGGGGAGATGTCAGAGTTCGGTTCCTTACACAGAGAGTGTTGGGTGCGTGGAATGCACTGCCAGCAATGTTAGCCAAGTCAGATACCTGACTTAGTGGGCGGCACGGTGGCACAGTGGTTAGCACTGCTGCCTCACAGCGCCTGAGACCCGGGTTCAATTCCCGCCTCAGGCGACTGACTGTGTGGAGTTTGCACGTTCTCCCCGTGTCTGCGTGGGTTTCCTCCGGGTGCTCCGGTTTCCTCCCACAGTCCAAAAGATGTGCAGGGTCAGGTGAATTGGCCATGCTAAATTGCCCGTAGTGTTAGGTAAGGGGTAAATGTAGGGGTATGGGTGGGTTTCGCTTCGGCGGGTCGGTGTGGACTTGTTGGGCCGAATGGCCTGTTTCCACACTGTAATGTAATCTAATACCTGAGGGACATTTAAGAGATGCTTGGATAGGCTAATGAAAGATAATGCACATAAGTATATCGGTGAATCTGATCTTAGAGAAGGATAAAAGATCGAACAAAATCGAAGACCGAAGGGCCTGTACTGTCCTGTACTGTCCCATATCCTCTGTTCTACGAAAATATGTAAAGAGGCTTTAGATGGATTTTGAACTGTCAGACAGTTGAGTGCTAAGAAGAATTAGGCATGAAAGAGACCGAGAGAAGATCAGCAATGATCTTACCGAAGGGCAAGGCAATATTGAGGGGTGGGGGTAGTGAGTAAACGACTTGTTTCTGTTTTTATGTTCTCACATTCTATTATTGCAAAGTTACAGGGTGTTATTTTCCTGGAAGTTTTGTTATTGAATGTTATTGTCATGGCGACAAAAGGATTTTCTGAGCTATCCCTGGGTGAGGTGTCCGAGCTGCATTCACAGTGAACCTGGTTCGATACCGTGACCAACAAATGGAGCACATTTTGCAGAATGGGGAATCTCTGTAAAGAGAGATGAGGGGCCTCTGTCATACCCAACCTGGATTTTCCAATTACATTTTTCAAATCAACCAAACCGTGTGGGAAAGTATTGAAGGACTGAATGGTCTCCTCTGTTTCTGTGCACGAAGTGATAGCAATGAGTGGCCTCCCACTTCTCCTGTCTAGCAGGTTTCAGGGGCTGAATGGAACACGGAAACATGAGATTGAGGAACAGGAGTGAGTCATTACACACTGTGAGCCTTCTCCACCAGGCACTAAGATTGTGTCTGATCAGGTTGTGGTCTCAGCCCCACTTTCCTGTCTGTATACAATTATCCATGACTCACTTCATGGACAAATATTTAACTAATGCATCTTTCAATAAATGTAAACAAAGACGCACCACAAACTTTTGGGGAAGATAATTTCCGCTCGAAAGGCCTTTTAGAACTTTTCCTAACCCGTCTTATCGAATCAGAGAGTCATACAACACGGAAACAGACACTTTTGTCCAAATTGTCCATGCTGACCAGGCATCCTAATCTGAGTTAGTCCCATTTGCCAGCATTTTGCCATAATACCTCCGAACCATTCTTATTTATGTATCTATCCAGATATATTTTCAATGTGTAATTATACCCGCTTCCATGTATGCTGTTCTACTCTGATATAGTATTCCTTACTGTCCATTGCATCACATTTTGCTGTTATCTGTAAACTTACTAATCATGCCTCCAATATTCACAACCAAGTCGTGTATATACATGATGAAAAGCAACAAGCTCAACACTGATTCTTTCAGCACACCACTGGCCACAGGCCTCCAGTCTGGAAAATAATCCGTTACCTTCAAGACAATTTTGCATCCAATTGTTTAAATTTCCATGGGACCTAACTGCTTTAAATTTTCATTTTTATGCTGTAACTCAATTAGTTTCGCTGATCTAAACATATTTCCATGATCATATACTTTCTCTTGTTTTGTTTCAACTATCTGATGAAACAAAGTCTCTACCAATGCCACTTCAGCTTCCTCGTCTTTTTATTTTTGATCTCTCCTGTTTCAGCTGGTGACATTGTGACTTGGTTACCCCACAATCATGAAAGGTTCCAGGATAAGGTTCCTGCTATGCTTCAGTTGCCTATGTCTCCACTGGCTTTTCAACCAGAGCAGGCAGCACTTCTCCCGGTGAATCAGCTATATACTTTGCAAGGACAAATTGTATTCCTGGAGCAGAAAGTATGTCCAATACTCCCATCACAATTTCTCCACACTTTACTGTACACTCCATCCCCGTTTTACATAATTGTGCACTTTTTGTCTCACATGAGTTCACTTTTTTCTGGAAATAGTTCTTCAGGAGTACATGCCTTCGCATCTTTCAGCATCACAGACTGTGAGGATCCTGTGTCTCTTAATAGTGCATCCGCTTTATCTGCTACTCCTGACCTATGTGAATACACTTTCCCTATGCAGGTATATTTTATAAGCAGATCCGGCACTTCCTCCTTGACCAACCTCAGATCAACTTGTACTCTCTGATGCAGCTTTCTAGCCTCCACTGTGCTTGCTGTTTCCACTCCAATAAACTCCCAGGCCTATCCTGTTTTCCAGGAGAAAGTGAGGACTGCAGATGCTGGAGATCAGAGCTGAAAATGTGTTGCTGGAAAAACGCAGCAGGTCAGGCATCATCCAAGGAACAGGAGAATCGACGTTTCGGGCATGACCCCTTCTTCAGGAATGATTCCTGAAGAAGGGCTTATGCCCGAAACGTCGATTCTCCTGTTCCTTGGGTGCTGCCTGACCTGCTGCGCTTTTCCAGCAACACATTTTCAGCTCTTTTCCTGTTTTCATACATCCTTTTTTTTCATTAGCCCACCAACAGAGTGGTTTCCTGTGACCTAATTTAGTGCAACGAAAACACCGGAGATTTTTAGCTTCTTTGTCCCCTTCAAGAGTTTATTTTTAACCTGTGGTAAGTTATCCTTCTGATCTTCACTGAGATCTACATATTATTTTCCACGTGAGGATTTCTCTATCCCTCATGAACAGAAATTGATTCTGGAAACCAAAATGTGTTTTTTGGGACAATTCATAATCATCAGCATCTTCAGCTGCTAGACTTGCTATTTTAACTCTCTGCTCTTACACATGAGTTTGCATTACTTCAGGCAATGAACCTTTGAATTCCTCCAAAATAATTATTTCTCTAAGTGCATCATAGATTTGCACGATTTTTAAAGTTCTTATCCATTCATGAAAATTACTTTCTTTCACCATTTCAAACTCAATATAGGTTTGACCAGGGTCACTCACGGGGAGTTTGCACGTTCTCCCCGTGTCTGCGTGGGTTTCCTCCGGGTGCTCCGGTTTCCTCCCACAGTCCAAAGATGTGCAGGTCAGGTGAATTGGCCATGCTAAATTGCCCATAGTGTTAGGTAAGGGGTAAATGTAGGGGTATGGGTGGGTTGCGCTTCGGCAGGGCGGTGTGGACTTGTTGGGCCGAAGGGCCTGTTTCCACACTGTAAGTAATCTAATCTAATCTAATCTAAAATTCCTGAAACGTTGTCTATAGGCTTTTTGCACAAGCTTATATGCACTTTTTTCACCTCCTCATACTCCCCAGATCCTTCCTCTGATATTGTTGCGGATCCGTCACTAGTTACAAGTTTCGTTTGGATCAGCAAAACTCAGATGGCCACTGGCCACTACAATTGGTTAGCCACTTTTTCAAATGAAATGAAAAAGATTTCCATATCCTACTCATCAAATTTAGGCAAGGCGTGAATTTATTTAAAAAGTATCTCACAGGCTTTTGACTACCGTGGGTTTGCTCAATCTCATGCTGTTCAAAACTAAGCTTACCTTCAGCCTTCATCTCCATCGTTTTCAGCTGACTTTCCACTCTCAGTGTTCATCTCTGAAGCTCAAACTCTCGCTCTTTTTGTTTCTCTCCTGCTAAAGCCACTCGTTTTTTTCTTTTTCCTGGATAAAACCAATTCGTTTTCTTTGTGTCTCTTTTAATTTTAGTCGTAATGCAAATTGCTTCATTTCTGCTTCTAACTCAAGCTACTTTATTTGCGATTGAAGTTTAGTAATTTCTACGGACTGCAGTGGAGTTTCCAGCAAATTGGAATGCTGAGCTATTGCTGCAATCATCTCATCTTTTCTCACATTAGGAGGTCCCTTCAACTTCAGCTTGTCTACTAATTCCCGCAGCTTAGACTTATGTGCATTTTGTAAAACTCCCACGGTCGATTCTCCCATCTACAAAACACCATTTGTGACTGCAAGAGCTATTGCTATCTGAAGCTGTTTACCCACCAAATCCACATACGAAAAAAGAGACACTAACACCTGCCACTCGCTGTCTAAATTCCACACAAGGGCCCCAATCTGTTATGGACCAGGCCCGACCCCTCAAAACATTTTAAGCAGGTAGCCCAGACGTAACTTTGGTATTTGTTGAAGGTTATTGTATAGTCGATATTCCTGGAGTGAATTCGCTGGTCAGACTGCCGAGTTTTAAACAAACAGAGTTTATTCACCAAATTATCGAATGAAGCACATGAACTGAAACTAGAATACCCAACTAACTTATTATATCCAACCGAGAAGCAACCCCGAATTTAGGATGTTGTTCCAAAATACTTGCAAGAATCCCAATAGACAAACGCTTTATCACAAACAGTATATCTGATTAAAAAAAAACCTTACAGGTTATGTGATTGGAAGGGCAGAAGGAGGGGGAGAACGTCCAATTTCAACAGTGACCCTGACTCAACTAACGCCCAAACTGAACCGATCTACCCAGCTAGATAGCTGGCCACGTCCTCTTGATTATACAAGTTTTTGTTTAAAGACAGGAAAGCGTTCTGCCTGAAGCATTACCAGTTAGGTAGAAACAAAATGACCCCAAATGAACCTTTCAAAATTCAGACATATTGGATTCTTGGGTCATTTAGATCCTCCCTAAAGAAGAAAATTCAAGGATGACATAACCTTGTAAAAGGACCAGCTTTGTGACAATATGCCACATTTGTTTTCGGACCGAATTCAAACAATATAAGTCTTACTGCTTTGAATCTAATAAAGTGTTTTAAGGTCTTTGTGAGTTTATACATTAAAAAAAAACTGCTGAAGCACATTGAGTGTTGAAAATACAAAATTTCCTCATTAGATCAATTAAAGGAATGCCTAGGTAAATCCACATTTCCTGTGTATTGGAGTGCAAATATATCCACTGTAATTATATTGGCTGGTCCCTGTTCCAGTCGATGAGAGATCGACACGGTAACAAATCTAGATTGTGGGTTTTGAGGGTCGTGGTTGTGGGAGGTTCAGGCGGTTACAGTACTGCAAACGGACACGGAACAGAATCATCTAGCCTGCGATAAGAAAACTTCCACTATTTTCTCTCACAACTAACTTCATGAGAGCAATTTGTGATTGGAGATGTGTCTAATAGCCAGAGATGCCAACATTCAATCCAGTCCATTTCTTTTTGTGAACTGAAGGAAACATACTGAAAGGTGTTAACTTGATCTGTTTGTTCAGTGACTGTGATTGATGTCAGTCTCCATGGATCCTAATGATGTCACTGGATGGTTTCCCTCTCCTATTCGTAAGGGATCTCTTGCAATACCTTATGCCATTGTAGAAGCAGATGCACCACCTCCAACGCTCACAGGGATCAGCAGCTGCAGAGACAGGAAAAGAAGCGATAACCATCTGAGAATAGTCTGGAATGATCCATTAATTGATCAGAATCTGAGAACATTAGACTGGAATGCTGCAACAATGGACAGGAGTTTATCTATTTTACTGATGTCCTTTGGTAAAGAAATCTAGCGTTATTACCTGGTCTGGCTTAAGACTGATTTCAGACCCACAGCAATGTGCTTGGTTCTGTGCTGCCTGAAAGAATGACCTCACAGTAAAGGGCAATAGATGGATAAGAGCTTTGAAAATCAAGCTGATGCCCCTAGAGTGGTTAGTATTTGGAAGAATTCAAGGATAATTTACCACGGTAAAAAAGAAAAGTATGAAGGGGACAAAGTAGTTAAAACACTCTGGTGTTTTCATTGTAAAAAAGTGGGCCACACAAAATCACAGTGTTGGTGGGCTGGGAGAAGACTAGATGCAGGATAATCAGCCAAGCTTAGAAGTTTTTTTGGACTATTAACAAAAAGTTCAAGGGAAGATAAACAACTGCCTCAGAGTGTACAAGATGTCAGATCTGCTTATAAAATCTACATGAAAGGATAATGTTCATTCACATAGGCCAGGAGTAATTGGTAAGGAGGTTCCAATATTAATGGACGTAGGATCTTTTCAGTCTGTAATCCTGAGGGGTGAGGATATATGCACTCTTGAGAGACTATTGCCAGAAAATATATGGCAAGAGGAATTCATGGTGAGACAAAAAGTGCTCGGTTATGTAAAGTGAGGCTCTAGAGAGTCCAGAGAAGAGTCGAGAATGTGTGGTCGGAGTATTGGATAAACTCTCAGCTCCAGGAATACAATTTGTCCTTGCAAGTAATATAGCTGATTTACTGGTAGACGTGCTGTCTACTCTCGTTGAAAAGCCAGTGGAGACACGGGCAATTGAAGACGTGGAAAATGTTTATCCAGAAATGTTCGTTGATTGCGTGATCATAAGATCACAGATGCACAGCTTGAAGCAGGATAAATACACAGATAGGAAAGCTGACATACAGTTATCCGAAAGTTGTTTTTGATCAGGTAAGTGGAACAGAGAAGGAGCAAGTAGGAAAACATGCAAGTATTTTTAGCTCTGCTAAGCTCATTGATTTGCAGCAGCAGGATGAGAAGTTAGAACATTTATCCCAAAAAGCATTTCGCAAGAAAGGGAATGAATGCATTCCTGTGTGTTATTATTTAACAAATGATGTCTTAATGCGGATGTGGGGATCAACACACATTGAAGCAGATCAGACGTGGACAGAAATTCATCAACTTGTTTTGCCTGTTGGGTATAGAAAGGAGGTGCTGCGTGTGAGCTACAACTTTAACACCATTTCGGGTTGAGGACAATACAGGCTGAAATACAAAGATATTTTCACTGGCCTGGACTATACAAAGATGTAGTTGAATTTTGCCAGACGTCTCAAACATGTCACACAGGCAGGAATGAAACCTGCAAATTTAATACCTATTCCAGCATTTCAGGAACCTTTCACAAGAGTCTTGATGGATTGCGTAGGACTCCTCCCTCAAACAAAAAGTGGGAAGGAGTATTTATTAACGATAATGGATGCGTCGACTCGATGTCCAGAGGCAATCCCATTATACAGCATCACAGCTAAAAGTGTTGCAGAAAGAATACTTCTTTTAAACTAGATACGGATTACCAATAAAGATCCAGACAGATGAAGGAACAAACCTCACATCGGAACTATTCAAGGCGGTGATGGATAACTTGGGAATAAAGCAATTCAACTCTACTGCGAACTATTCGGAATCGCAGGGAGCATGAGAGAGATGGCATCAAACACTGAAGACCATGTTGAGGGTTTATGGTCGGGATTATCCAGATGATTGCGATAAGGAAATTCCTTTCGAACTATTTGTGATCAGAGACGCACAGAATGAATCGAGTGAATTCAGACTACTTGAATTAATTTGTGGGCATGAAGTAAAAGGAGTATTACAATTGATTAAGGAGAAATTTACAAGTCAAAATTCAGCGACCACGCATTTGGACGACTTGTCCAATTTTAGGGAACGATTAAAAAGGGCTGGAGAGTTGGTTAGACAGCATTTAAAAATATCGCAGCATACAATGAAACAGGAAGTGTATAAGAAATCGCAAATTCGCAATTTTGCAATTGAGAATAAGGTATTGGTGTTACGTCCAGTAACAGTTGAGCCTTTAAAAGAAAGTTTTAGTGTACCTTATTAAATTTGGAAGAAATTGAATGAGATGAACTCATTCAATTTGACACGGACCCCAGACAGGAAGAGATCTCACAGAGTGTGTCATGTGAATATGCTCAAAAGATATTTTGACAGGGAAGGAAAGCAAGAGGACAAGGTGTTAATGATTACAGCACAGAAGGAGGAACCAAGTTCAGAGGATTCTGAATTCGACATTCCTCAAATTAAAGTGGAAATGAGAAAGTTGTCAAAAATTGGCATACATTATTGAGTTACTTTCCACAAGAAAAGCATACTTACTTGAAAGAGTTATGACTATCTCGTGGAGAGATATGCGGAAATAAACTGGGAAGTACGAACATAATTGTGCATGATATCGACACAGGAGATGCTGTTCTGATTAAGCAACATCTTTATAGGCATGACCCTCCAAAATTGGCACAGGTGCAGAAGGAGATCGAGCGCATATTCCAAGATGGCATAATCGAAGTGAGTTACAGAGACTGGAGCTCACATATAGTCATGGTGCCAAAGCCAGATGGGTCTCAACGGCTATGTGTGGACTATCACAAAGTCAACGCCATTACAAAGACTGATGTATATCCAATTCCATGTTTGGAAAACTGTGTCGAAAACATGGGAGAAGCTACTTTCATTTCTAAGTTGGACTTGCTCAGAGGCTACTGGCAAGCACTTCTGTCAGAGAAAGCAAAGGCAATTTCGGGGCTTTCATAACGCCAAGTTCAAAGTCGTGGCATTTGGTATGAAAAACGTTCCAGCCACATTTCAGAGGGTGATAATAAGGTCATTGCCGGATTACCCAACTATGTGGTGTACGTTGAGGATCTGGTGGTTTTTAGTCACTCATGGAAGGAACATGTACAGCATTTATCGGACTTGTGCGATCAACTTCAGAAGGCAAGCTTGGTAGTAAATCTAGCTAAAAGTGAATTTGAGAAAGCCCAAGTCACGTTCCTGGGTCACGTTATTGGACATCGACAAATGATCCCATGAGATACGAAAATGAAAGTAGTTGGGGAATGTTTCACACCGTCGACAAAAACAAATATGCAGTACTACGGTTCCTGGGATCGAATGGATTTTACCTAAAGTTTGTGCCAAACTTTAAGCAGTGCAGCTGCTCCACTCACCAAATTGTCGAGGGCAAGAACTCTCAGTGGACAGAAGACTGTCAAAAGGCATTTTACAGCTTGAAGACTGTGTTAACCACTGCCCCCATTATTAGCTACGCTAGGTTACACGAAGCTTTTCAAGGTGGCTATCGATGCCAGTGATGTGGGTATTGGTCCGGTGTTCTTGCAGGAGGATGATGAGGGAATAGAAATACCTATCGGGTTTTTTTCTGGGAAGTCGAACGTTCATCAACAGAAATGTTCAACGGTGGAGAAAGAGACTTTAAAGTTGGTGTTGACATTACACTATAACTGTGTTTATATTTCCAGCAATGCATCTGAGACAATCGTGTACACTGATCACAACACATTGACATTTGTGGAAAATATTAAGGACAAAAATGCCAGACTTTTCAGATGGAGCTTATTGTTGCAGCCATTCAATCTGACAATTGTGCATGTGGCAGGTCGTGAAAGCATGAAAGCTGATGAGTTATTGAGACTCGAATGAGATACTTATATGTTCGGTGCTGGGTGTACCACGGCCTGAATTTGCATGGGTTTGTGCATGTTTGAATGTTTACAGTTAGTATAGTGTATCTGTCTGTTTTGAGACTACTAACTGGGTTTGAAGGGTTAAAATGCAGCCATCTTTTAGCATTGATGGTTCTTTTTTAAGGGGGTAGACATGTCACAAATCAAGTCCCTTTTTATGTCTAAAAGCTGTTCCTTGGCTCAAGGAGACTCTGCCTTTTGCTTTTTTTCAGAAGGACAATAAAACGGGGCCAAGCTCCGATCAGTCTGGTTTGGTACAGAGATGAAAAGGATTTACAGAGGCCTTTTGTTTTGATGGCAATAAATGAGACTTCAGGCCAAAGTGGTCATGCTTTATAAGTGACCAGTATAATGAACGGAGACTGGTGAGCTGTTTTAGCTGAACTGGCTGAGCTGAGCTGAGCCGAGCAGTTTTCAGTTGAGTTTTGAACTGGGAAGTTCAACTGGGAGCTGTGTGGAAACTCTCTCTCCTTTCTGACCTTCAACTTCAACGTGCAAGTCTGTGTTCCGTATGTACTGGTTTTTATTGAGAGTTTGCTTATTGGGAGAGTTGTGTATATTCGAAATAGCATAATTAAGTCTAGATGAATAGGTTGAATTCTGTCGTGATGTTTTAATTCTGTTCTTTGTGTTTCATTGTGTAATGTTATGAATAAACTTTTTGTCTGTTTTAAAATCTAGTAGTCAACCTAGCTAAATTACTCCGGGTAATTTTCATTGTACACTTACCGAAACAAATTGCAAAGGTATGCTCTGGGCTGTTTTGAGTAGGCTAGCCTAGTCCATAACATCTTGGCGATGGAAGATGCCTCCTTGGGGCTTGGTACAAACCAATCACTTTCTCTCCTCAAGGTCAGCAAACCGCGTTAACATAATACGTGTGTACCATTAGCAATAGGGCCAGGAGGAACAACATGGAGCAGTCTGTCTGTTCAGTCTCTGCTTCATTGGTTTGTCATGTTGCAGCGTCAATGACATCCTCCTATTTCAGTGCAAGTTAGGAGGGACTGAATGGCCTCTTCTGTTCATGTGTCAGTGTCTAGAGGAACTGAATGTCTTCCTCCTGGCCCGAGGGCAGAAGTTCAAGAACTTCAGTGGGCAACCCGTGGTTTCTGCCTACCAGCACTTTGTGCCGACTAGACTCTATCTTCCTGAGTTATAGGAGACAAACAGGAGGCTGGAAGAACACAGCAATCCAGGCAGCATCATGAGCTGCGAAAGTCAACATTTCAGGTATAACCGTTCTTCAGAATAGGGTTGGGAGGTAGGGGAGCTGCAGATAAAGAGGGAAGCGAGTGGTTGGGGTGGGTAGAACAGGGGAATGGTGAGTTATGGCTATGTAGACACAAGTGGTGGGTGCAACCTGGTTGGGCGATGGGAGGGGTGAATCCAGTTGAGAGCTCAAAGGTAGGGTCGTTAGGTGGAATGGAAGACTTCCCAATCACTTCGTATTTCAATTCTCTTTCCCAATCCCTTTCCGACATAGCCATCCTTGGCCTCCTCCAGTGCCACAATCAACCAAACCATAATTTGGAGGAACAAGATCTCTTCTGTCACCTGTGAAGCCTACACCCAGGGGACTCAACATTGAATTCTCCAATTTCAAATAACCTCCCTTCCAATTCCCGACTCCCTTCGCAAGCTCTCCCCTCCCTTCCATTCCTCTGAGCAACCTTTTGTCCAGCTACCAACTGGATTCAGGCCTCCCATCAACAACTTTCTGATACCCTTTATCTGTGCTCACTTATCCCCACCTCGCCACTCTTCCTCCTCCGACCTCACCCGCCACTTTATCTATAGACCCCCTTACTCCCATCCACAGTCCTGACGAAGGGTTATGTCCAAGGCGTTCGCTTCGCAACGTCTTTATGCTATCTTGCTTATTCTGTTCTTCCAGCTTCCTGCGTGTGTATTCTGGATTCCAACACCTGCTTTTATTTTAAATTGTCTTCTTGTGTAATAGGCAGGAGTAAGCGAATGCATTGCTTCTCTTGTTATCCAATAGATCTGGTGGGCGGAATTGCTTTCTTATATTACTGTGAACCCAGCTAGAGTTGCTGAATGGGTTCCTCTTTCTTTTTACTGTGGAAATGTTTAGTGTCCAGCAGTGCTTTTGATTAATGTTACCTATACATTACCATCACAAGCTTGAATGTTGTCCAGATTTGATACGTTAGTACCTTCGGAGGTGACTCATTGTTCTGAACATTGTATAATCTTCACAGAACATCCCCACCTCTGATGGTATGACAGAGGGAAAGACATTGATGAAACAACTGAAGATGTTTGTGCCGAAGAAGCTACCCTGAGGATTGCCACAGAGATATCCAGGGACTGGGAGGACTGATGTCCACCAGCCCCATTGTGTTCTGAATGATTCAACCAGTGGGGAGTTTAGAACTGATTCCCATCAAGTTCAATTTTGTTCAGTCTCCTTGACATCTTGCGCAATCAAATACTGCCGTGATGTCAAGGCCAGTCACTTTACGCTGTGTTCATATTTTCTATCCATGTCAATAGGCCAAGGTATATGCGTGGGGAGTGTTTCCTTCTCTCGGGGAGTAGTGATGGTTGGGACCAGACAGTTAGGGGAAGCTACATCACTGAAATGTTTGGGAGGGTGCGAGTGAGTTTCAATGGTTTTTGACCCGTCAGAGAGTCGAGGGCTACAAACAATTGGGCATGAAAGAGAAATTGCGGCCGAGTGCAAATCAGCCCTGAATTACTGAATGGAAGGGTGGGTCTGAGGGGCTATTTAGCCTGGTTTTATTCCAGTATACCCCATAGTCCAGTCACTTTGTGGCCTCCTCCATTTCCTGTGTTAATGATTTCAAGTAGCTGAATAGATTGCTCCTGTTGCTGTGCAATTGGATACTGGTGCTGCATGATCTGGTCACAGTTTTATAGGCCCTAGGGGCTTATTGGCCTCCTCCTGTAATTGTATATTAGGCTCCAGGGGCTGAAAAGCCTCATTCTGTTCTGCTGTAACTGAAATCCATATCGACTAAATCTACCACCCATGGAGAAAGTGAGCACGGCATTTGCTGGAGATCGAAAAGTGTGGCAATGGAAAAACACGGCAGGTCAGGCATTATCAGAGGAACAGGAGAATCGATGTTTTGGACGTTCCTGATGAAGGGCGTATGTCCGAAACATAGATTCTCCTGCCCCTCGAATACTGCCTGAACTGCTGTGCTTTTCCAACACCACATGTTTTGAAGTCTACTGCCCCACCCAAGTCAATCTTCCTGGTCACATCATCCAATTACTTGAAGATAATTGTCAAACACAAACTTCCTCGCACAAAGCCACACTTACTATTCCTAATCAAAGCCTGTCTTTCTAAATACATGTAAATCTTATCCCACAGAATCTTCTCAGGTAACTTACCTACCACAGTTGCTGCCTGACCTGCTGCGCTTTTCCAGCAACACATTTCCATCTCTGATCTCCAGCATCTGCAGACCTCACTTTCTCCTACCTACCACAGTTGTTAAACCTACTGGTCTACAGTTCCAATGCTTTTTTTTTTGTTCAATTCTTCTTGAATAAGGCACAACATTTGCTATCCTCCAGTCTTCCGAGACATTACCTGTCGTTAATGATGATCAACATTATAAGCCAGGGTCCCCACAAATTCTTCTGGAGCCCGTTGAGGTGTTCTTGCATATATCGGGTAAGGACCATGAGATTTATCCACTTTCAAACATTCTGGTACGTCCAAATCTCCTCTACTATGATATGGATTGTCCCTAAGATATCGCCACTAACTTCCTCAAGTTCTCAAGTCAACATGTCTTTCTCCACGGTAAACATACAGTAGAAATATTCGTTGAGGACTTCAACCATCTCTTATAGTTCCACACATACTTGTCCACATTGGTCTACGAGGGGACCTATTTTCTGTCAAGTTTTTGCTTTTTCTTTTAATATATTTAAAGTACCTTTTTGGATTCATCCTAATCTTCCTCTTTCTTGCCCCCTATTCACCCTTCTGATTTCCTTCTTCAGTAAACTCCTGTATCTCTTATATACCTCCAGGGATTCCCTTGATCCGAGCTGCCTGTACCTGAGCCACGCCCCAAATTCGACATGAACCTGTGGACCAGTTTTGTCCCTCTCCATAACTATTTGAAAATTAATAGAACTATGGTTACTCGTCCCAAAGTGCCCCCCACTGTTAACTCAGTCACCTTTGCTGCCCTATTTCCTAAGAAGATTTCGGGGTTTGCCTCTTCCCGAGTAGGACACTCTATATACTGCTTAAGGAAAATTTCCTGAAGCTTTTATCAGATTCTATCTCATCAAATCCCTTAACGCTCTGGCCGTTCTAGTCTGTATTAGAAAAATTAAAATCCCCTATTATGATAGCCATATTGCTCCTGCAGGTCTCCCCTCTCTCCCTGGATATTTGTTATTCTCATTCTTGTTGACTCTTTGGGGGCCTATAGTACCTCACCAACCACTTCCTATTTCTTAACTCCACCCACAACGCCTCACTGGGTGATCCATCAGTTATTTTATCTCTGATTACTGCTGTGGTATCCCCTTAATCAGAAATGCAACTCCCCTCCCCTCCTTCCACCATCTCTGTCTCACCTAAATCACCTGCACCCTTGCACAATAAGCTGTCAGTCCTATCCATCACTTAGCCATGTTTGTGTAATGGTTATAATATACCAGTCCCACCTACCCGTGCACGCCCTGAGTTCATTGGCCTTACCTGTAGGCCTTCTTGCAATGAAATAGATGTAATTTAATCCAAAAGGCATTTCTCTCTGTCGTTTTCCAGCCTAATCTCACTATTTCTGATTACTGTATCTCCTTTCAGCCTCGCACCTGCCTTCCTGCTCTTGAGGATACCACCCCCTGCCAAACTAGTTTAAACCCGCCCTTGTATCACTAGCAAAACTGGCCGCCAAGATATTGGTGTCCCCTCCAGTGCATGTCTCGGATGGTAATCTCCATCTCAGGAGATTATCACTGTCAAGGATTTTTTTTAATGTTTCTCCGAGCTCTCTGTAATCACGCTGCAGGACCTCGTCCCTCTTTGTACTGGTATCATTTGTGCCAACGTGCATAATGATTTCTGGCTGCTCACCCAACCCCTTGAGAATGTTCTGCAGCCACTTGGAGACATCCTGGACATTAGCAGCGGTGAGGTAACGCACCATCCTGGATTCCCATTTGCGACAACAGAATCTCTGATCTGTCCCTCTAACAATCGACCCTCCTATCTTTAAAGTCCTGTAACCTTTACCCTTTCCCACTGTTCCCCATAGCCAGTGGTAGTACAACCAGCCTGGCTACTGCTGCTTTCCCTTGAACGGACATCGCCCCCAACAATCCGAAATGGTCTACTTGTTATCGCGAGGAATGGCCACAGGGGATTTCTGCACTCTATGCCTACTCCCTTTGCCATTCCTGGTGGTCGCACAGCTACTCTCTGCCTGGAACATGACAGGAGGCAAGAACGCCTGTTGGATTAAATTGAGTTTATTTAAATACAACAGGACTGACAGGTAAGGCTAATGAACTGAGGGCGATGAACGTTGGACTGAAATATTACAGTCATGAAAGAAACATAACTAGGGGCGTGTCTTGGGTGTGGCCACCACACTAAAGCACTTATCTATGAAGTTCTCAGTATTTCGGATGACCCTGAGTACATCCTCAATTCGATTACCTACTGTGTGTAAACAGGCCCTTCGGCCCAACAAGTCCGCACCGACCCACCGAAGTGTAGCCCACCCAGACCCACACCTCTACACCCAACACTACTGGCAATTTAGCATAATCAATTCACCTAACCTGCATATCTTTGAACTGTGGGAGGTAACCGCATCACCCAGAGGAAACGCATGCAGACACGGGCAGATGTGCAAAATCCACACAGACAGTTGCCCGAGCCAGGATTATGAAATCTGGTCCCTGGTGCTGTGAGGCAGCAGTGCTAACCACTGAGCCAGTTCCAGCTCCCTAACACGGTCTCCCAGGAGCTGAAGCTGGGTGCACAGTCCACAAGTGTAGTCATCAGGGACGGTGGAAATCTCCGTGAGCTCCCACATCCAACAAGAGGAGCGTGCGACTGCTCTAACTGCCATCTCGACTGCTGTAACAATAAAGTTAAATGGACTTTATTTCAGTTTCCCTGTACATTTTGCTGAGCTGGAGCTGTCCGAAGCCTCTCGTGTCAAAGCCTAACTGCTTACTCTGCTACAACGGCATGTCTCTCTACCCCTCCACATATAGTTTTGGTCAGGGAAGGAAGGAGGCACGACAGTGATGAGTATTTAGGCCTTCAGCACAACTTGACACCTGGTCACTGACTACCACGTCCCCAGTGCAGGTCTCTGCTTGGCCTTGGAGGGTGTCTTGCTGAGGTCTTCCTTCTGGTAAAAGTGACTGTGTCAATGCAAATCATCACCCCGACAGACAATCCGTGTTGGTGCAGTCCTCTCGTACTTTCTGTCTATTAGTATCGCGTTTATGAATTCCTTGAATCCCTCGATTGCTTTCCAAACTGTGCCTCACTCCATAGCGAGAGAGGTGATGTTCTTGTGAATACAGGGCTATTGGAAAAGAACACCATTAGACATAGGGGCAACAATATGTCTGTCTTCTCACTGAGTCTGCTTTTCCTTCGATTAGGTTATACTTAGTTTGTTAATCTCCCATTCCAGTTTCCTGCGATATCCTGAAACATTTGCATAAAAATCTGTCTGTTTTAGCCTTGAAGATATTTAATGATCCAGCCTCAACAGCCCTCCGAATTATCTACAATTGTTTCCCTCTCACTGGTGTGAGACTTGGTGGTCTTTAATCTCGTGACTTGCCCACTCTATCTTGCATAAACTTCCAATTCTTCCTCAGCTCCTGTGTCAATTTGCTCAAGGTCAAACGGTCACTCTCCCTGAGTGGAGAAATTGCTTCTCCAAACTGTAGACCGATTCGTAGAATGTATTTAACATATTCTCTGGCTCTGTGAACAGGCTGTCCCCTTAATATCTAACACTCCCATTCTTTCCCGCGTTATTGTCTTCCCCTTAATAAACCAAAGAAAATGACTTTGGATTCTTGCTAATCTTACCCGTTAATGTTTTATCACCCCCACTTCTGCTCTTCCACTGACTTTTTAAGTTTAGCCCTCCACTTTCTATATTCTTTTAGGATCTTCATCGACCTGCTTACTTGGTACCTGCTTTAAGCTTCTCTTTTCTTTTTCATCCTGTTCGGAATTTGTGTCGACATCTGAGGTTCTCTGGGCTTGTTTTCCTAAATTTTATCTTCGGTGTAACATGCTGGGCCGACACTGTCATCAATTCAATTTTAATCAAATGATTCCTCAACCCCCGCCCCACCTTGTTCTGCTACAGTTTCACATAGAAGCAACTTCACTTTACCCAGATCCTGTCATTTTTTTTTCATAAAATCTGTCTACCCAATCCAAAAACTTTTATGTTTCAAACATTTTTGGGGTCTTGTGGTTAGCAAAGTCAAAATGTGTGATATCACGGTCACTGGTCCTATTATGCTCTCCCACTTCTGCCTGGAACACCTAATTGGCTTCGTTCCCCACGTGAGGCCCAGCACTGCACTGCCCATTGTTGTATCTGCTCAATCTTGATATAAGAAGCTCTCTGGAATAAATTTCAAAGCACCTGCCCCCTCTTAAGAAGTTATCACTGTCCTCATGAACGTTTGGAATTGAAATGCCTGAATATAATGATCCTATTATTGTTTTCACATCTCAATAACTTGGTTGCATGCCTGCTCCCATACTTTCATTTATCTGGGGGTCTACAATATATCCCAAGCAGTGTTTCTGTCATGGTTTTGAGACTGAGCTTTAACCACCAAGCCTCATTAGAAGATCTTTTCAAGATATCGTCCCTTGTTATGCCAGTAACTGACTCCATAATTAATAAGGGAACACTACCTCCTCTTTTACCCTCTCTCCTGTCCTGACTATAGTTCTGGTATCACAGAATATTGAGTTGTCAGCCATGACCTCCCTCAACACATCTCTGTAATGGCAAAAATGTCATACTTCCACATGTCACCTCGTTTCCTTGTCATATCTGTCTGTCTGATAATATTAGCAGCATTAAGGTAAAGCAGATCCAGCCTGGAATATATCACCTGGAATACTCTGTACCTCGGAGTTCTTCAGTCATTTACTTCTCGTTATCAAGCTGTCCAATTCATGACCAAAACTGTAATTCTGGGACTGAATGAATATTTGTTGAATTGTAATGACGTTTTTAGTAAAAATGTTCATCAAATGCAGCTTTCCAGAACTGAACAGTCAGCTCTAAATACAACGGGTTTCTGCTGATTAGTTGCCTGCTCAGTGTGCAGAGGGGACAGCCATCAGTAATGGAGAAAGTGAGGACTGCAGATCCTGGTGATCAGTGTCAAAAAGTGTGGCGCTGGCAAAGCACAGCCATTCAGGCAGCATCTGAGGAACAACAGAGTCAAAGTTTTGGCATCTGCTCTTCATGAGAAAGGCATTCGTGCCTTCTCATGTTTTTCGTTCCATAATACAAAGGATATTGGGAACCATACTTGCTCAAGAAGGCAGCACTATACAGAGCGCTGAAATGGAAAGCAGTCAATTAGTTGGTTGGAGAAGAAGTAAACAAGTTGAGGTGAAAAACAGACTGATTGAAGTACGATCATAAGGATAGATAAATCCCTCGGCCAAACGGGAAACACCCTAGGTTACTACAGGAAGAGATGAAAGAGATTTCTGTGCTCTTGGCGATGGCCTTTGCGTCTTCACTCTATATTTGAGTAGCGTCGGTTGATTGGAGAGTGGCAAATGTTACTCCCTTGTTCAGGCAAGGAAACAGGGATTGTTCTGAGAATGACAGACCAGTCAGTCTTACATCAATATTGGCCAAAGTATTGGAGAGGATTCTGAAAAATCATAGTTTGATTAGAAATAGTCAGCGTGAATGATAGCATAATGAAAGATATGTAGGTTAGTCTGATCTAGGAGTAGGATAAAAGATCGACAGAACGTCAAGAGCTGAAGGGCCTGTACAGTGCTGCACTGTTCTATGTTTCAAGTTTCACCCAGCTTGTGGATTCTCATCAATTGTTGAATGTGTGAGGGAGTGATGTTTGTGAGATCAGGAAGCTTTGGAGGGATGTAAGGCCAAAACCTCCAGTTATGGTGTGCATTGTTACAGTCACCTGAAATCCAGTATAATATGTGTGATGACTTAGACCATACAGCATCCGCGAAGTTCAGTTATTAATGTGAATTTTGGATTGCCGTTTGCTGCTGGTTACTTCACATAAATTCTATTATGTGATTCATATCGTAGTCTCTGACCATTCATAGAGTCCATACAATTTTATTTTGATACTGGAGAATGTGAAGGTGACATTTATTGGATATGGCTTTAGAGGTTTCTTTGTGAGACACAAGGCACTGCAATAGATTGTCAACTTATTTACGTCTTCACCCGTGTCTGGTCTGGGGTGCAGATGTATGGAGTCTGGGAGGCAGGTCAGGTTTCATCACCATAGGTAACTTGTATGGTGAGATTCTGGCTCTCCATGTCAACACTCTTCTCTCTGGGCGAGGCTCTGACTGAAGATGAATTTCAAAACCTGGTTGCTAGTCAGCCATTAGTATTTAACATGGACAATATTTGTACCTACACTGAGACCAGTGATAGTCTGTTGGCCGGTTCTCCCCCTACCCAAGGAGGATTCCAAATTATTTGTTTTGAAGTAATGTTTGACTGACTGCCCTGGACCAGGTTAGAAGCTCTATGAAGAGATTTGGGAACAGGCCACTGAATCTCTCTGTATGACAGGCAGCTGTGAGGTCTAATAACACTGCAAATGATTTCAGATAAATTGGAAGCAATTTTCAGTGTAGCTCATTGCAAGGTGTTGAGTTTACTGACCCGAACAATAATCGGATGTTTGCTAATTTTCATGAATTGGGCAACAATAAGATGTGAATGATAATCATTCAACTGAACTATAATCTCTTTAATCAATTATGTTTATTGTATATTTATCGAACTGAAACATAAACACCTGTCAAGATTTTCTAACACAGAAATAAAGCATGTACATTTTATATTATCGAAGAAAGAACATAACTCTTGTGGTGATTAGAATTAGATATTCAATGTCAGGATTCAAAGCAAGGTTTTGGCACTCCAATATTTTTAAAGTGCTTAGCTTCTGAATGATTATATATTCAGAGTAAGCAGAAGATTGAACATACAAATAGAATTAGCGTTCTTATACTTTGCTATAATCAGTTTAATTTCTCACTGAAATGTACGATCTTCAGCTATTTGCCAGAAATTTTAAAATGGCTTAAATTCAACATGCACGGTGAATATTAAACTAAATAAATTATTTGTGTTATCAAATTTCAATGAACAATAATTTGAAAACTTCCAATTTTTAGAATGAATGACATTTAATATGAAATGTGGAGAGTGAAAACAAAAACAACGAACATAATATCGTGTCAGTGAAAAGTCAGAGCTTTCCAAAGGATTTTGTGCCAAAGCAATGATATATTTGTTTTAGTAATTGGAATACAACATGTAAAGTATTCGTGTTCTGAGTAATAATTAGACTTCATAATGAAGCTGACCTTGCAATACTTGCATTTTAAATGCTTATGCTGCACCAAATAATCAGACATTTGCGAGCATTTACACTGTGAAGTAATTGGATACTGACTTTTATTCACAGCTGACACATGATAGAGTACAAATCTTTAAAATACAGGAGGAAGCCATTGGCATTATGTATGAATCAGTTCTAAAAATGTCTCCCAAGCACCTCCCATTTGCCAGCCCTCTCTTTGTTGCCCGTAAATTTCATAATTTCCAAATATATATCCAGCTCTCCTATGAATCTTCATTCACAAATTTCTCAGCCAGTCAATTCCAATTCGTAACAACTCTCTAAATAAAGACACTTTTCCTTATTTCACTTCTCTGTCCTTTGCTGAGAACCTTGAAATTAGAATTCTTTGATGCTATAATGCCAGCTAATGGAGTATTATTTTTCACTCTGACAGTTTATTCATTCTTTTGAGCACCGCAATAAATTCATATCCTTGCCTGTTCTGCTTCAGGAACAATAAGCCTAGCAAGAACTGTAACAAACACTACAACGGAAAACCCAGCAGAAAACTAGTCACCAGGATATATAAACATCAACTCGCCACAAAATACATGACGCCAACACTAATTTCTTGCGTACTGATGAGGAGGTATGCCACTTTGACTGGACCTGCATATTCATCCTAGGACAGGCCAAACAGAGACAAGCACAAGATTTCCTAGAAACATGGCATTCCAACCTGGACTCCATCAACAAACACATCAATTTTGACTCCTCTGTTCTCTCTGTCCCAAACCTGTCCACTACCAGCTCCTAATATACCCAATCTTCATCTCTGCGTCAGTGCTGTTGATAAACAATCCATTGCCTCCACGTTGGTAAAATTCAGACAATGTTTCAAGCTCTCTTCTGACCACTTTTCCGATTACAAATATTTCAATCATAAAATTGTTCTTGTCCCAGACGTTACTTCCTGATTAGGACAATATATAAATGTAGGAATGTCGCTGGATGTAGTTCAGGAGCAAAGCTTATTAAACGAAAGATATTGTTTCAAGTCATTTGTTTCAATTCCACCACAACTGATGACAGAACTTCAATAAAACTGATAAGAATTGAAATAAAAGTGAATTTCACAAAAACAACCAAAAAGGCAACATTTTGTCTGAAAACATTCTTGTTTCACTGATCACCTTCGGTAAAGAAAACTAATAATATTACCCAGTCTGGGTTAAGTGAGACTTCAGACCCATGACAATGTGCTTTACTTTATATTGGTTTGTTGAATGGCCTCAGAGTCAGGGCAATTAGTGATGGTCACCAAATGCTGCCCTTGGCAGAGATGCCAACATCCCACGAAATAACAACATTGAATGGAAAATCAAATAAAGGAAGATGCTGAAAATCGGAAATTACATAAGGAAATGAAAAGAAACGAACAGAAAGTGCTGGGGAACTTTCCTGAACTGAAAACAGCTTGAAAAGAGTGTGCTTAATACCGTTGACAGGGAAGTCTGCTTGGAAGGGAATGAGGAATCAATAGAAAAAGAGGGATATAGAAGAAAAAGAGCAAACAAAGAGAATGATGATCAGCTGGGCTGGAAATAAAATGTGTGATTCACCTCATTTATTTTTCGCCATTCCCATCTTCCTGAATATCATGCCCATGTACATTCCCCCGTTTTTCCTCGCATTCCTCGTTTTTCAAAAGTTCGCTTTTCTCCATCTCACTTTCCTAATGACCTACATTAGGGCCTTGTTTCGCTAACCAAAATAAATCCGAAGAGGATTTTCACTTTTACGAAGAAAGGCGAAATTTTTCCCATATAAATTAGTGCTACTGCACTTTACACCATATCAGCTTGTGAACGGTTTCTGTCAGATAGCGAGGGAAACCTGTATTTCTCTAAGATTATGTTTTAAGCGATTTGATTCCCCCTGTCCATATTCCCTGAGTGTGGTCATCTTCTTATATGGGTGTCTCTGACTGGGCCAGCATTAGATCATTTTCACAGTTGCCGTTGAGAAGATCTTGAGCCAATGCAGTCCACGTGATCTGATCTGATTTGATTTATTTTAGTCAAATGTACAATGGAAAGGTTTGTTTTGCGAGTAGTGCAAGCACATGATAGTAAACAAGAAAACAGAGATCGTGGGGTACTCACACAGAGTGAGGCATACGTGGTTACAGCTTCACAGGAGGTGAGCAAAGCAAAATCGACATTAGCAAGCTTAATATTATTTGAAAAGTTAGAGATGTCAATTCGTCAGTCTAATTTTAGTAGGGAAGGAAGTGTTCCTGAGCAAGCTGGTCCATGTTTTCAAGCCTCTGTGTCTCCTGCCTGTTGGAAGAGGTTGTATGAGATCATTACTAGTTTGGGAGATATCTTTGATGTTGCCAGCCTTTCTTCAACAATGACAAGTATAATGGATGGAAGGCTATCTTTTGTGATGGGCTGTGCTGTGCACACAACCGTCTGTAATTTCTTATGGTCCTGGGAAGAGCAGTTACCATGTCAGACCATTATGCACGTGAATAGAATGTTTTCAGTTGCCAGCGTACGGAACATTGGGAGACGGGTTGTTCCAAAATAGTTAGATGAAACAATTGACGGTGAAATGGATACCCATGTTCTAGTTGCTGTTTTGATAACAATTGAAATTTAACCGATAATTTGAAATTATGTCTTCGATACCAAAACCCAGTTGAGTTAAGTGTATTGCCAACATCGAAACAATGAGCCATCAACTTCTTCAAACGAGTAGAGAAGCCATCACCATCACAACGAGGGAGAAAGAGACAGACACGAAGGGAAGGAGCGAGAGAACACAGCGAGGGAAACAGATGGAGAGTCAGTCGAAGAGAGAAAGGAAGCAAAACAAGGAAACAAACCGTCACATGGACAGGGAGCAGGGAAGATAATAAGTTCAGGGAAAGAAACAGAAGGCAGGGAAAAGGAAAACAGAGGGAAACAGACAGTGTGAGAGACACAGTGAGAGACAAAGGACACGGGGAGCTGGGGATGGGGTCACAGGGAGCTGGGGATGATGGGAGAAGCTGGGGGGTGAGGGCAGAGAGACATGGGAGTGAGCACTGGAGGGAACAGGGAGGAGGGAGGTGAGGATATGTTTTGACCTGTAACAAGATGTCCAGGCAGATCATAGTAAGCAAGGATGTACAGAACGATGGCTGTAAAACATGTCTGAGAGGCATATAGGTTACGCTGCACAGGGCATGCGCTAGGTGAGATCATCATGAACAAGATCAGCATTATCTGAGATTAGAGAGTCCATTCATCAGTCTAATAACAGCCAGGAAGAAGCTGTTACTGAACCAGCTGATCTGTGTTTTCAAGCTTCTGTATCCTTTAGCTTGATGGAAGAGGTTGTGGGAGATCTTTACAGGCATGTGATGGGTATTTGGTATTATTAGAACAAAGGAAATTAAAGTACAGGAACAAGCCATTCTGCGGTCAATCCTGCGCCGATCCAGATCATCTATCCAAATCAGTCGCCTATTTTCTAAGGGTCTGTATCCCTGCCCATTCATGTACCTTTCTGGAAACATCTTGAATGGAGCACCACTGGTCACAGTTCTCCATTTTGAGGAACTGCCTTCCCCTACTACGCTCTGTACCCTGTTGCCCAGCCAGTTCTTTATCCATGTCGCTAGCACACCCTGGACACCATGTGACTTCACTTTCGCCATAACCCGACCATGGGAAAACTTATAAAACGCCTTCCTGAAGACCATGTACATGACATCTACAGTCCCTCCCTCATCAATCAACTTTGTCACTTCCTCAAAGAATTCTATTAAGTTGTGACCTTCCCTGCACATAACCATCTTGTCTATCACTAATAAGACCATTTTCATTCAAATGAGAATAGACCCCATCCCACAGTATCTTCTATAGCAGCTCCCCTACCCCTGATGACAGGCTCACTGATCTATAATTAACTGGATTATTCATGCTACCCTTCTTAAACAACAACTTTCCAGTCCTCCGGGATCTCAGTTGTGTTCAAGTATACTACAAAGATATCTGTTAATGCCCCAGCTATTTCTTCTCTCCCTTCCCTTAGTAATCTGTGATACTGCTGGAGCTTCTCGTCAAAAGGACGTAGGTAGCATACGTAAAGTGGAGGACGCTAGGGTGAAGCTCAGGATTACAGGCAGGCGAGGAAGGAGCTGAAAAATGGTCTGAGGAGAGCCAGGAGGGGGTATGAGAAAGGCTTGGTAGAACGGATGAGGGAGAACACAAAGGCATTTTACACTTATGTGAGGAATAAATGAATGGTCAAAGAAAGAGTAGGGCCGATCAGGGATACCATAGCAAACTTGCGTGTGGAGTCTGAGGAGGTAGGGGAAGCCCTAAATGAGTTTTTTGCTTCTGTCTTTACTAAAGAAACAAACATTGCAGTGAATAAAACCTTTTAAGAGGAATGGATAGAGATAGAGGAAGCTGATGTGCTGAACATTTTGTCAAACATTAAAAATGACACGTCGCCAGGCCTGGACCAGATTTGTCCTCGGCTGCTTTGGGAAACGAGAAATGCAGTTGCTTCAGCACTTGCGAAGATCTTTGCATCCTCGCTCTCCACTATAGTTGTACCTGAGGAGTGGAAGGAGGTAAATGTAATTCCTCTCTTCAAGAAAGGAAATAGGGAAATCCCCGGCAATTACAGACCAGTAAATCTCAACTCTGTCGTCTGCAAGGTGTTCGAAAGGATTCTGAGGGATAGGATTTATGACCATCTGAGAGAGTATGGTTTGCTTAAATACAGTCAACACGGCTTTGTGAGGGGCAGATCATGCCTCACAAACCTTATCGAATTATTTGAGTATGTGACTAGAAACGATGATGAAGGTCGAGCTGTGGATGTGGTGTATATCGACATCAGCAAGGCATTTGATAAAGTTCCCCATGGTAGGCTCATTCAGAACGTCAGGAGGAATGGGATACAGGGGAACTTAGCTGGCTGGATACAGAATTGGCTGGCCAACAGAAGACAGCGAGTGGTAGTGGAAGGAAAATATTCTGCTTAGAAGTCAGTGGTGAGTGGTGATCCACAGCGCTCTTTCCTTCGGCTTCTACTGTTTGTAATTTTTATTAATGACTTGGATGAGGGGCTTGAAGGATGGGTCAGCAAGTTTGCAGATGACACAAAGGTTGAAGGTGTCATTGATAATATATAGGGCTGTTGTAGGCTTCAGCGCGACATTGAGAGGATTCAGAGATGGGCTGAGAGGTGGCAGTTAGAGTTCAACCTGGATAAATGCGAGGTGATGCATTTTTTTTTAGATTAGATTAGATTACTTACAGTGTGGAAACAGGCCCTTCGGCCCAACAAGTCCACACCGACCCGCCGAAGCGCAAACCACCCATACCCCTACATTTACCCCTTACCTAACATTACGGACAATTTAACATGGCCAATTCACCTAACCTGCACATCTTTTGTGACTGTGGGAGGAAACCGGAGCTCCCGGAGGAAACCCACGCAGACACGGGGAGAATGTGCAAACTCCACACAGTCAGTCGCCTGAGGCGGGAATTGAACCCGGGTCTCTGGCGCTGCGAGGCAGCAGTGCTAACTGCTGTGCCACCGTGCCGCCCACACGGTTTAGAAGGTCGAATTTGAAAGCTGAGTACAGGATTAAGGATAGGATTCTTGGCAGTGTGGAGGAACAGAGGGATCTTGGTGTGCGGGTACATAGATCCCTTAAAATGGCCATCGAAGTGGACAGGGTTGTTAAGAAAGCATATGATGTTTTGGCTTTCATTAACATGGGGGATTGAGTTTAAGAGTCGTGAGATCTTGTTGCAGCTCTATAAAACTTTAGTTAGACCACACTTGGAATACTGCGTACAGTTCTGGTCGCCCTAATTTAGGAACAATGTGGATGCTTTGGAGAGGGTTCAGAGGAGGTTTACCAGGATGTTGCCTGGACTGGAGGGCTTATCTTATGAAGAGAGGTTAACTGAGCTCGGACTTTTTTCATTGGAGAAAAGGAGGAGGAGAGGGGACCTAATTGATTTATACAAGATAATGAGAGGCATAAATAGATTTGATAGTCGGAGACTATTTCCCAGGGCAGAATTGGCTAACACGAGGTGTCACAGTTTTAAGCTGTTTGGATGAAAGTATAGAGGGGATGTTAGAGGCGGGTTCTTTACACAGAGAGTTGTGAGAGCATGGAATGCGTTGCCAGCAGCAGTTGTGGAAACAAAGTTATTGGGGACATTTAAGAGACTGCTTGACATGCATATGGTCACAGAACTTTGAGGGTGCATGCATGAGGATCAATGGTCGGCACAACATCGTGGGCTGAAGGGCCTGTTCTAGATTAGATTAGATTACATTACAGTGTGGAAACAGGCCCTTCGGCCCAACAAGTCCACACCGACCCGCCGAAGCGTAACCCACCCATACCCCTACATTAACCCCTTACCTAACACTACGGGCAATTTAGCATGGCCAATTCACCTGACCTGCACATCTTTGGACTCTTCATAAGAGTTCTGTGCTGTGCTGTTCTATGTTCTTTGTTCTAGATATTGGCAGCCTGTCTGCGGCAACGAGCCGTGTAAATAGACTCAATGTTGGGAGACTGGCTGTGCACCTAACCTTCGGTAGTTTCTTATGGTCCTGGGCAGACCGTTGCTGTATGAAGCCGTGACGCACCCAGACAATATGCTCTCAATGGTGTATCTGTCAAAGTAGTACATGCTGAATTTCCTGAGCCTCCTGAGGAAGAAGAGGCGTTGTTGAACCTTCTTGACTGTCACATCTATGCAAGAAGACGAGGGTAGGTTGTCATTTATCGTCAGTCCGAGGGGGTTGATGCTCTGCACTTCCTCAACCGTTGATGTAGATGAAAGCGTGTTCCTCTCCTTTCTTTCTGAAGTTAATAATCAGTTCCTTACTATTGCCGAATTTGAGAGAGAGGTTATTATCATTAAAGCATGCCACTAAGCCCTCGATCTCCTTTTTGTTTTCTGACTCATCATTGTTTGATATCCCTCTTGATTTGGCGATGTTATCAGCGAACTTGTAGCTGGCGTTGTTTGGAATTTGACAACACAGCCGCGTGTGTACAGGGCGTACAGTAGGGGGCTGAAGACACAACCATGGGAGTACAGGGAGTACAGTTTGGGGCTGAGGACACAACCATGGGAGTACAGGGAGTACAGTGGGGGGTTAAAGACACAGCCATGGGCGTAATGGGAGGACAGTAGGGGGCTGAGGACACAGCCATGGGAGTACAGGCAGTACAGTATGGGGCTGAGGACACAAGCATGGGAGTACAGGGAGTACAGTAGTAGGCTGAGGGCACAGCTATGTGTGTACAAGGAGTACAGTCTGGGGCTGAGGGCACAGCTGTGGATATACAGGGAGTCCAGTAGGGGACTGAGGACACAGCCATGGGAGTACAGGGAGTACAGTTGGGGGCTGAGGACACAAGGGCTTATGCCCGAAACGTCGATTCTCCTGTTCCTTGGATGCTGCCTGACCTGCTGCGCTTTCCCAGCAACACATTTTCAGCTCTGATCTCCAGTATCTGCAGTCCTCACTTTCTCCGCGGCTGAGGTCACAGCCTTGGGTATACAGGGAGTACAGTAGTGGGCTGAGGGCACAGCCATGTGTGTACAAGGAGTACAGTAGGTGGCTGAGGGCACAGCCGTGGATATACAGGGAGTACAGTAGGGGGCTGAGGACACTGTTGTGGGTGCACGGAGAGTACAATAGGGGGCTGAGAACACATCCTCCAGGAGTTCCAGCGTTGTGTTTTATTGTGGAGAATGTGCAGATACCTATCTTCACAGATTGTCGTCTGTGTGTCAGAAACCGGGGATCCTGTTGCAGAGGGTGGAGCCGTGATCAAGGTCACGGAGTTTTGAGATCAGCCTGGAGGGGATAATGATGTTGAAGGTGGAGCTGTAGTCAATGACCAGGAGTCTGGTGTAGGCATCCTTGTTGTCCAGATGTTCATGGATGAGGGCAGGGCAGGTATATGGCATCCGTTGTGGACCCGTTACATCAGTCGGCACGTTATAGGACAGCAGGTCAGGCTGGGAGACTGGAGGTGATGTGGGCCATAACTAGCGTCTCAAAGCACTTCATGTTTATTGAGGTCAGAGCCAAATGCGGTAGTCATTTAGGAATGTTGCATGTGCGTTCTCACTTACAAGGATGATGGTGGTCTTCTTGAAGCAGGTTGGGATTTCGGCTTCAGGAGGGAGAGGTTGAAGTTGTTTGTAAATACCTCTGCCAGTTGCTCCTCACGGGATCTGAGTGCTCAGCCGGGAACACTCTCCAGGCGTGTCCCTTTCATTTACTTGACCTGCAGGAAGACTGATCATGTCTGCCGTGGTGACAGCGAGCACAGGTATATCCGAGGTTGTCAGGGCAGGTTTCATGCTGGCAGTTACACAGTCATTCATCATAGACATTCCCTCCACCACCTCCCTCCGTCATCATCAACACACATTTACATTGGTTGTCGTGAGCAGCATACATTTAGTGTTGAGACAGAGTAACATCATTAGATTGTCATTAGGGGCAGGGCGTGCTCCTATTGGGTATCAGTGGTGCAGGGAGTGAAGATTTTACAGGTATAATTCCAGTCAAGTCACTGCTTGAACCTGAACGGAGTCAATCACCTTGGGTGCTGTGCCTTTTCAATGGTGGACTGTCTTTAGGGAGTCAGGAAGTGCCATTTACATGAACCACCTGAACAAAGGATCTGAGGGCATTTTTGCTAAATTTGGAGATAATACAGTGATGGATGGATGGGAAGGCGATATTCATGACGTGGAGAGGCTGCAGAAAAACTTGGACAGTTTAGGACTGTGGGCAAACACGTTGCTGATGGAATACAATATAGGAACGTGTGAGATTATGCACTTTGGTAGGCGGACTAGAGGCAGACACTATGTTCTAATAGGATCCATTAAATCTGAAGCACAAAAGGATTTTGAAGCACTCGTCCTCTGGTATTGTTATTATGCAGGTTCAGTTGCCAGTTAGGAAAGCAAATGCAATGTTAGCATTCATTTCAAGGGACTGAGAACACAAGAGAGGAGACATACCGCTGAGAATGTAATGGGCAACGGTCAGACGGCATTTGGATAATTGGGAGCTATTTTGAGCACTATCTCTTGGTAAAGATCAGCTGGTGTTGGAGGTGATCCATCCTCGGGATGGTGGCTTGTCATGAGCGGCAGTGTGTGTACTCGATGGAATTTGGAAGAATGGGAGGCGAGGATCTGATAGAAACGGTTTGATTACTGCAAAGATTGATGCAGTCAGTGTGCAGAAGATATGTCCACTAGTCATGGGGACTATGACAAAATGGCACAGTTTCACAGTGAAGGAATGGGCTGAATGGCCTCAATCTATAGCAATATCTCATGCTCTTATGGTCACATGGTCTATTATTCAGTGCAGAATTGTAAGACTCTGAGCAGTCCTTATAACACCTGTATTTGTATGCTGCTTTGACTTCACGTTCTGTTCAATAGTAACCCCTGTGATATGGACGATAGTAGGATTCAGTGTCGGCCAGTAGTCCATTAAACGTTGAATGTAAACAGCTACCTGTGAGTTTCATCTGGCGGGAATACACTGTCTCTCAAATGATTGCCATTTTCAGTCTGGTGATTTCGAAGGATTAATTCTGCTACGCCAGTATTGTTGAATTTAACAAAAACAGATGCAATTTATCACAGCACACAACAACAAAAAGTTATCGACCACTGAACACCCTTCTAATAACAGTAACGTCGATAATGTTCTGTATAAGAAACATTGCTTTCCTGTTCATGTTCAAATCAGATAACCTGTCCCATCGAGAAGCTCAACTTGGAACTATTTTAAAAAAATATTTTGTTGGATGCGGGAATCGCTGGATGGGCCCATCATTTCTTGTCTGCCCCTCGTTGCTCCCTTGAGAAAGTGGTGCTGAGCTGACGTCTTGAACCGCTGCAGTCCACCGGCTGTATATTGACCGACAATGCTATGAAGGAGGGAATTCCAGGGTTTTTACCAGTAACAGTGAAGGAACAGCAAAATATTTCCACATCAGGATGTTGATTGGATTGGAAGGGAATTTATAGGTGGTGGCATTCCCATAAGTATGCTGGCCTTCTCATTCTAGATGCAAGTGTTCGTGGGATTGGAAGATGCTGTATAAGAATCTATGGGGAATTTCTGCATTATATCTTGTATGTAGTACACACTTCTGCTACTGAGCGACGATGGTGGAGGGAGTGAATGCTTTGGATGTGATGCCAATCAAATGGACTGTTTTGTCCTGGATGGTGTCAAGCTTCTTTAATCTTGTTGGGTCTGCACTCATTCAGGCAAGTGGGAGAATTCCTTCTCATTCCTGACTTGTACCTTTTAGATGATCGACAGGCCTTAGGAAGTCAGGAGGTGAGTTACTCGCGCAGTATTCGTAGCCTCTGATCAGCTCTTATATTAATGTGGTGAGTCTAGTTGAGTTTCTGATCAATGATAAGCCCCAGGATATTGATAGTGGGGAACTGAGTGATGATAATGCTGCAAAATACCAAGTTGTTATATTGTTTCTTATTGGTGATGGTCAATGTCTGGCATCTGCGTGGTGCAAATGTTACTTGCCACTTTTCCGCCCAAGATTGAAGAAGGTCCAGTTCTTGTTGCATTTGGGAATGGACTACGTCCGTATCTGAGCATTTGCGAATGATGCTGAACAGTGTGCATTCATTGTCGAATATCCCCACGTCTGACCTTATGATGGAGGGAAAGTCATTGATGAAGCAGCTGAAGATGCTTGGATCTAGGATTCATCCGGAGAGTGACTGAAGGTGTTGTCTTAGAAGAAGAATACAGCGCAGTACAGGCCCTTTGGCCCTCGATGTTACGCCGATCCAAGCCCACCTAACCTATACTAACCCACTATCCTCCATATACCTATCCAATGCCCGCTTAAATGCCCATAAAGAGGGAGAGTCCACCACTGCTACTGGCAGGGCATTCCATGAACTTACGACTCGCTGAGTGAAGAACCTACCCCTAACTTCAGTCCTATATCTACCCCCCCTTAATTTAAAGCTATGCCCCCTTGTAATACCCGACTCCATACGCGGGAAAAGGTTCACACTGTCAACCCTATCTAACCCCCTAATCATCTTGTACACCTCAATCAAGTTACCCCTAAACGTTCTTTTCTCTAATGAAAACAGCCCCAAGTGTCTCAGTCTTTCCTCATACGATCTTCCTTCCATACCAGGCAACATCCTGGTAAACCTCCTCTGCACCCGTTCCAGTGCCTCCACATCCTTCCTATAGTATGGCGACCAAAACTGCACACAATATTCCAGATGCGGCCGCACCAGAGTCTTATACAACTGCATCATGACCTCAGGACTCCGGAACTCAATTCCTCTACCAATAAAAGCCAATACGCCATATGCCTTCCTCACCGCACTATTTACCTGGGTGGCAACTTTCAGAGATCTGTGTACATGGACACCAAGATCCCTCTGCTCATCCACACTACCAAGTATCCGACCATTAGCCCAGTACCCCATCTTTTTGTTATTCTTCCCAAAGTGAATCACCTCACACTTAGCTACATTGAATTCCATTTGCCACCTTTCTGCCCAGCTCTGCAGCTTCTCTATATCCTGCTGTAACCTGCCACATCCTTCCTCACTGTCAACAACTCCTCCGACTTTCGTATCATCCGCAAACTTGCTCACCCAACCTTCTAACCCCTCTTCCAGGTCATTTATAAAAATGACAAACAGCAATGGTCCCAAAACAGATCCTTGCGGAACACCGCTAGTGACGGCACTCCATGAAGAAACTTTGCCATCAACTACTACCCTCTGTCTTCTTCCATTCAGCCAATTCCTAATCCAAACCTCCAACTCACCCTCAATGCCATATCTCCGTATTTTCTGCAGTAGCCTACCATGGGGAACCTTATCAAACGCCTTACTAAAATCCATATATACCACATCTACCGCTTTCCCCTCATCAACCTCCTTCGTCACCTTTTCAAAGAATTCAATAAGGTTTGTGAGGCACGACCTGCCCTTCACAAAACCATGCTGACTATCCTTGTAGGTTGTTGTCTTGTAGGTGATGAAATGTCTGATTATGAAACTTCCAGCTCAGCGAGCAAATCTACATCCATATTATCCTGAGGGACTACTGCAGAAATGTTCTGGAGCTGAGATGACTGACTTCCAACAACAATGACCACCTTCCTATCTGTCAGGTATGACTCCAATAATGGAGTATTTGCCCGCAATATCCTGTTTGATCGGGTTTTGCGAAGCCACGTTTGAAAGAATGTAGTCTTGATGTTAATGGCTGCAATTCAGCTCTTTTTTCTATGTTTGAACCAAGGCTGTAATGAGGTCAGGAACTGAGTGTCACTGGTGGAACCCAAACTGAATGCCACTGAGCAGGTTATTGCTGACCAGGTGCTGGCTTGATAGCACTGTTGATGTCCCCTTCCATAACTTTACTGATAATGGGGAATAGACTGATGAGATGGTATTTGGCCGGGTTGACTTTGTCCTGCTTTTTATGTACAGTACAAACTTGAGCAGTTTTTTTCTTCCCATTGTTGGTTTGTAACCAGACTGGAACAGCTAGGCTAGGTTAGCGGGAAGTTCTGGCGTTCAAGTCTTCAGGACTATTGTCAGCATGTTATCAGGGCCCATAGCCTTTGCAATATCCAGTGCCTTCAAACGTTTCTTGATATCATCAATCGAATTTGCTGAAGACCGTTATCTACAATGATGGGGACCACGGGAGGAGACCGAAGTGGATCATCCACTCGAAACTTCTGAGTGAAGAATTCTGTGAAATCTTCGGCCTTATGTTTTGCATTGATGTACTGGGCTCCTCCACCATTGAGGATGGGGATATTTGTGGAGCCTCCTACTCCAGTGAGTTTTTTAATCGTACACTACATCCACGATCAGATTGGCAGGAATGCAGAGCTTAAATTTGATGTGTTGGTTCTGAGATCGCTTAGCTCTGTCTGTCCTTTGCATTTTAGGCTATTTGACATGCAGATAGTTCTGTTTGGAAGCTTCAGCAGATTAACATTTTATCTTTATGTATGCCTGGTTCTGCTCCTGGCTTGCCCTCCTGCACTTTCTTTTGAACCAGGGTTAATTCTCTTGCTTGATGGTAATGGTTGAGTGGGGGATATGCTGGGGGTGTGAGGTTACAGGTTACAGGGTCTCCCAGAGCATCTACCGCCGACTCTATCGCACTAAGCTGCCTCCTGTGCTGGATCGGTCCTGCCTTTGGGACAGGACATATCCAGGGATCGTGATGGTGCTGTCTGGATTATATCTGTAAGGTAAAATACCGTGAGTATGCCTATGTCAGGCTGTTGCTTGACTAGTCTATAAAACAGTTGTCCCAATTTTGGCATGAGCACTCATTGTTAGTAAGGAGTACTTTGCAGGTTCGACAATGATGTTTCTAATGTTCACTTTTCCAGTGCCCAGGTCAATACATCCGGTTTCTTTGAGGTTTTGTCGCACATCTGACTGACTCGCTAAACCATTTCAGAGGTCGATTGAGAGTCAATCACATTGCTTTGGGTCTGGAGTCAACGGTCGGCCAGTCCAGATGAGGAATGGAAGATTCCTTCATTGAAGGATCTCAATGAAACAGATGGATTTTTCTCACAATCAGCAACGATTTCATTATCATGGGTAGATTCTTAATTCCAGGGATATTTTAAAATTATTGAATTGAATTTCCACCATCTGCAGTGGCGGGATTCGAACCTCGGTCCACAGAACAGGAGTTGATTTTCTGGATTGATAATCTCGCGGTAATACCATGAGGCCTACTTGGAACCATACGTTGTACTCAACTGCTATTTATTGTGTTGTCCTGTTTTTCAATCATTGTTATGTTATTGTGGAACCTCATCCTTTAGTAAATCCTGTTTGAAATGAAAGTCACCCCGAATGCACGAATTACATTCAGTCTGCTTTGTTTGAATAGACACGTCAAGGCAGCTGCACATCAGAGAAGAAAATAAAGAGAGAATGGTAATTGTGCACTGTATCTGTCACCGGACCAGCGTCAGAGAACCGCAGAATTATTATAGCACAAATGGGAGTCAGTCAGCCCATCGTGGGGTCACAAGCTCTCCAACGGCACAATTGGAGTAAGAGAGAGTATGTGGAGATAGACTGTGTGAGAGAGAAATAAACAGAGAGAAAGAAAGTGAAGAGAGATAAACTGAGAGGGAATGGAAATGGGAGAGACTAACTGAGTGGGAGATGAAGCGGTGTTAGATGAGGGTGAGGTTAGATAGATCAGAAGGCAGCATGAAGGTGGATAGATATGGACAGACAGAAGTTAGAAGTTTTATTTAGAAATGCCTCTGGGCTGCAAGCCCTTTGTCAGGGTGTGATACACTGGGCCAACAGCTGATACTGGCTGTTAGCCCAGATCACTTATTCCCAATAATATCACAGAGCTAGGTTAGTGACAGCTAAAAATCCATTCAGCCAATAGATTAGTATCATGGAAAAGGTGGATTTTTAAAAAGAGACTATGCCAAGAACAGAAGGAAATGATAACACCGCCCACCCCTCCACCCTCCCACCACCCCCCACATCCCCCCCCCCCCCCCCCCCCCCCACTATGTGAGAAACTGGTCCAGAGAATCTCTTCTTATCACACGCTCAAGAACAAGGGCTGGGAAACATTCATGTTCTTATTTTCTCACCCCCTTGCCGTGGGCATAACTTTCTTTATGTTTTCCTTAGCTTTTTCTGCTGAATTCGACTGCTCGCCAGGCCATGTTGAATGTTTAAAAAGTTCAGCAAAGACAAGCTGTTTCTTTGACTTCAGAATTCAGCAAAGTGTTTGCAACGTTCGGAAAAGTTCTGAATTTAGCATAGCATTCTCTTTCAGGTTTCACAGAAAATGTTAATTTTGTTAATTTTCAATTACATTTTCTCCCTTTTTGTCATTTTATGACAAGAAGGACAAAGAAAACAGAACCAGAATTAAAAAAAGAAATGCACAAAGCAAGATTTTTAAAAAATACAGATATCTATACATTTGCGATCTTAACAGCTGCCCGTGTTGTAAGGAGCACTTGAAACGATCCCAGTCAACTGTTCCCCTTCTAGCTTTTCCTCCTGAGGTTTTTCACCACTATCCAGTCTCCAGATCGTGCAGCTTCCCCTCTGCTGATTGGGGTAGTATTGCTTTCACTTGATTCGATGCTTGACACAAAATTGTGGAGAGTTTTATGCAGTAACACAACATCTCATCCTCACAGTGGTCTGTTATCTGTCTGACCTTAGGTCATGGGACCATTCCTGTTTTTGGTGGCCTATCAAACAAAATCTCAAACGGGCTAAGATTATCTCTTCCTCTCCTCCTAGATCTCATATACGTTAGCACAATTGGAAGTGCCTTTGTCCATGTCAATCCTAGTTCCTCACAACATTTCGTCAATTTATATGTTTTAGGGTAGCATTTTCTCTTTCCACTGCCCCGCCGCTCGCTGGGTGGTAGGCACAGTGTTGTCTCATGTTTATTCCCAAATAATCACTGATCTGCTGCAAGGCATTATTGACAAATGTTGTCCCATTGTCGCTACAAAGGCTTTCTGGGATGCCCCATCTTGTAATTATTTCAGTTAGAAAGGCCTAGGTACTGGCATCCTGTTTGAACGTGGGGAACGCTTCCAACCATTTGGAAACCATATCAACTATAATCAGACAATATATCTTCCCTCCGCTGGGAGTTAGCTCGAATAAATCCATCTGTAAATGTTCAAAGTATCTTTGGGATTGGGGATGTCCTGCCTGTCTCATCTGTAATCCCCTCCTCACATTATTAGTGGCACAGATAACACATCGTTCACAATATCTCTGGGATTAATGAGTAAATCCCTTAGTGTACCAGTGTGCCGAAATACTGCCTTACACCCCCCCTTTTGACACATAGTCCTTAGTGTGTGTCCATTTGGCATAGAATGGAAATAATGATTGTGGTAGGCAGGCTTTACCATTAGGGCCACAACACATCCCTTCATTCATGCTGCGCACTGCCCTTGTCCACTCACGCTTCTCCTCCAGCATTGCCTGTGACGGTAACTCCCGTACATCTGCTGTTGGGGTGCAAATCTTTGTCATACACATGTCAAACTGATCACTTCGTGACTGCTGGGCTGCCGTCCTTGCTGCTGAGTCTTCCCTTGCATTGCCTTAAGAAATATAATTGTTATTTTTTTTGTGGGGGCTTTACATTTACATACGGAAATTGATTTGGGCAAAAGTACCACTTCCAGGAGGTCAGAAATCAGTCCACGGTGTGTGATGGGCTTTCCGGTGGAGGTCTAGAAGCCCCTGTGTTTCCATAGGTTTCCAAAATCATGTACAATTATGTAAAATGCACATCTGCTGTCGGTGTAAATATCCACTGTCCTTCCCTCGGCCAATTTACAAGCCTCAGTCAAGGCAAATGATGAGAAAGGAATGATCTCACTTTGACTACCTCGTGGGTAGTCATTACAGCATATCCAACACATTTCTGGCCTGCTTGCTTGCTCCTGAATGTTGACCCATCCACAAAAACCTCCATATCCGGATTCTGAAGTGGAGAATCCGGCAAGTCTTGTCTAGAGCTGCAAATTTCATTAGTTGCAGCAACACAATCATGTGGGTCTCTGTCTCCTTCTGTGGGGAGAAGGCTAGCAGGGTTAAGGACGTTACATCACTTTATTGTAATGTCAGGCGTCTCCAATAATACAGTGTTATATCTGAGCCAACGTGCTGACGACAAGTGTGCTGTCTTTTACTCGGAAAGCAGTAAGGATACTGCATGTGGGACCAGTAGAGTTAATTCACCATAGCCGACTATATCCTGGATGCTACAACAGCCTTTTCATCTGCGGCCATGGTTCGCAAGCATTTAGGCAATCCTGCCGCTACGGTATCTAATTTAGTTGAAAAATAAGGTACTGGCCTCAATCGTTCCCCTATAATCCTGCAACAGTGCAGATGTCATGCAGCCACGCTTCTCATCTACCGTTTGTTAAATAGGCTTGTTTGGATTTGGAATCCCAAATGTAGGTGTAATTTATGTGGCTATCAAGCAATCATCAAAACACTGCAGAAGCGCTGACCCCAGAGTTAAAACAAAAGTCTCCGGACTCCTGCATAGAGCCTCATTGTATATGGTGGGGGACTCACAGTAACCTTGACAAAGTCATATGAAGTTATATGATTTCTCTTTAAATGAAAAAGCAAACTAGAATTGACTATCTGGGTGTACCAGTACACTAGAGAAGGCATTTGCTAAATCCACAACAGAGAACCATTTACTGTCCGGTGGAATTTGAACTAATATAGTACAGGGGTTAGGAACATCTGAGGCGAGCGGAACAACAGATTTATTGCCTGAAAAAGGGGATTCAAAGACTGGAGTGATTCCTGCTATCGCCTTAGGTTTTAACGGGTATTCTGCTCTGCAGCGGTGCCATAAATCGTTCTCGTAGCACAACTCATTTACCTAAACCTTGTGGGCTGCCCACCTCCACCTCAGCCTTCCTCTGTCAATCACCCTGCTGCCCAGCCTCCAGGGCCGTTTAAGGCTGTCTGTGCGGGCACTGTCACACCCAGTGGTCCATTGCTCCGCAAACTAAGCACCCACCAGATCTACCTCTGCCAGTGCCTCTTCTGTACCCCTTCCTCTTGCTCTTCCTCTTGCTCTTCCTCTTCCGCAACCTTCCCCTCTGCCTCTCTATTTTCCTGCGGCACCTCCCTCCAATTTTTGGGTGACCATTTGCATCATAGTAAGCTGAGATTTATGCACTTGCTGTTCCATCTTTAGTTTCCACCTATTCTTCTCCTGGGCCAGCAATCTTTCAGCATGTATCACATGTTGTTCTATCAAATTCAGCTTTCCAGTGTCGCTGGCAATACATGTGTCATTTATCTTTTTTGCTATTTCGTCCTTCATTCCATTGATGAAGCTGTTCCTCAGGTGTGCCTCATACAGCGTGATCTCTGCCGCCGTTATGTCCTCGTTTGGCCTCAGTCCACTATGGGTGTTATGGATTTCAGTGAGCTGCGTAAAGTACTGGGACACTGTCTCACCTTCTCCTCGTTTACACATTGCAATTTTGGTCATGTTCATTCGCACTGGGAATGCCTCCCTACAGGCGGTTGCCAGCGCTGCAACAAAAGCACGAAAGTCTCTGTTTTCTTCCACTTGCGGGTTGACTGCTCTGGCATGCACATTTACGGCTGGCCAGTTACACTTGATTTGGGTGACATCAGCACCCAGCTTTCGTCCAAAGAGACGCCTCATCGCATGCAATGTGTGACAGAACTCGGTACAGAAATTCGTCACTTCTTCGGTGAACTTATTAACCTCCAATCTCGCGGGGAACAGGCAACTGCCCAGAGGCACTTCAGAAATCTTTCATGGTCTGTGGACCAACACTGGACACCCTTCTGGACCTGCAACTTCAACCATTGGTGCTTGCAGAACTACCTGGTAAGATGATCATACGCCAATACTCTCACCGCCTGACTCATCATCCATCATGGGGTCATCGTGGAGTGGGAATCCTTCTTTTGGGCTTTTTGCTTCAGGTTGTTGGGATTATGGCATGCTATCAGTGATTCAGCAGACCCTGAGGCGGCGGTCGCTAACTTGGAAGCTTCACCAGGCAGATCTCGTCGGAGTGGGGGGGGGGGGGTTATTGGTCTCGGAGGGTAGCCGTCAATGTCAGGATCTGAAACAGACTTAAGGCACTGTTCAGCTTCGTTAAGTTGTTTTCTGCACATGTCTGCATGTGCTCTAGTGTTTGTACACGTATTTGCTATGTCTTTTACTTGAGATTTCCTTCCTCTGATATCCGCCTCAGCCTTCCACATATTATAAACAGTCCAATTCCTAGGTTCTATTTTCCCCTTCCGTGTCTCCTACTCTCTCTCCTCCAATCGTGACCTCAGTAATTCCAACTGCTTTTTACTAAAACCACATTCCTTGATCTACAATTCTAACTGCCTTACAGACTCTGGGCCGCAATTATTTAACGTATACTGTATTGTTGGTTGGCCAATCCAAGTCCTCTGTTAACCCTCTTTTTGTTTGGTATTGCTGAAGCCCATTTTCAGCGTTACTGGAAAAGTGTTCAGCTCTCTCGCGGTACCGTTATCTTTTCCATTTGACTTGCCTTTACCTCTGGAGGTCTCCTCTCGCATTGGGCGCGTCTGCCACATTGCCTTGGTTTTTGTAAACCAAGAAACCATGTACCCGGTATGTGTTTGGCGAGTCCAACTCAGTCAGTGTTGATTCTAAATCTGAAACCACCTTAAGCCTGCTGTCTCTCAACCACTCTAGATATGACAATCATTTCCATGGAGTTTTGCTCGAATACCATGCGAGAGTTTACTGAACCCTCTTCCTGATTCATTTATTCTCTTAGAATGAGTCTCTACATAGGATTAGGGAAGCGACGGCTTGTACCCCGTCCCTATTCGATTCAAACCCCTGGCTCTGGCGCAATCCACATAATTCCCAGTCCTCTCATGCAAAGGGGCCACTTCAGTGCTCGAGATGATGTGATGGACCTTGAAGGCGCTGCCGGCTGCGCCTCCTGGGAATCTTACCTAAACGCGGGATCCTGGACCAGCCCCCACCTTTACTGGCATGGAAATTAACCTGACTGGACTCAGATGCTAGCAAGAGCAATGAAAAAGCTTTATGTTTAACCACTGCAGGGAACCAATACACTTGGCAAAAATGCTTTGTGTTCGGACCCTGAACAAAATTCATATATTCCTTTTATTCTATTCTTATCACACGCTCAAGGACAAGGGCTGGGAAACATTCGAGTTCTTAGTTACTTCCACGGCAAAGGAATGAGAAAATGTCTTTATGTTTTTCTTTTCTGCTGAGTTCAACTGCTCGCCCGGCCAGCTTGAATGTTTACAATGTTCAGCAAAGACAAGCTGTCTCCTCGACTGCAAAATTCAGCAAACAATTAGCAAAGTTCAGAAAAGTTTTAAATTTAGCATAGCATTCTCTTTCAGGTTTCACAGAAAATGTTAATTTTGTTAATTTTCCATTACACTGACAGATGAGAAATCAGGATCTCAGCTGTGGATCAAATAATGATTGATAAATATTGCACTCTACTTCCATAGTTTTGTAATCCACATTTCAATTTATATGGCTCCATATCAGGAGTGTATTTTAACAACCTATCCCTTTGTAGTTTGCATATTTCGGTCTGTACAGAAAATTATTTTTCCCTGTATTTTGTATTACATAAATGCATTTCATTAATATTGTCTCTGTTAATACCTCATTGTAGGTGTATCCTTGAATCTGTTCTTCGTATGAATTATAAAGAGTAACGTTCCAATGCTAGTGATTGGGGAACATCATTGTTCCTCCGCCCAGACTGAACAGCCATGTCCCCGAATCCTCTCCATCTTCTCTCTTTTCCCCAATGTCATAATCACAATGTAAATGAATTCCAGTAAGTGATACATCGTCACAGTTTCTTGGCATCGGTAACATCAACAACATGAACCACACCAGCCCTCTCTGATTCTGGAATACCAATCTGAATATTGCAATGACTGATCTGTAGTTACAGGATTTGTTTCTCCATTTATGAGCAGAGAAGCATGTTTATGTTCTGTTAAACTTCTGGCATCATTTCCACATCCAAGGAAGACTGAATGATTACACACAATCAATCTTCCATCTTCAACATTCCTTCGTTCAGTCACACTCACATATCACACCCAGAATGCACGAATGTTCAACATTAGTTTGAATTTTAATGAAATAGTATTGAATTGAAAGAGATTAACTGAGCTGTTTATTCAGTGATTGTGATTATGTCAGTCTCCATGGATCCTATGCGTCCCTAGAGAGTTTCCCTCTTCTATGAATAAGGGAATGTTTTCAGTGTTTTATCCCATCGTATGAGCGTGAACATCACCCATACCAGTAACAGGGATCCGCAGTTACAGAGAGAGGGTGAGGAGGGATCAGAAACTGATAGCATTAGACTGGAATGTTGCAACACTGGATAAGAATCTGTGATCATTAGACTGAAATTTTCCAACAATGGACAGACGTTTATGCGATGGTCTTTTCTGGCCTTCTCAGCCTTGAATATCTTTAGCATCGCGAATTGAAGATGTACTGATGGTTATTCAAGCTGGTTACTCTCCTATCCTTGCTATAGTTGGTGTTTTTGGTAAGTCACTCGAGCTGTCTAGTGAGACGGTCTGAACTGAATTGATGCTCATGATATGTAAAATTTGGAAAGGTGATAGTCAATGTTTTCATTTCCAATCAAAGATTTCAGTCCTGAGAAATTATAAGTAGCAAATTACTCAATACAAATTGCTCACCAATGTGAGAATAAAACAGACTGTTCACAACCTCCTTGATTCATTTTCTCCTGCACAGTTTACATCTCCATACCCTCCGCACTCACCAATCCTTTCGAGTACCACCATTATGACGTCCAGTCTCCTCCTCAGCCTCAGTGCAACTCCTAAATAAACCATAATTTTTGCATTTGTTAATTCCGGATACAGCTGTTTCAAGACCCTTCTTACCACGAGTCCATTGCAAAATATTTGCACTCGATATGTTTTACTTGTTCTCTGCACAAAACCTGAAAGATGGGAAGACCGTGCATGATGATCACACCATTGGCTCATAATCTAGAGCCACAGAATAATAATCTATTGATATCGCCTTGCCTCATGCCCATTAAAGAAAGCAATGGGTCATCCTTCCCTGGTCAGGTCTCTGTGTAACTGCAAACGCACAGCACTGTGTTTTACTATTTACTGTCCTGTGGAACGGCTGAACTAACCACTCAGTTCAAGATAGGCATAGGATGCTGGCCTGATCAGGTCTGCACACATCCCGTGAGGGCAGATTAAAAGGAAAGATACCTCCGTTCCTCTGCCTCTATCCTAAATTGCTGCAGCTGATTTCCATTCAGGTAGGTGGCCATTCACTGTTTTAGATGGATTCTTTATGATTGAGTCTCTCCCCGAGAGTAATGTCCATCTCGATAGGCACCTCCTGTGCTGGCTTTATTGATGCTGAACTACAGATGTAAGGATGTTTTAAATTTTTCATCAGTGACAGTGCGTCGTAAATGAATAGTTTCCCATTTCACACAAAAGAAATGGAACCAGCTAAGTGAGGGAAAGGAATTATTGCGATCAAACCTGAGAGTGTTGTTGAGGCAGTATTTGGGACATTGTGGGCAGATGTTCTCTCCTTTATAAGGTGTGAGCTCCTTACCACAGAGAGAGCGAAGAGGAGTTCCACCAGATTAATGTCTCGGCTGATGGCACCATGAGGAGTGAGTGAAAGTTGATTGAGAGCGCTGCGAGGGAATACGAGGTGATTGCATTGAACACTGAGTGGGAGTGACAATCACTCATTATATTATAAACAGACAATGATAAGGTCGTAGATTCCATGATTATTGTTTCATTCAGGATTATTGATGTTGGATAGTTTAAGTGCCTGGGACGACGTTACGCCCTCCCACCCCAACCCGCACCCCCCACAGTGATTGACAGAGACAGAGACGTCCAGGTTTTGAATAAACTCTCCCCACATTAATACAGTCCAGTGGATGTGTGATCCTGCACTGAATATCATATTATCGACCACCCTGATAGCAGCCACAATACCTTCATTCTAAAACAGTTAACTATTCCCACCAGCTACTGACATTCATGAAGGACACGAATCCATCTTCTCAGAGATGCAAGGTGCCTCCTTGAGGTTTAAACCATAAGACATAGGAGCAGACATTAGGCCAGTTAGCCCATCGAGTCTGCCCACCATTCAATCATCGCTGACAGTTTTCTCTGACCCATTTTCCGACATTCTCCTTGATTCCCTGGATAATCAAAACTTATCTATCCCCTTCGCAAATATTATCAATGACCTGGCCCCACTGCCTTCTATGGCAATAAAATTCAAAGATTTACCGTTCTCTGGTTAAAGACATTTCTCCTGATCACTGTTCCAAAAGGTGTTCCCTTTCATCTAAGGCGGTGCTCTCGGTCCTCGTCCATTGTAAACATCTTAACAACATCCACTCTATCCAGGTCATTCAGTATTTTGCATACTTCCGTTACAATCCCTCTCATCCTTCTAAACTTTATTGAGTATATAGAACCAGGCTCCTCAAACATACCTCATCCGATAAGTTTTTCATTCCTACGACCACTCTCGTGAAGATCTTGTGAACACACTCCAGGGCCAGTGCATCCTTCCCGAGTAATGGGGCTCAAAATTACACACGACACTCCAAATGTCGTCTGACCAGAGCCGTATACAACCGGTTTTATATTCAATTCCTCCCGTAATATATGCCATCAATAATAAATGCAATTGCCCTCCTAACTACTGCCTCAATCTGCAAGCCTACCTTGAGAGAACCCTGCACTAGAACTCCCAAGTCCCTTTACACTTCAGATTTCTGAACGTTCTCCCCATTTAGAAAATAAACCATGCCTCTATTCTTCGTGCCAAAGTTCACGACTTTACAATTTCCAACATTCGAATGCATTTGCCAATCTCTTTACATGTCGAAATCCTTCTTCAGCCTCTCCGCCTCGTCAATACGACCTGTCCATTTGCCTATCTTTTCATCATCTGCAAACTTAGCCAGAGTGCCCTCACTTCCCTCATCTAGATTGTTAGCGTAACGAGTAAAACGTTACAATTCCGACACTGAGCCTTGTGGAACACCACTTGTCACCGGCTGCCATCATGATAACGACCATTTCATCCCCACTCTCTGCTTTCTGCCAGACAGCCAAGCTTCTACCAATGCCACTACCTTGCCTCTGGCACCAGAGGCCCTTATTGTACTCAGTCATCTACTGTGTGACACCTTGTCAAAGACCTTCTTGAGGTCCAGGTGGATAACACCTGTCATTGCTGTGTTTGGTCAAGCCTCTTCAAAGAATTCCAACAGGTTTATCAAGAATGACCTTCCATTGTTGAAACCATAGTGATTTTGCACTGTTTTACCAAATACTTCCAAGTTTTCAGAAATCTCATCCTTCATAATGGATTCCAGGATCTTGCCTATGATTGAGGTTAAGTTATTCATTGTGGATTTTTTATTTGTGTTTTTCCTTACTCCCTTGCTAAAAGGGGTATCACGTTAGTGTGTTTCCAGTTGCTTGGGATCGTTCTTACTCTAGTGGTTCCTAAAAGATCACCTCGACCACCTCCACTCCCGCTTCAGCTATCTCTCTTATAACACTGGGATGTGGTCCATCTTGTCAAGCTTATTTAACCACATTCGAGTTATTCATTTTTTTCTGGCATGTTCTCAATGAACGTGGCCATCATACTCAGCTCTGGCCCCTCAATCTCTTGAATTTTTAAGGTATTACTCGTGTTTTCCACCGTGAAAGCTGATGCAAAGTATTTATTCAGTTCCTTGGCCATTTTCTCGTTCCCCACTGCTATCTCTCCAGTATCATTTTCCAGTCTTCACATTTGCCGGTCTTTTGTACTTTATGTATCGAAAGAAACTGTTACAGTCTTATTTTATATTACTGGCTAGCTTACCCCCATATTTAATAATCTCACACATCATTTTATTTTGTTTGCCCTGTGTTTTGTCTTTGTAAGCTTCCCAATCCTCAGGTTTCCCACCGCACGTTGCCACATTATATCCTTTGTCTTTAGCTTTTATGCTATACCTGACTTCCCTTGTCAGCTACGGTTGCCGCGTCCTCCCTGTACCATGCCCATTTTTCCTCGGGATAAATCTCTTCAGTATCCTGAATTATTCCAAAAATCTCCTGTTGCACTGCCTTTCCTGCTGGGCCCGTCTCCCAGTCAATTATACCCAGCTCTTCCCTCATGTCTCTTTAATTGTCTTTATTCAGCTGTAATACCGTTGCTTAGGATTCTAACTTCTCCATCTGAAATTGGAGAATATGATCATTGCCTCCTACGATTTCCTTCACCTTAAGCTCCCCTCATCTACTCTGCTGACACAAGCCGCTCCAAAAAGCCATCTCATAGACATTCCACAATTCCTTTTCTTGCTAACCACTACCACCTGAATTCCCAGTCCACCTGCATAATGAAATCCCACATGATCACTGTAATTTTACCTTTCCTGCAGATCTTTCCAGCTCCTGGTGTATCTTGCACCCCAGCTACCTGTACATAACTCCAACTGCATTTTTTCACTTTTTGGATTCCTCAATTCTACCGACACAGATTCTACACCATTTGACCTTACTTCATTTCTTATTATTGATAATTGATTCAATTCCATTCTTAATAATAAGACAGCTCTATCTCTCTGCCCACCTGACTATCTTTTCGACAGGATGAATATCCTTGAATATTCAGCTCCCAATCCTGATCCTCTTGCAATCTTGATATCACTGTAAAGCCCACTATGTCGTACCTGCCAATTTGTGCATGAGTCACAAGGTGGTTTACCTTATTCCTTATAATGCATGCATTCCGACACAATAGTTCAGTCCTGTATTATCCGTCGCTCTTCTCATTGGCATTTGTTTGTCCAGTCGTTGGTACCTACACGGATCCTTACCACTAGATCATTCCCCTCCCGCTACAAGTTCTGCAACCCAGCAGTAGGTCCACAGGTACAGTGACTGAGGAGGAGGTGTAGATTAATACTAGTACAGCTGAGACCAACTGCAAGCAGGCAGAGGGTACTGAACACAGTGGACCTGGCAGCCTGAAGTGTGCTGATTTTAATGTGAGGAGTCTGTTTGTTTGAACAGATAATTCGAGGTCGCTGCATGTCAGAAAACAGGAAGAGATAATGGCTACTTGTGCGATGTGTCCTTCAGTGGATCAACTTGTCTCTCCAGGCACCTAAAGCGTTTATTTGGGTCAGAGAAATTCAGAATTAATACAGCACAGAAGGAGGCCAATCAGCCCATCATGCGTCCACCACGTCTCCAACTTGACAACTTGAAAATAAAGAGAATGATCGGAGATAGGCTGAGAGGAAGAGAGAGGAATAATCAGAGAGAAAGAAAGTGAAGTGAGATAAACAGAGTGGCGAGAAAACGGAGCAACAGAATTAGTGAGAGCAAGGGATGTCAGACGAGTGTGAAGTTATCAGGAGGCAGCATGAGGGGAAATACACAGAAATTTCCTTTAGAAACTCCCATAGACTGCAAGCACTTTGTCTGCTTCCATACCCTGTGATACTGGCTCTTGTCCCAGTTCATTTATCGCCAGAGCTGAGTTGCTGACAGCTAATCAGAATCCAATAGACCAATAGATTGGATCCAGGGAGAAGGTGCATTAATTTAAATATCTTGGCCAACATTAACTTGTAACCCCTCCAGACAATGTGTGAGAGACAGGGCGAGAGAATCTCAGTCAGGGGGATTACTGGCAGACGGGAAATCAGAATCTCAGCTGCGGGTCAAATAATGATTGACAAAGTTTGCACATCACTTCCATAGTTTTGTAATTCACATTTCAATTTACATCGCACCACATAGTAAGTGTATTTCAACAACCTTGTCTCTTTGTGGTTTTCATATTTTGGGATGTACAGAAAAGCATTTTTTGTCTCGTGTTTTGTGTTGAATAAGTCCATTTTATTACGGAGGAAGAAAGGACCTGTCCCTATGGGACAGTCTTCGTTTGAACCGTGCTGGGACCAGAGTCCGACTGAATCCTAATTTGGACTGTAGACAGTGCTTTAAACTGATTAAGAGTGTGTGTGTGCCGGGTGGGGGTTCAGTTGCAGGATTTAATTAGAAAAGCCGAATTAAAAGATGAGGTAAGAGTACAGAACTCAGTCGAGGTTATTAAAATCTCCAGCACAGACACAAATACGTTAGAGCATCTGGAAATGTTTAACAATCAAACTTCAAGCAAACTGGACAAATGAATGGCACTGAGAGGAGGGACAGTTAATACAGGACTGACCATATTATATCTGAATGCATACTGTACAAGGAATAAGGTAAATCAGCTTGTGGCACAGATTGAAATCGGCAGATATGAGGTGATGGGCATCCCGGAAAAGTGGCTGCAAGGGGATCAGGATATTTAAATACATTTATCCTATCGAAAAGATAGGCAGGTGGGCAGAGGGAGTGGATTTGCATTATTAGTAAGAAATGAAATCAAATCAATCGTAAGAAAGAAAGTAAGGTCAGATAGTGTAGAATCTGCGTGGGTGGAACTGAGGAACCACAAAGGTAAGACAACCACAGTTGGACACTTGTACAAGGCTCCAAATAATAGTCAGGAGCTGGGGCACAAGATACACCAGAAGATAGAAAAGATGTATAGGAAAGGCAAAGTACAGTGATCGTGAGTGATTTCAATATGCAGGCAGATTGGGAAATCAGGTTGGTAGTGGATCACATGAAAAACAATTACAGGAATGTCTACGAGATGTTTTGTTTTGGAGAAGCTTGTGGAAGAGCCCACTCAGAACAGATGATACTGGATCCAATGACGCAGGCCAGATAAGGGAGCTTAAGGTGAAGGAAAACTTCGGAAGCAGTGATCAGAACATGGTTGAATGTATTTTGCAATTTGAGAGAGAGAAGTTAGAAGCAGAGGTAACAGTATTTCAGCTGAATAAAAGTAACTACAGAGGCATAAGGGAGAAGCTGGGTAGGATTGACCGGGAGAGGGGTCCAGCAGGAAAGGCAGGGGAACAGCAATGGCAGGAGATTTCAAGATTAATTCAGGGGACACTGCAGAGATTCATGCTGAGGAATGGAGGCATGTTACAGGGCTGACAAGGGAAGTCAGGGATTGCATAGAAGCAAAAGTGCAAGCATATAATGTGGTGAATGGCAGTGGGAAACGAGAGAATTGGGAAACTTATAAAGACCAACAGGGGACAAAAAAATAAGGAGGGAGAATATTAAATATAGGAGTCAGCTAACTAGTCATATAAAGGAGACTGTAAGAGATTAATGAGATATATACATTGCAAAAGAGAGGCAAAAGTGAATATGGGCCACTGGAAAATGATGCTGGAGAGACAGTCGTGGGAAATAAAGAAACGAATGAGGAACTTCGCATCAGTCTTCATGGTGGAAGACATGAGTAATTTCCCAAACATTGAACAGAGTGAGAGGGCAGAGCTGAGTATGGTGGTCATCATCAAGATTATGTTAGAAAACTGAATGGCCTGAATGTGGATAAATCACTTGGACCAGGTGGACTACTCCCCAGCCTTGTAAGAGAGATAGCTGAAGAGGTAGTGCAAGCATAATTGGTAATCTTTCAGGAATGACTAAAACCAGGAAAGGGCCAAATGGCTGGAAAATGTCTAACATGACACCCCGTTTAATAAGGGAATTAGGCAGAAGATGGAAAATTACAGACTGATTTAGTCTAACCTTAATTGTGGGTAACATCCTGGAATCCATCTGAAGGATGGGATTTCTGAATACTTGGAGGTCTTTGGTAAAGTAGGACAGAGTCAGCATGGTTTCATCAAGGGGAGATCAGGCCTGACAAACCTGCTAGAATACATTGTGGGAGTAACCAGCAGATTAGACCAAGGAGAAACCAACAGATGTTATCCATTGTTCCTCAAGAATCCTTTGACAAGGTGCCACACAGGAGGTTTATCTCTGAAAGTTGCCATCCAGGTAAATAGTGCTGTGAAGAAGGCATATGGCGTACTGGCTTTTATTGGTATAGGAATTGTCTTCCAGAGTCCTGAGGTCATGTTGCAGTTGTATAAGACTCTGGTGCGGCCGCATCTGGAGTATTGTGTGCAGTTTTGGTCACCATATTATAGGAAGAATGTGGAGGCAGAGGAGGTTTATAAGGATGTTGCCTGGTATGGTAGGGAGATCGTATGAGGAAAGGCTGAGGCATTTGTGGCTGTTTTCATTGGAGAAAAGAAGATTTAGGGGTGACTTGATAGAGGTGTACAAGATGATTAGGGGTTTAGATAGGGTTGACCATGAGAACCTTCCGCGTATGGAGTCAGCTATTACGAGGGGGCATAGCTTTAAATTGAGGGGTCGTAGGTATAGGACAGATGTTAGGGGTAGATTCCTTACTCAGCGAGTCGTGAGTTCACGGATTGCCCTGCCAGGAGCAGTGGTGGACTCTCCCTCTTTGTGGGCATTTAAACGAGCATTGGATAGGCATATGAAGGATAGTGGGCTAGTGTAGGTTAGGTGGGCTTGAATCGGCGCAACATCGAGGGCCAAAGGGCCTGTACTGCACTGTATTTTTCTATGTTCTATGTTACTGAGAAAGCTAAGGGCCCATGGTGTTAGAGGCAAGCTGCTCGCATGGATAAAAGCATGGCTGTCTTACAGAAAGCAAAGAGTAGGGGTAAAAGGGTCCTTCTCAGGATGGCAGGCAGGGAGAAATGGTATTCCACAAGACTCAGTGTTGGGACAACAACTTTTCATTTTGTGCATTAATGATTTACATGAAGGAACTGTTTGAAGTTTTCAAACAGTGCAAAAATAGATAGCGGGACAGTTAGCATTGAGGAGTTGGTTCGGCTGCAGGAGGGTGCTCTAGCGCATCTACTCAACTTCCCGCACCTCCGCCCTTAAACTCCATCCTTCCAACTACAACAAGGATAGAACCCCTCTGGTGCTCGCCTTCCATCCCATCAACCTCAGGATACAACGTATCATCCTCCGACATTTCCGACACTAACAGTCAGACTCCACCACCTCAGATTTACTTCCCTCCCGATCCCTATCATCAGTCTGTCGAGGCCATTCCCTTCACAACTCCCTCGTGAGGTTCATGCCACCCCCACCCCCACCAAGCCACCTTCCACTCCTGACACCTGCTTTGCCACTACAAGAGGTATGAAACCTGTGTCAACACCTCCCTCCTCGCCTCCATCCAAGGCCCCAAAGGCTCCTTCTACATCAGACAAAGAACATCCTATGCATCCAAACACTTCGCCTACTCTGTCCATTGCTCCTGGTCTCCTCTTCACTCGTCTCCCTACTTGGATAACGGTTCAGGCAACACTCTCAGACACACACACCCATCAACTCCACTTCCCTGTGCTGAATACTTCAACTCACCCTCCCACTGCACCAAAGACTTGCAAGTTTTTGGCCTCATCCACTGCGAAATTCTAGCCAGCAATCGTCTGGAGGAAGAACGCATCATCTTCCGCCTGGGAGCCCTCTAACCACACGGTATTGAGAGCAATTTCACCAGTTTCCTCATCTCCATTCCCACCATCTTATCCCAGAAGTAACCCTCCAACTCAGTACCACCCTCTTGAACTGCTCTACCTGTCCATCTTCCTTCCCATCTATCCACCCCATCCTCCACCCTGTCCTATCACTATCACCTAGCTATCGTTTTCCAAGCTAACTTCCTCTCAGCCCCAGCACCTCCCATTTATCTCTAGCCCCATTCCACCCACCTCTCTCATTCCTGATGAAGACTTTATGCCTGAAACGTCGAATCTCCTGCTCCTCGGATGCTGCCTGACTGGCTGTGCAGTTGTAGCACCACACGTTTTGCCTGTGATCGCCAGCATCTGCGGTCCTCACTTTCTCTTGCTGAAGCATTTGCACAGGTTGGGGGAGTGAGCAAAGAAGTGGCAGATGGAGTATAACGTGGGAAAGTGTGACTTCATGCACTTTGCCAGGAAGAATGCAGGCATGGACTATTTTCTAAATAGCCAGCAAGTTTAGAAGTCTAAAGTGCAAAAAGACAAGGGAGTTCTAGTCCAGGAGTCTCGAAAGGTAAACTTGCAGATTGTCAGTAGTTATGAAGACAAATACAATTATGGGATTTATTTCAAGAGGGCTTGAATATAAATGTAGGGATGCACTTCTGAAGCTCTATAAGCCTTTGGTCAGGGCACATCTAGATTATTGTGCACAGTTTTAGCTCCCATATCTCAGGAAGGATGTTCTGCCCCTGGAGAGTTTTCCAAGGAGATTCATGAGAATAGTCCAAGGAATGAAAAGCTTAAACTATGAAGAACATCTGCGAGCTCTGGGACTTTATTTAATAGAGTTCAGAAAGGTACTAGGAGGTCTAAATGAAACTTACAGAATGCTGAATGACCGGACAGAGTAGATATTGGAAATTAATTTCCAATGGTAGGAGAGACTAGGACCTGAGGTGACCTGAGGGAACCTCTTCAGCCAGAGAGAGGTGAAACTATGGAGTCCACTGCTACAGAAGGCTGTCGAAGCACGGTCATTGAGTATATTTAAGAGTGATACAGATAGGTTCTTGATTGCAAAGTTGATCAAGGGTTACAGATAGAAAGCAGGAGAATGGGGTTGAGAAGTTTAACAGCCATCATTGAATGGCGGAGCAGGCTCAATGCGCTGAATGGCCAAATTTCTGCTCCAAAGTCTTCTGGTTGCTTGGTTAATATTGGCTTTCCTCATTCCTCATTGGAGAAGTACCCTGGAATTTGATCTTCATATGATTTATAAAGAATAATATTCCAATGCGGATGACTGGGAAATATCATGTTCCCTCCCTCCAGTCTCAGCAGCCATGTCCCCAATATCATAATCACACTGCAATTGAAATCCAGTGAATGGTACTTAATCACAGTTGATTGACATCGACAACATTAACAGCAAGACCCTCGCCGGCCCTCTCTGATCCTCGAATAACCATCTGAATTGTGTGACACATCATGTTTTCTGTTAACATATCCACGCCATTTGTCTGGCAAATTTCCCTGTCTGATTATGGACTAGAAAAGTTCCCTCCATATTTTCCTTACATTATAATCACTGATCAGTAGGTACATAGTCTATGTTTCCATTTATAAACGGAGAAACTTGTTTATATTCTGACAATCCTTTGACATTACTCCCATATCCAAGGCAGATGGAATGATGACATACAATAAACCATCATCTCCAATTTCCTTCCTTTAGTCACCCCCATATACCCCATCCCAAATGTGTAAATTTTAAACGTTCTTTTGATTTTTAATTTAATCAATATTAAAATGAAAGAGGTTAACTGGAGCTATTTGTTCAGTGACTGTGATTAATGTCAATCTCTATGGATCCTAATTATCCCAGTGGAGAGTTCCCATCATTGAATGATAAATGGGCTCTGTCAATGTGTTATCCCATAGTATGAGTAGTAGCATCACTGACAGCACTAACAAGGATCAGCATCTCGGAGGGGTGGGGGTGGTGAAGACATCAGATCTGAGAGCATTAGAATGGAGCGTTGCAATAATGGTTCAAAATCTGAGGACAAAGGATTGGATTGTTCGAACAATGGATCAGAATCTGAGAACAGTTGACCGGAATGTTCCAACAATGGACAAGAGTTTATCCCTGGGTCTTTACTGGCTTTCTCGGCCTTGGATATCATTAGCATCGCGGATCCAGGGTATCCTTTGAATTATTCCAGGTGGTTACTATCCCATCATCTCGATAGTTGGTGTTCCTGGTAAGTCATTATATTTCGTACGATATGTGGAACAATCCATCTTCCGCAACTACACTGGCCCCACACCCCCACCTTTTCCTCCGCTACATCGATGACTGTATCGGCGCCGCCTCGTGCTCCCACGAGGAGTTTGAACAGTTCATCCACTTCACCAACACCTTCCACCCCGACCTCAAATTCACCTGGACAGTCTCAGATTCCTCCCTCCCCTTCCTCGACCTTTCTATTTCTATCTCAGGCGACCGAATCAACACGGACATCTACTACAAACCGACCGACTCCCACAGATACCTGGACTACACCTCCTCCCATCCTGCCCCCTGTAAAAACGCCATCCCATTCTCCCAATTCCTTCGACTCCGCCGCATCTGCTCCCAGGAGGACCAGTTCCAAAAACGCACATCCCAGATGGCCTCCTTCTTCAAGGACCGCAATTTCCCCCCCCCCCAGACGTGGTCGACGATGCCCTCCACCGCATCTCTTCCACTTCCCGATCCTCCGCCCTTGAACCCCGCCCCTCCAACCGCCACCAGGACAGAACCCCACTGGTCCTCACCTACCACCCCACTAACCTCCATGTACAGCGCATCATCCGCCGTCATTTCCGCCACCTCCAAACGGACCCCACCACCAAGGATATATTTCCCTCCCCTCCCCTATCAGCATTCCGTAAAGACCACTACCTCCGTGACTCCGTCGTCAGATCCACACCCTCCACCAACCCAACCTCCACTCCCGGCACCTTCCCCTGCAACCGCAGGAGGTGCAAGATTTGCGCCCACACCTCCCCCCTCACCTCCCTCCAAGGACCCAAAGGAAACTTCCATATCCGCCACAAAATCACCTGTACCTCCACACATATCATCTATTGCATCCTTTGCACCCGATGTGGCCTCCTCTATATTGGGGAGACAGGCCACCTACTTGCGGAGCGTTTCAGAGAACACCTCTGGGACACCCGGACCAACCAACCCAACCACCCTGTAGCTCAACATTTCAATTCCCCCTCCCACTCCACCAAGGATATGCAGGTCTTTGGACTCCTCCACCGTCAGACCATAGCGAAACGACGGTTGGAGGAAGAACGCCTCATCTTCCGCCTAGGAACCCTCCAACCACAAGGAATGAACCCGGATTTCACCAGTTTCCTCATTTCCCCTCCCCCCATCCTGTCTCAGTCACATCCATCAAATTCAGCACCGCCTTCCTAACCTGCAATCTTCTTCCCGACCTCTCCGCCCCCACCCCAGTCTGACCTATCACCCTCACCTTGATCTCTTTCCACATATCACATTTCCGACGCCCCTCCCCCAAGTCCCTCCTCCCTATCTTTTATCTTAGCCTGCTGGACCAACTTTCCTCATTCCTGAAGAAGGGCTAATGCCCGAAACGTCGATTCTTCTGTTCCCTAGATGCTGCCTGACCTGCTGCGCTTTTCCAGCAACACATTTCCATCTCTGATCTCCAGCATCTGCAGACCTCACTTTCTCCTCAGTCATTATATTTGTCTACTAAACCGGATTGATCTGGATTTCTGCTCATGATATATAAATTTTGGTAAGTGTAAGTCAATGTTTTCAGTTCCAAACAAAAATGCCTTTCATTATAAATTATAACTAACAAACTACTATATATAAATTACTCACTGATATGTGAGAAGGAACCAGACTGTTCTCAAACACCATAATCCATTTTGTCCTTCACAGATTTACATGTCTTTGTCCTCCCTAATCACCAATCCTATCTAATACCACCATCATGACATCCCAGTCTCGTCCTCAGTCTCAGTGCAACTTCTAAATAAACCATGAGTTGCGACTTTGTACAATCCAGATGCAACAGTTTTAAGTTCCTTCTAACCAAATGTCCGTCACTAAATTATTGCTCTTGAGGATGTTTAACTTGTTCTCTGTACAAACCACAGTTTATGGTGCTCAAGCCATTGACTCATAATTTAGAACCACAGAATATCTCATGAAGGAAATTAGTGGAATTTAAAAGCAACCATTATCATTTGTTATAAAACCCATCTGCTTGCCTCATGTCCTTTAGGGAAGTCAATGTGTCATGCTTCCCTAGTCAGGTTTCCATGTGGCTCCTGTGATGCACATCTGAGTGTACTGTACCTTTAAGAGAATTAAAAGCCAGCAATAACTACCTGACAGCACCAAGTGCTCTGAAAAATAGATATAATGTAACCTTTTGTTGAACAATTCGATTAGCTCATTGTCTCAACCCAAAAACAAATTCAGCAAAACACTTTACATTATATCCCAAAATACCCACTTCCAATCAAATTTGAATTTAGTATATTAACAATCTTACAAGCCAATGACACATCCAATGGTTTGGAGCTACAAGACCGTGGAAAATTGAACAGTTGAGAGGGGATCTACCAAGCTACCAGCATGCAAAGACTGCCTGAAAAGTAGCTCTCTTAGTAATTGGTGAAGCAGAATCCCCAAGAAGATAAGAAAACAGGAATATGGAGAAGAACCGAAAGCTTCCTGGCTTTGAAGTTAGAAGTTTTGTTTTGTAAATCTTAATTAGCCGTCTTATCGGCCGAGTATTGTGGAGGGGGAAGGTCAAAGATAGGTGAGGGGAAGAAGTTGTAAACAGTCGTTCGTTTATTATTCTCTGTTATACTTTAAGAAATACAGTTGTTAATTTTTACTTTTAATGCTGTGGTTCTGTTTGCCGAACTGGTAACTTGTGTTGCAGACGTTTCGTCCCCTGTCTAGGTGACATTCTCAGTACTTGGGAGCCTCCTGTGAAGCGCTTCCATGATGTTTCCTTATAAATTCCATGTCAGACGTAGAGCAGAGATAGGAAATGGCTTTTTATGGCACAGGAAGAAAGGGCGATGTCTAAGTGAGAGAAAAAGGATTATTGCGATCATCCCTGCAGTGTTGTTGAGGCAGTATTTGGGGTACAGTGGATAGACTTTCTCTCAAGTTTCACCAGACTAATCCCTGGGATGATGGCACCATGAGCAGTGAGTGAAGCTCAGTGAGAGAATACGAGGTGATTGCATTGAACCTTTAGGGGGATGGACAATCACTTATGATGTTCTAAACAGGCACTGATACAGAGATGAATTCCGTGGCTTTTTCACTCGGGTTACATGATTCTCGATAGTTTAAGAGCCTCTACGAACGTTCCACCCAACTTCCATGGAGAACATGAGTATGTCATCTCGGAGATGGAAGATGCCTCCTTGAGACTTGACACAAAACATTTGGCTTCCCTCCTCACTGCCAGCAAACCATGTTAAAGTAGCACACGTTCTACAAATAGTGGAGCCAAGATTAACACCATAGAGTTGTCTATCAGTGCAGTCTCGGTTTCATTGGTTTGTCATGTTGGACTACGAATGACACCCTCCTGTTACTGTACAACTGTCCCGTGGGGCTGAATAGCTTCCTCCTGGTCTCATGTAACAGGTTTAAGGATCTGATTGGGCTCTGCCTGTTCCTGTTTAACAGCTCGATGAAATGACAGACCCTTCTCTTCCTTTGGAACAGGCAGGAGGATTGAATGGGTTGTCCCTCTTCTTGTTCAGTAGTTTACTTAATGGCTTCCACACATCAGTATGTAACCAGCTTGAGATGGTGAGTGAGCTCCTCTTTTAAGTGGAGAAATGTGCAGTGTCTGGCGTGCTGTTACATGAATGTTACCGACGCTTTAACAGCACAAACCGGAATGTTGCCCGCGTCTTGCTGCACATGGACACAGAATGGTTCAGGAGCTGATGAGGAACAAAATATTCTGAACATTATGTGATCTTCAGTCATCATCCCCACTTCAGATCTTATGATGGTAAAATAATTTGATGGAGCAGCTGATGATGTTTGTGCTGAGGAGGTTAACCTGACGATCTCCTGTAGAGATGTCTCGGAACTGAGAGGACTGTTGGCCACTGACAACAAGCATCTTTCGCTGTGCTCTGAAAGACCCAGAAAAGTGGGAGATTACACCTGATTCCCATTCAGCGCAAGTAAGTCCCTATTCCATCCTCAGTCAAATACTGCCTTGATATCAAAGCCATTCACTCTTTTCTGAGCCCCTGTGTTCAACTCTTGTTCATATCAATAGGTGACAGTGTATGTATAGGAAGTGTTTTCCTCTCACAGAGGGTAATCACTGTCAGAAATTATCTGGGCTAGAGAGTTATTGGAGCTACATCACTGAAAGTATTTAAGGAGGACGTAGATGGATTTTTGACCTGCCAGAGAGCTGAGGGGTGTGAAGAATTGGGCATTAAAGAGGACTTAATGTTAACAGTAGATCAGCCATGATTGCGGACAATGGCTTGATCGTCTGAATTACCGATCCTGCTCCTTATGTCCTCATATTCTGTAATTACAAAGTTTATGGTTATAATTTTCCTGAACGTTCTGGTATTGAATGTTGCAATTAGAGAGAGTAAAGTATTTTGTGAGTCATCTCTGGGTGAGGAATGGGGACTGTATTCACAGGGAATCTGGATCTATAATATAACCAACAAATACAACACAAGTTGAAGAGAGGAGACACTCTGTAAAGAGACCAGAGGGGTCTTTCGAACCCAGCCTCTATTTCCCAATTACATTTTTCAACCCACACCAAACCGTGCATGATAGTCTGGAGGGAATGAATGATATCCTGTGTTACTGTGGACCGGGTATTTGGAGGAAGAGGCATCGATCTGCTCCTTGCAGGAACGGTGAGGGGTTGAATGGAACATAGGGTTGACCAGTAGGAGTGGGCCATTAGACACTTTGTCACCGTTCCACCACTCACAAAGATCATGGGTAATTTGATTGTGGTGTCAGAAGCACTTTTCTGTCTGTATACCATTTTCCTAAATTCACTTGTCACCAAATACAACTTAGAATAAATGTAAACATCCAGGCACCACAAAAGTCTCGGAAGGGAATTACACTTGAACAGCCCTTTGAGAATTTCTCATTTGTGTTCCAGCCAAACTTTGGAGGGTCGCTGTTTTCTTTTTCAGTCCCACTCCTCCACTGCTTACACCAATCTTAAGTGCAAACAGTTTAGTGATGTGGCCAATGATATAGGTCTCAGGGTAGGTAATTTTCGAGAGAAATGTGAGACACAGAAAGTTGAACTCATGACAGATGTTAAAATGATAGAGTGTCCCAAATGTTATTCTGACTTTGAAGTTATACTGGTCGTGGGATTTCTTTCTAGAACAGTTGGATTTGGCTGAATTCCCTTTGTTTCAGTCAGGGGAGAGATTCCAATGAATCCTCACCCGGAATCCTTCACATGTGGTAAAGATAACTCAGGGATTTTCTGGTCTCACACTTTGCTATCGGACGGAACAAAGTAAGAGAGAGAGATCAGTTGGCTGCTGCTTCTCAGGCAGGGAACATTTTTCTCCCTCTCTGTGTTGGAACATACAATAATGTCAACAGAACACTAAACTGGACCATGTGTGCTCTCCTGGAACATTCTTTGGAAAACTTGATTATAGATTAAATGCAAGTGCGTCATTCCTTTCAATCGCAAAAAAAGTCCCCACTTTTTAATTTAAAGTCATATGTCTGTGTAAGTTGTAAATATTGGTAGGTGTCATCATAATATGTGTGTTAATATCAATACAACTTTTTCTTAAAATTTATTCAAGAGATAATATGCATCCAGTTTCTACACTTTTCAGAAAGTCATGGATGGTTCAATACTATTTCTCAGCTAAGATCGAAACTGATAATCCTCCATAATAAAAGGCCGGCATTCCAGGAATAAGTAAAGGGAAACCTCTTTGAAAATCTTCGAAAAGAATTATACCCAGTCATTTTATTTAGGAAATCGAAACTGCACACAGTGGTGGTGTGGTATTAGCAATGCCCTGTACAGATCAGTTAAACATTCCTGCGATTGAACCGGACGCCTTTTGCCAAAAACAACATCATTCCATTTACCTCCCAAAGCACTTACTGCATCTGCAGACTGACTTCATATGATTCACATACCAGGAAAGGCTGAGGCACTTGGGGTTGTTTTCATTGGAGAAAAGAAGGTTTAGGGGTGACTTTATAGAGGTGTATAAGATGATTAGGGGTTTAGATAGGGTCGATAGTGAGAATCGTTTTCCACGTATGGAGTCAGCTATTACAAGGGGGCATAGCTTTAAATTAAGGGGGGGCGGGGTAGGTATAGGACAGATGTTAGGGGTAGGTTCTTTACTCAGCGAGTCGTGAGTTCATGGAATGCCCTGCCAGTAGTAGTGGTGGACTTTCCCTCATTATGGGCATTTAAGCGGGCATTGGATAGGCATATGGAGGATAATGGGCTAGTGTAGGTTCGGTGGGCTTGGATCGGCGCAACATCGAGGGCCGAAGGGCCTGTACTGCGCTGTATTCTTCTATGTTCTATGTTCTATGTTCTATGTAACATGGAAACCGACTTTATCACAGAGTTCTGCAATCTCTCTCCATTTAAATTAGTTACCATTGTTTCATCCTTCATGCCAAGCTAGACAACTTACCCTATGTTATTTATGCTTTAGGTATGCTCACTAACATTCGCTGTCTGAATCACATCGCAGACTCACTACCTCCATTTGACGACACATTGAATGACCATCTTGGTGTACAAGCTAACTAAACTCCAAGCTATTCCCTCCCCTTCCTCCAGATCTTTGAGATAGCTTATTGGTCATTGATGACCCCACAGTGATCTCTGAGGCATTCCATCAGTTACTGCTTTGCAGCCTGGAAATAAACATTTGTGTCTATTCTCTATTTTCTGTGAGCGACACATTCCCTGTTCCTGTGTAGCCATTCGGACAGTTTGAAAGGCCTCCTCCTGGGCTGTGTAATGTACTAAACGAACTGAATTATTTCATTCTATATTCCTGTGTAATTACTTAGAGGGGCAGAATGGTCTCCTCTTTCCTCATTGTAACGATTCTGTCTGACTGAATGGGGTGGTCCCCAACCCTGTAACAGCATCGAGGACCGGGATGAGGGAACAACACATGGGGTAGGGACAGTAGTATATCTCTGTAACAGTCTTGAAGGGTCGATTGAGGGAACAACACATGGGACAGGGACAGAAGTTGTCCATTCGGCTGCACCATTCAGAATGCTCATTGCTGATTCGATTGTGTCTGACCATCCATTTCCTGCCTGTTCCCTAAAACACTGACCCTTCTGTCCAGCAAAGATCAGTCAAGCTGAGCCTTGAAAATCTTCAATAACCGATTCTTCACTGCTCCCTGAGGATGAGGACACCACAGGTAGCACAACACTAAAGTGAAAGGGACGTCCTTATTTCATTGTGGGACTGTTATTTTAAAACTGTCTTAACTGAACAACAAATCACCACCTCTTTTCAGACATAAGAACAGAATAATTAGGAATGAAGATTATCCATTCCGGACACCAAACCTCTCCCACATTCCCACTGACTCTTTCCAATCAAATATGTATCACACCCACCCTCTGCTGATGTCTCAGGAAGAGAACGCCTGATAGCATAATACCACAGGAGCATTCAGGAAATAAACAGGTTGAGGCTATTCAGCCTATCGAGTCTAAAATTCCGTTCGACAATTTCTTATATGTACCTCGACATCATTCTGCTGCCTTCTCCCGACAATCCTTGATCCCCTTACAAATGAAAAACATATAGATTTGTGTCTTAATGTGCTTCTGTGTGCCTGTACGTGTGTGTGTATGTATGTGTGTGTGTGTGTTTGTGTGTGTATGGGTGTATGTATGTGTGTGCGTGTGTGTGTGCCTGTATGTGTGTGTGTGTATGTCCATATATGCTTGTCATCTGCGTGTTTGTGTGTCTACATCTGTCTTTGTTTCAGTCTGTGCTTCTATCTGTGTTTGTGTCTATTTGTTTGTGACTGTATATGTCTGTGTCTTTTTCTACGTGTGTCTATGCCTATCACCTTGGAAGTATTGTGTGTGTGTGTTCGTATATTGGGGTTTTTAGTAATACCTCTGTGTATTTCAATTTCTGCATCTCTGTGCAGTGAGAAATCTGTGTTTTAGTTTTGGAAGTGAATGGACTGTTGTTGGAACTGCCAGTGGATTTAAAGTGAGAATTGTCTTTCACTGAACATTGCTCCCTAATCGGTCGGTGGGACGTGGATGTTTCAGAATCTCCATACGAGGCGTCCAGGTCCTCTCCTGCTCTTTCAGAGTTCTCCCCACATGGCAGGGGGAGGGGGAGAGGGAACGGATATCGGGCACTCTACCACCGGGCTTCGTACTTTCTGTCCTATTCCAGGCTGTTTCTCCTGGAATGGGAGAAAGGGATGGAGGGACAGTGGGAGAGGGAGTGGGTGACCCTGCTGTTTATGCTGGTGTAGGTGGGGGGAGTTGTGAGTTGTCTGAAATGAGTCAGTCGACAGTGTTGAATCCATATCGTATTATTAGTGTGGGGGGTATTGCGTAGGTGACAGAGAAATTGAGGAAGAAAGTTATTGAATTCAATAGTGAGAGTGGTAGTGTCTGAGCCTTATTTGGAGATAGAGCGTGTTCGGGGGTAGGTGCTATAACAGATCTATAACAGTGAGTGTGAGAGAGCAGAGAGTACATGGTAATTCCTATCCTGTCAGAGCGAGGATGATATTGTTGTATGTCCTGTATTGCGGGACATTTCTTCAGATCATCTCAGCGTCGAGGTGAGCCTCCCCGAATGTCTTGTCCAGGTCTATCACTAATAATGACACAGACCTGTCCCTCAGCTTCCACAGAATTAGTTTATGTAGAGCTTACAGATAGCAAGGAGAAGCAAATATTGGTGTGTTATATATCAAAACTAAAACGCTAGCAGAAAATATGAGCATCATATGCTGGAAATTAGATAGGCAAGTATTGTGGATACCGTAGTCTTATTGGATGGTCTCAAGTTGCACCTAAACTGCAATAACTAAGTGACTGCTCAAGCTGTCAAAAACAAAATTCTGTAAATGTATATGAGATAGATTGCAGAGTATGTTGTGAAGCAAACTAGAGAGCAGGTTATTTCGGATTTGATGTTGTGCGGTCAGAAGGACGAATTATTTACCTTGATCTGAAGCAGCTTTGAAGGAATAGTGATATTCCTAACGTGCATTTTACACGGTGTCTGCATACAATATAGAATGCTTGAACATTCTGGTCAAAAATCATGGAAGACTGGAGGCTAGATTGTCAAGATAGCTTCAGTGAATTTGGAAAGTGCAATATAACAGTCAGTGGGAGACAAGCAATAGTTGTTAGAGTCATAGAGTCTAGCAGCACGGAGACAGGCCCTTCAGCCCAAACTGGTCCATTCCGACCAAAATGTCCATCCACGCTAACCCCATTTCCTTGCCATTGTCCCGTATCCTTCTCATCCTTTCCTATCCATGTATTTGTCCAAATGCCTTTTAAATGTTGTTAACGTATCCACCTCAACCACTTCCCCTGGTATCTCATTCCATATGCATAGCAGCCCCTGTGTTAAAGCTGTTCCTCGGGTTCTCTTTTATTCTTTCCCCTCTGACCTTACACTGATGCCCTCTAGTCTGTGATTGCCAAACCCTGGGAAAAAAGACTGCGTGCATTCACTCTATCCATGCCTGTCTTATAGACTTCAATATGATCCTCCCTCAGTCTCATACATACAGAAGTGAAACGTCCTAGATTGTCGAACCTCTCCAAACAACTCAGATAATGGAGACCTTGGCAACATCCTTGTAAATTTCTTTTGCACACTTTCCAGTTTAATAACATCTTTCCTATAGCAAAGTGAACAAAACTGAACATTATACTACCAGTATGGCCTCACCAGCATCCTGTATAACTGCAACGTAACTCCCATTTTCGATACACAGTGATATGCACTGATGAATGCCAGTGTGCCAAAAGCTTTCTTCACTGCCCTGTATACCTGTGAATCAACTTTCAGAAAAACATACACCTGAATTCCAAGGTCCCTCTGTTATCTACACTCCTTAGGACCCAACCATTCACCATGAAATTCCAACCTTGATTTTACTTTCTAAAATGCAAAACTTACACTGATCTATATTAAAATCCATTTGCCAATTCTCAGCCCATTTCCCCAGTTGTAATTTCTGAAATTTCTGAAGTACTTCCTCACTCTCCATGACGCTGCCTATTTTAATGTCATCTTCAAACTTAGAAATCATGCCCGTACATTCTCATCTAAATCATAGGTATATGTAATATGTAATGGTCCCAGCACCAACCCGTGAGGCATTCCACTAGTCATAGGCCTTCAGTCTGAGCAGCATTTTTTTCAGTATTACACTCTGCTTTCCCATCAAGGCAATTTTGTACCTAATTTGCCAGCTCCCCCTCATTTCTATGCGACCTAACCTTCCAGAGCAGCGTACAATGTGAAACCTTATTGAAGGTTTTACTGGAATCCATTTAGACTACATATAGCACCCGGACCTCCTCAACGTTGCTGGTCACTTCATCAAAGAACTCCGACAAAATTGTGAGTCATGATCTCCCTTGCACAAACTCCCGTGCTGATTTTGATGAAGGGCTTTCACCCGAAACATAGATTTTCCTGCTCCTTGGATGCTGCATGACCTGCTCTGCTTTTCCAGAACCATTCTAATCTTACTCCGAATCACACCCTGTCTTTCCAAATGCAGGTATACCCATTCTCCCTGAATCTTCCCAGGTAACCTACCAACTAGATTTTAAGTTTGGTGGCCTTTAGTTCCCAGGTTTATCGTTGTAGCCTTTCTTGAATATGGTCTCAGCATATTGGCCAGTGACAATGGACAAGAACGAAGCAGGGCTCCCGCAATTTCTCCTCTATCCTCCTATCCTCCTGCAGTGATCCTGAATATATGTGGTCAGGACCAAGAGGTTTTAGAAATACTGCAATTCTGAAAAATATGTCTATTTATTTCAGGTACAAAGACCAAAGAGTGATAAAGTGACTCAATGATGGTTAACATAACAAATTAGAAAATATATTAATCATAGGAAGTGACTTCAGAAGAATTCCAGATATTTTGGAAACCTGAGAATTCTCAGAAATTAACGATCCAGAAAAGGAAGGCCATGAAGTTGATTAGGAAATCAAAAAGCGAACATGCATGCTAACAAACAGGAACGCAAAGACTGCATAAATCTATGGTCTATATTTCAAAGGAAACAAAATAAAAGCAAGGTCACATGTGGAAATTTGTAATCGGGAGAGGAGAGGTCATTGTGAAGAACAGGGAAATTACCAAGAAAACAACCAGTTACTTTGCATCTGTCTTCATGGAGGAAGATCCAGAAAATCACCCAATCATACCAAGTGATCATATCGGACTTCTGCAGCTAAATACATAAAGTAAATTCATATCAGTAACAAGGTAGTACTTGAACATGCAGCTGGATTGAGCATTGCTAAGTCTGACGAAACAGATGTACTTCCTATCAAAATGTCAGAAATAAATCACTGATAGTAGTATTGATTACACTGTTGATGACTTTGTTTTATTTTTCTATACCTTCTGCAGAGACCGGAAACTGTTGTGGATAAACGTGATCCAAGCACGATCGATGAATAGAAGGGATCCAAACAGCTGCAAAGGGAAAAAAAAGACATAGTGTGGAGAATTGCAGACAAATTAACTTGACATCTGTTGGGAAACTGTACGAATCTATTACACGGATGACATTTTTGATATTTAAAAATTAACAGCAACAATGGAGAGAATCAGCGTGCATTTCTGATAGAGAAATCATACTTGATAAACTTCGGAATTGTTTGAAGTTGTTTCTTAAGGCATAGTTAATGGGGAACCAATAGAAGTTGTATATATTGGATTTTCGGAAGTGTTTCTATAAGAACTTAGTGAGTTCGTAAATGCAATGAATGTGAAATGTATTTGGAGGAATATATGTAAGTGGAAAGTTAAAGTTTGGTTCGCCTTTATTTAACAGAGTCAGAACATTGATGTTGAAGTAGTTTCACAGCGTGTTGGTGGGACTGTACCTTGTATATTGTGTACGGTTTTGGTGACCGTATCTCAGAAAGAATATACTGAACACAGAGGAAGTGCATTGGACATTCTCCAGATTAATCCTTCAGATGCTGAGATTGCCTGATGAGGAAACTCGGCCTGTGTTCTCTCGAGATTCAAAAATGAGAGGTGGGTCACAGTGAAATTTAGAAAATTCACAGAATATCTGACAAGTTGGAAATTAACCGAACGCTTCCCTCGCTGTCTATTCCACATTCAAGGCAAATAATGGCAGGATCTGGGACAGGCCTGTTAACACTGCAATAAGGAGGAAATTCATCACTTGGAGGGGTCAAATTAATATAGTGGCATGGAAAGCTCCTGTCAGGCAAGATTAGGGAGAATCTCCAGATATTCTACAAGTGTCTCCAGTGGAACAGAATAACCAGGGAACAGGTAGGACTTCTTAGTGACTTGCCAAGCTGCATTCAAATCAACTTTCGTGGTAGGAGACAGAGGGTGGTGGTAGAAGACTGTTGGTGTGATTGGAGGCGAGTATCCAATGGTGTACCACTGGAATCAGTGCTGTGTCTCTTATTATTTCTGATTTGGAGGTGTTGGTGTTGGATTGGGTTGGACAAAGCTCAAAATTGCATAACACCAGGTTAGAGTCCAAAAGGTTTATTCGGCGGCACTAGCTTTCAAAGCGATTCATCAAAGCGCACAACCACCTGATGAAGAAGCAGCGCTTCGAAAGCTCGTGCATCTGAATAAACCTGTTGGACTATAAGCTGATGTTTTTTTTAATTTTAAACCTTACCTTAAATGATGCGGCTGTGAATATTGACGAGGGGTGGGAGTGTCATACGTAAGTTTGTGTTTGATACACAGTTTGGCCGGGTGGTTGGCAGTGAGGAGGAAGGCCTTATGTTTCATGAAGATACAGAGGAAATGGTCAGATGGGTGGATCAATGACAGATGGAATGCAACCCTGATAAATATGAGGTGATGCACTTTGCAAGAAGGAACCAGTCAGGGGAGGACTCATTGAATGACAGCACACTAGGAAGCTCAGAGGGTGCTTTCTGCACACATCCATGAATGTGATTGGACAGGTTATTTCACAGTTTGGAAAAACATAGGTGAGCGTAAACACAGCCTTTATACATCGAAGAATAGATTATAAGAGCTATGCGGAACTTTGGTTGGGCCAAAATGGAATACTGTGTGTAGTTCTGGGAGCCACATTAGAGGAAGAATGTGATTGTACTGGAGGGGGTGGAGAGGAGATTCACCAGGATGTTCCCTGAGATGGAGTATATCAGCTATGGAGATAGGCTGGATAAGCTAAGGTTGTTTACTTTGGAGCAGAGAAGGCTGAGGGTGCCGTGAATCAGAAGGATAAGATTACGAGGGACATGGACAGGGTGGATAGAGAGCAAGTGTTCCTTTTTGTCAAAGGCTCACACTTTTATAGTGAAGGGTTAGAGGTTTACTGACGATTTGAAGACTGTTTTTCACCCAGAGTGTGTTGGGTTCTGAAATGCACTTCTTGAGAGGAGGGTTGTCATGGTAATCTCAAAACCGTTAGAAAATACATGGTTGTGCACTTGAAATGCCATAAGATTCACAACTACGGGCGTTGTGTCAGAACGTGGGCCTAATGCAGACCGTGCTGTATTTCTGATGGTACAGAAACTGTGATTCTGTTATTGAATGGATGTGAGAGGTCAATCATTGCGTAGCTTAAGATAGTAATTGATGTGTTTCTGAAGAATATCTTATCAAAGTATATAAGAGAGAACTTGTAATACCTTCTGAAAATATGACAATGGCAAAATTAAGAGAAAAGGTGCAGCTTTTTTACAGTCTGATACCAGATAATTGAGGACAGGGAAATAACAGAACTATGGAGCAAATACTTCAGTTATGCCTTTACAGAAGAAGAAAAAAGAACACTTCCTAGAAAAACTAGGGAACTTCAGTCTGGAGAGAAAAAGGGAATAGCAACTAAATTAGCAACTAAACAGATTTAGAGAAAAATATTGGACTGAAATTAATGGACATAGACAAAGTCAACAGAGATTTATGAAATGGGAATCATATTTGAGAAAGTGGCTTTTAGCAAAATTATGAGGAAGTTATCAATGCAATACGATTAGAATCTCAGAAAGATTTTTGATAAAGTCCCAAGCCTTTTGTGCAAATTCGAATGCTGTGGGACTGGGGCTAATATATGGTCATGGTTTTAGAATGGGACAGCTGGCAAGAAACAGTGAGTCAGATTAAAACGATGGAAAGCTTAGCGAATATAACAAGAATCGAGATTTGGCATTCAGCTATTCCCAGCACACATCATATCTTTGGTTGAGGGGCTCAACAGCATTCTTCCCAAGTCTGCTGACAGTACTAAACAATGTCAGCTTGTGAGTGAATGGGGAGGATGCAAAAAAGGCTCCAAGGTGATTGATTCAAGTGGAGAGACTGGGCAAATACATGGTAGATGGAGAGCAATGGGAGAGATGAGATGTTGTGCACTTTGATGGAAACAATAGAATGGCAGCCTATCATTTGAAAAGGGAGTGGTTGAAAATTGTTGCTCTCTACATGACCATTAGCTGCATTTTGGTTTATTTCTGTGCACGCTTCCGAGTCCATGTAGGGCAGTGAGTTCTGAAGCCAGAAGTCAATACTGGGAATGATATTTGTACACTGACCAGTGTATATCGACCCAGCAAGTGGGGATCTGTAACATTGAAAATAATCTGGATCTCTCTGTACACCAGTCACGGAAAGCAATATTGCAGGAGCAGAAAGCATGTAGGCCGATACATGGGGTATTCACCTTCATTTCAGGGGGATTTGAATACAGAAGTAAGAGTCATTTACTACAGCTGTACAGGGCCTTTGTGGGACTCCATCTCGGACATTGTGCAGTATAATGTGCTGTTTTGGTCTCTTTGCCGAGTAAAGGACAAACCTAACATTGAGGGAGAGCAGTGAAGGATGACCAGTCTGATCTCTGGGATGACAGGCTTGTTCTGGGAGCAGAGGTTGGGGTGACTGGGCCTGTACTTCATGGGGATTAGGAAAATGAGTGGAAATCTCATTGAAATATATCAAACAGGACTGGGTGACATATCCATCATCTCCCAGTATGTTGCCATCAATGTAAACTTCCTGTGATAGAGGATATATATGGTGGACGAGGCAAATATATTGTTTCTCCCTCAGCAGAGAGCTTCCGGATGTATCCAGTATCGTGGGATTCCCGATGGTGTACATGGCATCTGCGGAGTAGCCATGTCAATGGGGAGAAGTAGAGGAACTGAAGGAGGTCTCTCTCTATTAATCCTGCAGCGTGCCCATCACAGGACATCATGTTGGCGAATACCCCTGTCCTGACAGCAGCCACAGCCTCTTCATTCAGAAGCAGGCAGCCATTCCCATCGTCTTTGGGTCTCCATGTAGAAAGGAATGAATGTATCTTAGATAAAGGCCGTCGCCTTTGAAAACACTATCCCCATCACCAACCAAACACTTCAAAACATTCCATGTGAACGGAGAGCAATGGGCTCACTTGGAGTGTCTGGGAGCAGACGATCAGGGATGGAGCAAAACTTCCCATGTCTGAACGGGTCTGAGTGAACCCCCCAGTATATAGTATCATTAAGTCCTGAAATCCCTCTCCATTTCAGTAACATACTGCCTTAAATTATTCCTTAAATGAAATGACAGGTTATATCATTTTATATTGCACCTGCCAAATTATTATCCATTGCCTTTTCCTCTCTGTATCTATCTATAGATCCTCCACCCTCTCTTGATATCTCTTGCTTATCACAGCGACATCACCAAACTCAGTATCTGTATATCTGTTCCATCCTCCTGATCATTGATATAGATTGTAAATAGTTGAGGACCCAGCACTGGTCACTGTGTGACTCCACTGGTGACGTTCTGTCAAACTGATTAAGACTGATTTATCCGGAGTTCCTGCTTCCTCTTTGATACACAATCCTCCTCCATTACTGTGTAACACAGACGAAAAGCTGAATATGAACGAGAAGAATCAGTCAGGAATCCAACCCTTCGAACCTGCTCCGCCATTGAATACAATCATGGCTGATGTCATCGTGGCCTCTGTTCCGCATTCCTGCCATCTCTCCATCCTCAAACTCTAGTCTATTGTTGTAGATTGCGCCTCATGAAAACATATCCACTCCACACCCACACTTTCAATTACTTTCAGCATTTACAGACCTCAATGTGCTCTCCTATCGTTCTTATAAATACGGGAGTATCGGCCTGAACTGCTCAATTTCTCTTCATAAGACAAACACTTCAAATATGGAATCAATCTAATGAAGCTCTTATGAATTGCCTCCAATGCAAATACCGCATTCTGCAGGACACCCAAATTGCACTCCAGTTGCAGCCTCACTAAGGCCTTGCATAGCTACAGCAACACTCCCTACCTTTCTATTCTATCCTTTTACAAATAAACATTGAAGTTATGCTTGCATTTCTCATGACCTGAAGTACCCGCATGCAAGTTTTCTGTGATATGCAAGCAGGCACCCAGATCCCTCTGCACTTAAGCACTTTGAAGTTTCTCTCAATTTAGATAATAATTTGTCTTTTTATTTGTCTGGCCAACTTGAATAACTCCATATTTATCCACTTTAATGTTCTTTGCCAAATGTTTGCCCATTCACCCAACCTTTCCATATAGTTTTTAAATCTCCTACATCGCCATTCCGAAGTAATTTCCCACCAATATTAGTGTCATCTGAAATGTAGCTATAATATTTTCTATCCCATCAACCGAATAATAATCTCGATCACAAATGATTGAGGCATGAGAACTGAAATCAAGAGCACCCCAAAAATTGCATTTTCCAAAAGAAAATGACATATTTAATTCATCTGACTGCATTTTGTTGGTTAACCAATCCTCCATCCAAGCTAATAAATTACTCCTAAACCGATGCTGTCTGATCTTACCACTCCCTCTTTGGAGAAGCGACATATCTGAATCCTTCACGAAGACCAGATGCATTCCATGTCCAGGATTCCCACTATCCACCTTGTTTGTCACATCTTTAAATAACTCAAGAAAACGCTTCAATCCTTTGTAGAACCATGTTGAGTCCGATGGATTGTGGTTTAAGTTTGCAAATGTCCTCAACAATGGATTCTAATAATTTGCCTTAAATTACAATACCTTATTGTTACACTTTACTCCCTAATGTATTCAGTTATTATAAGTTATTCCCTTTCGAAAACCTTCACGTTTTCTTTAAATTCCTGTTTAATGGGTAAAAGGTTTTAAATGATGTGCTCCAATTTCTGCATAAGAGGTATGTGTGGCTGAATGGACTCATCATCCTGCTGGTGTACAAAATCGATGGGATGAAACCTTTCTGGCATTTCCATGTTGTCGTCTCCAAGGCCAGAATGACCTCCTCTTGTTGATGCATTAGAGGGGTGGGGGATTATGGAATCTTCCTGTTGCCGTGAAACACTTTGAGGTGCTGATGCGTCTTCTCATATTTCTCCATAATAGGTGGAGATACTGAACGGTCTCCTCATGTATTCAAGAGATGCGACCAAGGGAGCGATTGGTCTTCTCTTGTTCCCATACAATGAACACGTGTCTGAATTACTTCCTCCTTTCCCATGAAATAAGTCTCAGATAGTTTTTAGCCTGATAGAATTCCCTTGCAACAGGCTCGGTGGGTCTGAATGGCCTCCTGTTATCCCAATGTATCAAATCTCCAGTCACTATGTGACCGGTTTCAGTTGCTATGTTACGGACTTGAGGTGGCTGAATGGACTGATCCTTTTGCTGTGTAACTGGTGTAACTGATACTGGTGCCGCATGGCCTACTCTGGGGCCAGTGTTATAGATTCAAGGGCTGATTGGCCTCCTCCTGTAAATATACACCAGGCTCCAGGGGCTGAACAGCCTCGTCCTATTCCGATGTAACAGGGTCAAAGGCCTGAATATCCTTCTGTTGTTCGTGTGTAACAGGCTGGAGAACAGAATGGATTCCTCCATTATCTGTGTAATTCGCTCCAGTTGTTGACTCCTTCCTGTCATCTATGTTGAAATACGATTTTCTTTCATTTCTGTAAACTCCAATGGCTATTGGATCAACCTGATCACCCTTTCGTTATAAGCTAGCACCTTCATTGCAGGAATCAGTTGAGGGGACCATCTCTGAGCTGCTTCCAATATAACAACATCCTTTCTTCTTTGAAGATACTAATTCTGCACACTCGACTCCAGATGTGATCTCAATAAGATACTATACAGCAGCAGCAATGCTTTACCACCCTGCTGTAAGGTTCCCACCCAGGTTAGAGCAGTCTCAGCTCTCTGGGGAAATACAAAACATTGTTGAACGATCATTGTCCTTCTCTACTCTATTAGCATAACGAGAGATCTGGAGAAAATGTCACAATGATGCTTACGAAGTTCATAAATGATGTTGTGAGATGATCTCTACCATTAATCTCCTCAGAGCCCACGTCGTTCAGATTCTACAGAATCTTGTAAGGTGGAGCGTAAAAACAGCAAGGAGAAGTAAACATTGTTGGGAGTTATACATCAAAGTGAAAGCTGCAATACAAATGTTGGGCATGTTATAAAACAGGAAAATGAGATATACACATTTGTGGGTACTGCAGTAATAATGTAATGTTTGCATTATATCTAATTGTGTTAACCCAACTGAATGTTAATGCTGGAGAAAATGGATTTCATGAGCATGTGTTAGATGGTTTGCATTAACATTTTGTCGAGCACTGAGCTAGAGATCAGGTTATTTAGGAATTGTTGTTGGATGATTAGATTAGATTAGATTACTTACAATGTGGAAACAGGCCCTTCGGCCCAACAAGTCCACACCGACCCGCCGAAGCGCAACCCACCCAGACCCATTCCCCTACATTTACCCCTGCACCTAACACTACGGGCAATTTACCATGGTCAATTCACCTGACCCGTACATTTTTGGACTGTGGGAGGAAACCGGAGCACCCGGAGGAAACCCACGCAGACACGGGGAGAATGTGCAAACTCCACACAGTCAGTTGCCTGAGGCGGGAATTGAACCCGGGTCTCTGGCGCTGTGAGGCAACAGTGCTAACCACTGTTAGGCAACAGTGCTAACCACGGTGATAAGAAGAGCTAATTGAAAACTTTGCTGTAAAGGACCTTTTGGGAACAGTGACCACAATTCATTGGTTTTCTTTCATGCTGTTTTGAGTACACGATAACTTTTGTTTCATTTGAAGTAACCGTTATAAATCTGAATCATGCAAGCCCTGAAGGTGTGAGGAGAAAGTGGGGACGACAGATGCTGGAGATCAGATTCGAAGAGTGTGGTGGTGGAAAAGCACAGTCAGGCAACATACTGGGAGCAGGAGAATTTACGGTTTGGGAATAAGCCCTTCATCAGGAATGATGCCTATGGGTCTAGGGGGCTGAGAGATAAATGAGAAGGGGGTGCGGCAGGAGGGAGGCAGCTAGGAATGCGATAGGTAGATGAAGATGGGATTGAAAGTGATAGTGATGAATGGAGACAGAACGCCTCATCTCGATTAAACCCAGTGTGGTCTTCTCTATATTGGCGAGATAGGTGGATCATTTCAGAGAACATATCTCGGACAGCCACATTGACAAACTCCACCGCCTTGTGGATGAACACTTTAACTCCCCTTTCCACTCTGCCAAGGACATGAGTGTCCTGGGCCTCCTCCGTCGCCAGACCCTAACCACCCGAAGCATGGATAAAGAAAGTCTCCTCTTCTACCTTTGCCCTTCCAACTACAGGGGATTAATGTAGATTTCACTAGTTTCCCCATTTCCCCTAACTCCACCTTATCCCAGTCCAATCTTCCAACTCAGCACCCTTCCCCCTTTTGAAAGTTCCTATGTGTTCATCTTCCTTCCCATCAATCTGTTCCACCCTCATCTCCGACCTATCACTTTCAGCCTCACCTTCAGCTACCTATTCGATCAAAGGAAGCAGCTTAGAAAAATGCCAAGTGTTGTAGTAGCCAGTGGATTCAGAGAAATGTAGGACCCGGAAACGGATAACCAAGAAACTGAGAAGAAAATCAAAAAGAGAAAACGCATGCAAACAAAAGAAAAACATAAAGCCTGCTAAAAATTTACATCACTTTATGAAACAAAAGTAAAAACACGGTCAAATGTGGAACAGTGGGTGTGCGGACAGGATAATGTATTGTAGAGAACAGAGAAATCACAGGGGAAAGAAACAATTTATTTGTGTCTATCTTCAAGGCAGAATATACAGAAATTCTCCCAGAAATACCAAGTGACCATGGGACTTGTGTAAGTAAAATCTAAGATCATTCTTATCAGTGTTGATGTCATCTTTTAAAAGAAAGCTGGATTGAGTATTTACAAATCTGACAGATCAGATGTACCTCATACAAGAATTTCAGAGGAAGCAGCAATAGACATATTGATTGCATCACAGATTTTCACGTTGTTTTCCAATACATTCCCGAAAGATATTTAGCCAATCTGGATAAGGCAAAGGTTATAAATATTATCAAACAGCTTAAGAAAGGATGAAGATGGAGAGTGGTGAACTACATACCAGTAACTTGTAATCCGTGGTCGGGTGTCTGTTGGTCTTGATTACAAAGAACGTGTTATTGGATATATAGAAGTTAATGACAAAACAGGGGAGTATGATAATGCATCGATGAAAGGAAAATCATAAGTGGCAAACATTTTTGGAATGGTTTTGAAGATGATTCTTGTGGACGTAGGCAATGAGGCGCTAATGGATAATGTATAGTTGGATATACAGGAGGATATTAGCTCTCACACTAATATTAGAAGAAAGGTTAAAGTGAAAGGAATTGGGAAAAACACATGCAAATAGGAAACTAAAAATTAGGTTTACATTCATGTGAATGTAATTGGAATATAGAAGATGTTGTCTGCCAGCTGCATAGAGTGTTGCTGAGACTAAACTTCGATAATTGTGTGCCATTTGGAGTCCCAATATAAATAGAATATATTGACTACAGAGGAACTGCAAAAGGCATTCTCCAGATTAATCCCTAAAATGGTAAGATTGTCTGTTGGGGGAAATTCAGCCTGTGATCTCGAGTTTCAAAAGATGCGAGGTGATTTCAGTGAAACTTAGAAACTTAGAAACATAGAGGGGAGAGAATAATAGAGGGACATGGAGAAGCGCAAGCAGGTGAGATTAGGGAGAATCCCATGATATTCTACACGTACAAGTAGAACAGAATAATCAGTAAACAGTTAGTGTCCATTAGAAACCAAAGGGACAATCAGTGTGTCAACCCGGAGAACATTGATAGATTGTTACATGAGACCATCACAGCTGTTTTCCTTGGGAGAAGGAGGATGAAGGTGCAGAACTTGAGAAGATGGACTGGAAAGCTCTTGAAGAGATTGATGTAAAATACCAGCAGGGGTTTGAGACTCTGGTGTAAAATTGGACCAATCCACAGGTCTGGATACTGTTGGAGTCAAGGGAGGAAAGACCCTGACTGGAAATTTTAATTAGAATCTGACCATAGGGGAGGTGCCAGATGACTGGAGAAGAGCTAATATGATTCCACTTCATAGTAAGGGTGGTAGAGATAGACCAGGTAACTATAGACGAGAGAGTATTAGATCACTGTTCGGGAAACTACTGGAGAAAATAGGCAAGGAGAAAATTGACCTCCAATCGGAATGGCAAGGCTTGATCAGGGCTAATCATCATGACTTTATCAGAGGGAAGTCACATCCAATGGATTTGATTGAATTAGTTTGAGAAGGTCGCTTATTTAGTTTTTCAGCAAGGCTTTTGCAAAATTCCACATGGGAAACTGAATAAAATAAAATAAAATCTTACAGTATGAAGGATAACTTGACAAGTTACAATGAAAATTGTTTTAGTGTCAGGAGGTCGAGGGTGGTGGGAGAAGGCTGTTTGTGTTACAGGAGACCAGTCTTCCCTGGTATACCACAGGGATCAATGCTTTGTCCCTTATTATCATTTGTAGCATTCATAAATGGTATAGATGTGAATCTGGAGGGGGTGGGTGGAGGGGTGGGAGTTGTGATAAGTAAGTTTGTGTTTGACACAAAGATTGGCCGGGTAGTTGGCAGTGAGGAGGAAGGTCTGATTTTACAGGAAGGTACAAGTGGAATGATCAGATGGGCAGATCAATGACAGATGGAATGTAACCCTGATAAATATGTGATGATGTACTTTGGAAGGAGGAACCTGACATGGGATGTACATAATGATTGGCAGCACACTAGGAAGATCAGAGGGTATTTCTCCACACATCCCTGAATATAACTGAACAGGGTAATGGACTAGTTAAGAATTAAACCTTGGGTATAGCGTTAATAAATCAGGGCGTAAATTATAAGTGCATTACAGGGCTTTGTTTAGTCCATGATGGAGTACTGTATGTAGTTCCGGGAGCCACATTACAGGAAGGACGTGATTGTACTGAAGGGGTTGCAGAGGTTAACCAGGATGTTCCCCGGGATGGAGCATATCAGCTATGGAGAGAGGCTGGATAAACTCGGGTTGTTTACTTTGGACAGAGAGGCTGAGGGAGTTGTGATTCAGAAGGATAAGATAACGAGGGGCATGGACAGAGTGAATAGACAGAAACTGTTCCTTTTAGATAGAGGGTCAAGAACAAAGGAACACACTTTTAAAGTGTAGGGTTTGAGGTTCAGAGAGGATTTAAAAATTACTTTTTTTTCACCCAGATTGTGTTGGGGTCTGGAATATACTTCCTGAGAGAGGAGTTATCACGGGTGACCTCTCAACCGTTAAAAGTACTTGGACGAGAACTTGGAAGTTTCATAACGTTCCAGGCTATGAGCCTGGTGTCAGAAAGTGGGACGAATATAGATCATGCTGCATTTCTGTTGGCACAGAGACTATGCTCCTGTGAGTGCATGGAGTGGAAGGTCAATTATTGAGCAGCTTAAGACAGGAACTGATGGGTTTCTGAAGATAATGTTCACAAAAGTTATAAGAGTGAACTTCTATAGCTTGGCAAATTATGTCAATGTGAGAAGTATGAAAAAACAGTGCAGGTTCCTTCCAGTTTGAAACCACAAAATGGAGAATGGGAAACAGGGAAATGGCAAAACTGTGAATCCACTACATCAGTTCAGTCTTCACAGAACTTTCTGACAATACCAGGAAAACCAACTCTGGTGTGGAAAATGAAATATTACATGGAAAATAGAACATAGTAATTTAATGGTTTGGGAGAAATTATTGGGCCTGAAAGCAATGGTCATAGACAACACTAACATAGATTTATGAAATTGGAATTATGTTTGAGAAACAGACTGGGAGACAAATGAAAGAAAAGCAATGGATGTAAAACACGTGGATTTTCAGAAAAAACTTTGGTAAAGCTCCAAGCTTGGTTTGCAAAATCAAATCTGAGTGGATTGGAGCGAATGTATGGACATGCTTCTAGAATGGGATAGCTGACAGGAAACAGTGAATAGAAATAAAAAGATTCGTGAAGCAGCAGGCTGACATTGTCTGTAAGGTATGATTCTGTGAGCATGACTATATCCGAGACACCCCATCACCTTCCACGGATATCTCCTGTCTCACCAGCAGGACATACACAGCAGAAGTGGTGGCACAGTGGAATACAGTTGGAAGGGAATTGCTCTGGGCTTCCTCAACAGTGTCTCTGTATCCCATAAAAACTCATGGCGTTAATTTACACATGGGAAAGGAAACCTCCTGCTGATTTCCATGTACCACCCTCTCTCAACTGATGATTCAGTATTCCTCCATGCTGATCAACACTTGGAGGAAGCACTGAGGGTGGCAAAGGCACAAAATGTACTCTGGTTAGAGGATTTCAATGTCCACAAAAAGAGTGGTTCAGCAGCAGCATTACTGATTGAGCTGTTTGGGTCCTAAAGTATATAACCTCTCGACTCGGGTCTGCAGCAGGTGGTGAAGGAAGCAACAAGAGGGAAAAGACATATTTGACAAGAGCCTTACTAATTTGCCAGTTGCAGAAGTATCTGTCTATGACAGTATTGGGTAAGAGTGACCACCGCATAGTCATTGTGGAGACAAAGTCACACCTTCGCATTGAGAATAACCTCCGCCATTTTGGGTGGCACTATCACCATGCTAAATAGGACAGACTTCGAACAGATCTAGCGGCTCAAATCTGGGTTTCCATAAGGTGTTGTGGGTCATCAATAGCAGCAGAATTGTACTCCAGCACAACCTCATGACTGGCATATCCCCCTCACAACAATTACAATGAAGCCAGAGGATCAACCTTGGTTCAATGGAGTGTGCAGGAGGGCTGGAGTAGCACCAGGCATACCTGAAAATGAGGTGTCAGTCTGATGAAGCCACCAAATAGGGCTACGTGTGTGCCAAACAGCACAAGCAGTAAGTCATATACAGAGCTCAGTGATGCCACACGCAACAGATCAGATCTAAGCTATGCAGTCCTTCTACTTCTCGTTGAGAATAATTATGGATAATTAAACAAGTAACGCGAGGAAGAGATTCCACAAGTATCCACGTCCTTAATGATGAAAGAGCCCAGCACTTCAGTGCAAAAGATAACGTTCATGCATTCGCAATAATCTTCAGTCAGAAGTGCTGAGTGCATGATCCACCTCAGCCTCCTCCAGTGGGCCTCAGCAATTCAGTTACCGGTCATCAGCCAATTTGATTCACTCTACGCGATATCCAGATTCAGTTGGAGACACTGGATACCCCAGAAGGTACATACCCTGACAATATTCTGGCAATAGTACTGAAACGTTGTGCTCCAGACCTTGTCACTGCCCTCGCCAAGCTATTCCAGTATCGTTACAACAAAGACACATCCCCGATGACGTGGAAAATTATCCAAGTATCTCCTATACATAAAAATCAGAACAAATCCAATCCGACCAATTACCACCCCATCAGTCTACTCTCGATCAACAGTAAACTGATGGAAGGTGTCAGTGCTTTCAAGCAGCACCTGCTCAGCAACAACCTGGTCAATGACGCCGAGTTTGGACTCCACCGGGGTCACTCAGCTCCTGATCTCATTACAGTAATTCAAACATGGACAAAATAGCTGAATTCCAGAGGTAGGCTGAGAGTGACAGCCCTTTAAAACAAGGCTGCCTTTGACCAAGTGTGGCATCAAAGGGCATTAGCAAAACTGGAATCAATGAGTATCAGGGGCAAACTCCTAGCTGGTTAGAATCATACCTGACACGTAGGAAGATGGTCATGGTTAATAAAGGTCAGTCAACCCAGCACCAGGACAAGTCTCTAGGAGTCCCCGGGCAGTGGCCTAGGCCCAAACATCTTCAGGGCTGCTGGATCAATGACCTTGCCTCTATTATAATGTCAGAAGTGGGGATGTTAGCCAATGATTGCCCAATGTTCAGCAACATTTGTGGCTCCTCAGATACTGAAGCAGTCTATGTCCAAATGTGACAAGGTCTGGACAGTACCCAGGCTGACCAGTGGTAAGTAATATTCAGGCCACACAAATGCCAGACCGTGACCACCACTAAACTACAATTTAATCTTGTTAAAATACAATCTAACCACTGCCCCTTGGCATTCAATGGTGTTACTATCACTGAAGCCACAGTGGACTACAACGGTTCAACAAGGCAAATCATCACCACCTTCTCAAGGGCAACTAGGGACAGGCAATAAATGCTGGCCCAGCCAGTCACACCCAGATTCAGTAAATAAATATTAAAAAAAAACAATAACAGGGATCTGTGCTCAGGCCTCGGCTGTTCACAGTATCAATTAAACATTTGGTTGCAGGAATCAAATACCTAGACTACACTTCCTCCCACCCTAACCCCTGTAAAAACGCCATCCCATATTCCCAATTCCTTCGTCTCCGCAGCATCTGCTCCCATGAGGACGAGTTGCAATATCGAACAACCCAGATGGCCTCCTTCTTCAAAGACCGCAATTTCCCGCCAGACTTAGTCAACGATGCTCTCCACCGCATCTCCTCCACATCCCGCTTCTCCGCCCTTGAGCCCGCCCCTCCAATCGGCACCAGGACATAAACCCATTGGTCCTCACCTACTACCCCACCAACCTCCATATACACCGTATCCTCCGTCGTCATTTCCGCCACCTCCAAACGGACCCCACCACCAAGGATATATTTCCCTCCCCTCCCATATCAGCGTTCAGAAAAGACCACTCCCTCTGTGACTCCCTCGTCAGGTCCACACCTCCCACCAACTCAACCTGCACTCCCGGCACCTTCGCAACCGCAAGAAATGCAAAACTTTCGCCCACACCTCCCCCCTTACTTCCCTCCAAGGCCCCAAGGGATCCTTCCATATCTGACGCAAATTCACCTGCACCTCCACGCACGTCATTTACTGCATCCGCTGCATCCGATATGGCTTCCTCTATATTGGGGAGACAGGACGCCTACTTGCAGAACGTTTCAGAGAACACCTCTCGGACACCTGGACCAACCAACCCAACCGTCCCATGGCTCAACACTTCAACTTCCCCTCCCACTCTACCAAGGACATGCAGGTCCTTGGACTCCTCCATCACCACACCATAGCAACACGACGGCTGGAGGAAGAGCGCCTCATCTTCCGCCGAGGAACGCTCCAATCACAAGGGATGAACTCAGATTTCTCCAGTTTCCTCATTTCCCCTCCCCCACCTTGTCTCAGCCCCATCCCTCGAACTCAGCACCACCTTCCTAACCTGCAATCTTCTTCCTGACCTCTCTGCCCCCACCCCCACTCCGGTCTATCACCCTCACCTTATCACCCTCACCTTAACCTTCTTCCAACTATCGCATTTCCAACGCCCCTCCCCCAAGTCCCTCCTCCATACCTTTTATCTTAGCCTGCTTGGCACACTTTCCTCATTCCTGAAGAAGGGCTTATGCCCGAAACGTCGATTCTCCTGCTCCTTGGATGCTGCCTGACCTGCTGCGCTTTTCCAGCAACACATTTTCATCTCTGATCTCCAGCATCTGCAGTCCTCACTTTCTCCTCCTTAATGTGTTGTATGACCTCCTCCTTTACCGGTGTTTCTGTGTAGTCTGTGGGAAAGTTGTCACAAAGTCTCGGATGTTAGGAAGGAGATCTCTGCAGGTCGACAGGATTGAGTGTACTGTTCCCTTTTCCGATACCGAGGCTGGTGTCAGTTGTTCTGTCTGGTTTTATCCTTTAAGACCTCGAAACAGTTTGATACAATTGGGTGTCTTGCTTAGCCGATTCAGAGACCATTGAAACGTTTGTCACATCTCTGTGTGCCTGGAGCCACTTTTAGGCCAGACCAGGAAAGCACAGGAGATTCACTTCCTGACAGTCCATTGGGGTAGCAAATTCGTGTTTACAATCGACATTGGCTTCAAAGTCATATTACTGACACCAGATTTTGCTTGTTAATATTTTATTAATTATTCTTAAATTCAACCCGCTGCCAGAGCATTAGCCTGGTCTGGATTAGTAATCCAGTGACATTTCCACAATAGCGCCATCTCCACATGGGGACCGATCAGAAACCACACTGAGCAGGTTATTTCTGTGCTGGTTGACAGCTCTGTCAAAAAGAACTCCCACCAATTTGACTATCCTGATTGTACTGAGGGAGTGGTAATTGGTCAGATTGTAATTATTCCCGTTTTAGCGGACAGGACATAGCTGAGTAATTTTCCACATTACCAGGGAGATGTCAGAGTTGGAGCTGGAATGAACCAGTTTCCCCAGGGACACGGCTTGTTGTGCAGTACAATATTTTTGCAGCAATGCTGTCAGGGTCCATTACCTTTGTTGTATCTTCTGTGTTCAGTTGTTTCTTCATGTCACGTGCATCCAATAGAAGTTATTAAAGACTGGCATCTGTGATTCTGTGGGCATCATGGCGCTGGTGAGGTGGATCATCGACTCAACACATCTGGCTCAGGATGGTATAGATACGACATCCTTGTCTTTTACTCTGATGTGTAGACCTGTTCGATTATTTAGGATGGGGATGTTTGTGGATCCCTTTTCTCCAGTCATTTGTTTTTTTGTCCATCACCATTTACGACTGAATGTGGCAGGACTGCGAAGCTTCGATCAAATCTGTTGGTCAAGTGCGGTAGCTTGAATGGGTTAGCATCAGGTTTAGGTTCACATGGTTCTGACCTTAACATGTTCACCCACAGTCATTACTGAAACATAGATCGCGTTGATTGTAATGGCAGACTAAGGAGATTATCCCTGGACAAAAATGTTACAGTTGAATGGTGTTCTTCTTCTCCTGCTGCTGTGGTCTACAGCACTACATGAATAAGCAGTTTGGAGCTGCATTATCTGAAATGCAATTCTGTTGTCTGTCCCCTGGTTCACATCGAGATCTTTTCACCCATCAACCCTGTACTTAGTGACCAACTCTGGTTTCTGATGTGGTAACAGTTTCATTTTCATATTCTCTTTCTGCTGAGGTCATAATTCCAATCTGACACATTCCATAAAAAAAACATTGAACTGATTTTAATTCAATTGTTTAATTCATCTGAATCTTTTTCCTTGAGTAATACCATCTTCTGTGTTTAAATTGAATGTGTTTCCCTCTGTTTCTCTCCCTAACCATGATTAAGAGCTCTGTAGTGTCAGCGATGCCAGCCTTATGTAGTTTCAGAGCCAATGAATTCTCTGGATTCCCAAGCATTTTCACCGCATTGTATGTTTCCTCTTTTGGTTTGATGACTTATCGGTCATGGCTGCCTTGTCCTCCCTTGAGTATGTTTCATCCTTTTTGGGAGAATTTCTGATATCCTCCGAATTATCCACAGATATTCCTGCCTTTGCTGCTCCATGGTCGGCTCCCCTACCAATTAACTCTGGCCAACGCCTCCCGCATGTCTTTGAAGTTACAATTATAATCGCATTACATCAAGAAGACAGCAATAGATATAAACTGAAAGAAGGAGCTTTGAGAGATGAGAGATAAAGAATAATTGGCAGATTTTTAACTAGATACAAAGAGAGAACGGGAGAGAGGAGAAAGATGAGGAAATGTGAAAAATTAGAAAACTAGATTATTGAAAGAAGTAGATGCACATCCCTCAATGTTTGTTTCAATTCCTGTGTGCTGTGGTCTTTTGTACAGTGCATGTACAACAGAGTAATGTGTTCAAATGCTAAGTCTGAAGCCAGAATTTTAATCTCCAATAATATGACAGACACCAGCTTTGGAAAGAACCCAGCAGGCCAATATATTGAAGTCCCGGTAGAAAGGGGATTAACTGAGTTAAGTTGGGATACCAGAAACAAGAGTGTATAACACACATCCCAATAAGAATGAGAGATTAGAGAATTCCAGAAAAGGAGGGAACATTGAGAGAAGGGGAACATTTCACTTTAGATGAGCTTCAAGTAATGTTTTATAAATTTTATGCATCATGTGCATTATTTTTCGATAACTGTGTCTCCGTTATTCATTGAGAATGTGTTGTGCACATATGAAAAATATCTGCACACACATATTGATTATACAATGTATGTAAAATCATTTTTCCACCATTGCAATGATCCTGTTGTCCTGTTACCAGGATACATGAACACCAACTGGCCGCGCAAAAGACATGACCCACTATCACTACGTTCCATAATACAGACAAAGAAGGGTACCACTTTGACTGGAACAACACACGCACATACTAAGACACACAAGGACGTTCTTAGAGGAATGGCATTCTAACCAGAAGTCCACCAATAAAGACATCAATTTTGATCCTATCTACCTCCTCTTGTAATAGAAAAACCAGAAATGACATCACTCACCTTAAGAAACTAAGACATGTAAACAGAGGTGGGACATACCACCAGTGCTTCAGCAGAGACTCTCACTGATGATGTCATCTAGTCATGGTGACGAAACGTCTGATAACACACCTTCAAGTTCAGCGAGCTAACTTGCATACACATAAATTGTTATTTTTCATTAATTAGTGTAATTTAGGAGTTCTCTGTCACCCACGTTTTAACAGAATTTGATGTGAGGTGAGCTTTTCTGAGTGTGTGGTTTTAATTAACAGAGGGGTTCTATATTGATGTCATAACAGTTTGTGGCCTTGCCATATGTGATTTGGACAGATTTGGGATACAAAAGGTCTCAGCAAATTCCAACACGTGGCAATTAGTGACCAAGATCTTCAAATAAAACCGGAGGGAAAATTCATTTAATTTTGTTAAGTTGTGATTGTTTAAATTAAAAGGGAGAGAAATGGCTTTTAACATTACTAAAGAGGGTCCCAAATTTGCCAAGGAAGTTTACAAAGTCCGAAGAAGGAATATTTTTAGAATTAGCAAATAGGTTGGAATTGGGTTTAACCAGGGACAAAAAGAAAGCTGAAATTGTAATGGAGATAGTCAAGCACTTCGTTGTGTCAGAGAAACAGACAACTGCAGTAGAGTTAGAAAAACTTAAATTGCAAATATGGCAACTAGAGTTAGAAGATGAAAAAAGGGACGGAAACAGAGAGAGAACAAAGAGAAAGGAATATAGCGGGAAAAAAGAGAAAATTTGAAATTCAGTAGTTGGGAATTAGACAAGAAAGTTAAAGTAACAGGATAGAGATGAATGGAGAACGTCAGGATGTATATATTATTTTAATATATTTTAATACATTGCCATATTCCGGTGAGAAAAATGTCAAAGTCTGTTCTTATTTCATTTGAAAAAAAAATGGCTCAGCAGATGGGGTGTCCAGTGAACTTGTGGGTAATGCTCGTTCAGTCAAGTGGGTGGGCACAACTAGTGAGGCAAGTGCAGCGCTGTCAGATGGCGGGTCAAGAGATTATGCAGATGTCAAACAGGCTATGTTGAGTGGTTATGCATTGGTACTAGAAGAATATAGACAGAGGTTCAGAAATATAGAGACAAAACCAGATGAGACTTATGTTGCATTTGAAAGATTTAACCACAGTCATTTTGATAGATGAGTGCTGGCCTTAAAAATGGATAAGACCTTGAGGCTTGAAGGGAGATTATTCTGTTGGAGGAGTTTAAAGACTCACTTCCAAAGAGGGTAAGAATTCATGTCAATGAACAGAAAGTTCAAAAAGTGAGAAGCGCGGCAGAAATGGCAGGTAAATATTCATTGGTGCATGAGATGAAATTTAGCTTCTGGGAGGATTTTCATCCGGTGAGGGATATAAATTGGGAGAAGGTGAGATCCTACACCACAAAGGGAACAGTAGAGCACACTGACAATAGTTTAGCACAGATGAAAAAAAAAGCTCAAGGGGGTTGAAAGGAAATGAAAGGCATCAGATGTTCTCACGATACGGGGGAGGAGCACTAAAATTACAGTGCCATGGATTATGAAGGGCACTGTGAGAAAGGTGTTTTCACTGCAGTAAGCTGGGACACACAGTGCTAGGCATTGAAGGAAGACACTTTGGGAAAAGATGTGGTAAAAGAGGCTAAGCCAGTGGCATTAGTGATACTGGTAAAGGAGACCCTAAGTGGAGCCGAAGAGCTGCAGTAGAGTGAACAGCCGAGACAAAGGCTAGGTATGGAGTTCGTACCTGATCTCTGTTTAGAATTTGCCTCTGTGGATAAACTTTATTCAGAAAGGGCGGTGTGTGTGTGTGTGTGTGTGTGTGGGGGGGGGGGGGGGGGGGGGGGGGGGTTAGTGAAGGGGATGGACAAGAAATTAACATTTTATGAGATACTGCATCTGCTCAGTCTCTAATAGTTGAGATGTGAGACGCCCGAAAAGCACAACAGATCAGGCAGCATCTGAAGAGCAGGACAATCGACATATCAGGCGTAAACCCATCGTCAGGAATGTGGCTTGGGGACAAGGGGCTGAAAGATAAATAGGAGGGTCGGAGCTAGGCTGGCAGGATGGTCACTGGGAAGTCTATAGGAAGATGTAGGTGGGAGTGATATTGACATGTCGGAGGGGAGGGTGCAGTCGATAGGTGGGAGGGAAGATGGACAATTAAGACGTTCAAGAGGGCGGTACTAATTTGTACGGTTGGATCTGGAATGAGGTTGGGGAGGGGAGATTTGGAAATTGGTGAAGTCGATGTTGATGCTGTACTGTCCTACCACCTATCCACTTTACCCTCCTCTCCGACCTATCACCACCACACCCCACCTGCATATACCTATCACCACCGTGGGCGGCACGGTGGCACAGTGGTTAGCACTGCTGCCTCACAGCGCCAGAGACCCGGGTTCAATTCCCGACTCAGGCGACTGACTGTGTGGAGTTTGCACGTTCTCCCCGTGTCTGCGTGGGTTTCCTCCGGGTGCTCCGGTTTCCTCCCACAATCCAAAAATGTGCGGGTCAGGTGAATTGGCCATGCTAAATTGCCCGTAGTGTTAGGTTAAAGGGGTAAATGTAGGGGTATGGGTGGGTTGCGCTTCGGCGGGTCGGTGTGGACTTGTTGGGCCGAAGGGCCTGTTTCCACACTGTAAGTAATCTAATCTAATCTAATCTACCTTCCACCCAGCTCCACACCCACACTCCTATTTATTTCTCAGCCCCCTTCCCTGTCCCTTACCCCCCACTTTTCTGATGAAGACTTGTGACTGAAACGTCAACTCCCCTGCCTCCCGGATAATGCCTGACTGCTGTGCTTTTCCAGCTCCACAGTTTTCAACTCGGATCTCCAACATCAGCAGTCCTCACATTCTTTCAGCCCCTAATAGTAAGAGATGGAAGTATTTTCACTCTTTCTGACATGTTAATCAAGAGCATGATAATTTGTCGAATGGGGACAGAAATTAAGGTTGGGGACAGAAACATCAGGTTAGAGTGCCAAATCAAGATTGGGGAAGTAACAGTGAAGTGAGTGACAGACTGTCAGTTCCAGGAATACGGTTTATTCTATGGAACGGTTCAGCATGATCCAAGGTGGGAGAGATATCCCTTGTAGTGAAGAAGTCAAATGAAAACCAGGGAACTGAGGAGTTAAAAGAAATATACACAGGAATTTTTCCACACTGTGTACTAACAAGATCCCACTGTCATAAGTTAGATCAGGAAGGAAAAACAAAAAAAAAGACAAAGGAGTTGATGTTCAGTTAATTGACACCCTGTTTGATGTAATGGTGCAGGAAAATATCTGAACGTGAAGAGAAACGGTAGGTTAGTTCAGAAGGGAAATGGGCTGAAATGCACCAGATTGTGTTACCAGTAGCACACAGTGTTACGGGTAGCACATGAACTAACTGCAGGTGGACACCTAGGTGTACGGAAGACTCAGGATAAGGTACAGAAGCATTTCTAGAAGCCTGGAATGCACAAGGACGTGGTTAATTTTTGTTGTACATGTCATAAATGCCAAATGGTAGATAAGTCACAGGCAGTAATAAAACCAACACCTTTGTTGCCAATTCCTGCATTCGAAGAACTTTTCACGTGTGTTATGATTAGTTGTGTAGCTCCCCTTTCCAAAATAAAAGCGGAAACCAATATTTGCTGACCATAATGTATGTGTCTCCCAGATTTCCAGAGGCAATTCCATTACGGATTGTTAAGGCAAAACGGGAGGTGGAGGGTTGGTAGCTTTCTTTTCTCGCTGTTGCCTACCCAGAGAAATTCAGTCAGACCAAGAGTCTCACTTTACCACTCAGCTGTGTAAGGAAGTCATAGATAGCTTAGGCATACAGCACTTCAAATCAAGTGCGCCCCATCCTAAATCCCATGGAGCATTGAAAAGTAGGCATTAGACACTGAAGACCATGTTAACAGCATACTGTCTGGATTGGCCAAATGATTGGGATAAAGGTGTCCCATTAAATTGCTTATCATCGAAGATGGCCCAAATAAATCTACTCCGTTTACTTCCTTTGAATGAATATTCGTACATGAAGTGAGAGGTCCTTTGAAATTTATTAAACATAAATTGACAGGACTGAAGTCGGAGATCTCACACTTGGATTATGTTTGTGAGGTGAGGGAGCAATTAAGTGGAGCAGGTGAGTTATCTAAACAGCACCTGAAGTGGGCACGGCATAGAGAAAAGCAAGTGGGGATGACCGGGAGATCAACAGCTGGAAGAGTGAACACAGCAGGGGAGATGGAGACTGTGTGGACTTGAGATTGTAATGTTTAATACATGGGTTGTTGGAACAACATATTTTTTACAGAGTTGGAGTCATATAGTAAGTAGTTAAGAAAAGAGGGGCTTGTATTAGTGTTCACTATTAAAGATAAGAAACTAACTTGTTATCTTTGTTTAAATACTGGAATGTAGAAGAACTGTGTCCCTCATATTTTAACAGATTACAAGGTGAAGCGAGCTTTTCTTGGTGTTTGGTTTTAATTAACAGAGGGGTTCGACTCTACCTTGTCAATGTCCATCCACTCTAACTCCATTTCTCTGCAGTTGGACCATATCCTTCTAGTCCTTTCCTATCCACATATTTATCCAAATGCGTTTGAAATGTTGTCAATTCCCCCCCCCCCCCTCAATCACATCTGCTGGCAGCTCTTCCACGTACCATCCCTTCGTGTAAAGAAGTGGCCCCTCAGGTTCCCTTTTATTTCTTCTCCTCTAACCTTACACTGATCCCCTATAGTCCTCGATTCTCTACACCTTTGAAAAAGATTGAGAACATTAGCCCTAACCATACCCCTCATGATCTTATACAGCTCTGCGGGGTCCCCGCTCAGTCTTGTACACGCTAAAGAAAATGTCCTACCTCTCCCTATAACTCAGATCCTGGCAACGTCCTTGTAAATTTATTCTGCACTCTTTCTAATTTAATAACATCCTGCCTATAACAAGGTGACAAAACTGAACACAATGCTCCAAGTGCGTCCTTAACAAAGTCCTGTGTAACTGCAACTTCTGTCCTCAATGCCCTGATTGACGAAGGCCAGTGTGCCAAAAGCCTCTTTCACTACCCTGTCTAACTATGACCCCACTCTTAGAGAACCATGCATGTAAACGCCAAGGTGTTTCTGCCCACTGCCAACCTTAAGGGTCTCCCATTCACCATCAAACTCCTACCTTGATTTGAGTTTTCAAAATGCAAGACATCACGCATCTATATTAAATTCCTTTGCCATTTCTCGGCCCACTTCCCCACCTGATTAAAGCCCTTTTGCAATTTATGATAAACTTCCTCACCGATCACGATACCACTTATTTTAGTGTCATCTGCAAACTTACTAATCATGTCTTGTACATTCTTAACCAAATCATAGATAACAAACAGCAATGGACCCATGCTCCAGTCTGACAAGCATTCTTCCACTAAACCCTCTGCTTCCTACAATCAAGCCAACTGTGTATCCAATTGGCCAGTTCACCCAACATTCCACGTGGTATAACCTTTCAGAGCACCCTGCCATGTGAAATCTTATCAAAGGCCTTACTCAAATCCATAGAGACTACGCCTGCCGTTCTGCCCTCGTCAACCTTCTTGATCACTTCATCAAAGACCCTAACAAATTTGGGAATCATTATCTCCCATTCACAGGAATGTGAGGAAGTCATTCAGCCCATTGACATTATTGGAGAAGAACAGGGACTGCCCATTCAGTGCCTGCTGCCTATTACTCAAGAAGAGAAGGGGACCACATCAGAGCCCCTCGAAAATATTTGTAGGCGGTAGCGTAGATTCTAATGTTTTCTTATTTTAAAGGAAATGTAAAGTGTCTGTTCCAGATGCAATGTGACTGTTCAAAGCACTCGGTGTGAAGCAAAACACCATCTACTTAAACACCAGCGTGAGGTGTTGAATGAACTCTTGTTTTACTGTGGCAATGTGCAATTTCAGAGAGTGCTGTTACATGAATGTTATGGACCCTTTAACAGCACAAGCCTTAATGGAGTCTGGGTCTTGCTGCACATGGACACAGGCCAGTTCAGAACCTGACGGGGGACAAAATATTCCGAACATTGTGGAATCTTCGGTGACCATCCCCACTTCTGATCTGATGGTGGGAAGGGTGGGTGCGGGGAGACATTGATGAAGCAGCTGAAGCTGTTTGTGAAGAGGAAGCCACCCTGAGGATCTCCCACAGAGGTGACCCAGGACTGAGATGATGAACATCTTCCTTTTTGCCATGTTTGACATCAAACACTGGAGAGTTTACTCTGATTCCCATTAAGACCAGCTCCTTGATGTCAACAGAAGTCAACCATTGCCTTGATATCAGGGCTAGTCATTTTTACCTGAACCCTTGTGTCAAACTGTTTTGTTCACATCAATAGGCCATGATATAGGAGCAGCAAGTGTTTCCTTCAAACAGGAGGTATTGAATGTCAGATTGTTGGGGGAGCCAGATGACTGAATGTATTTGAAGAGGAGGTCGATGGATATTGACCTGTCAGAGAGTTGAGGGCTATGAAGATTTGGGTATGAAAGATGATTTCAGACAAAGAGCAGATCAGTCATGATCTTAATGAAGGGCAAGGCAGGGTTGGGGAGTGAATGACCTGCCCCAGTTTCTGATGTTCTCACATTCTGTTATTGGAAAGTTAATTTTCATGGATGTTCTGCTATAGAATATTGCAGTCAGGGAGACCAGACAAATTTGTGAGCCATCGCTGGGTGAGGTATGTGGGCTGTATTCACAGTGAATCTGGGTCTACAACATGGCCAACAAATGAAGCACAAGTTGCAGAGAGGGGAAGCTCTGAGAAGACAGATGACGGGCCTCTTCCATACCCAGCCTGGGTTTTCCAACTCCATTTCCCAAATCACCTTAAAGCGTTTGGGGCAGTCTTGAGGGGCTGAATGGTCTCGTCTATTTCTGTGCACCAGGTTATAGCAGTAAGTGGCTTCCAACTGTTCCTGTCTGGCAGGCTTGAGGGGCTGAATGGAACAAAGAAACATGGGACTGAGGAGCAGGAGTGGGTCATTAGATACTTTGAGCCTTCTCCACCAGGCACGAAGATTGTGGCTGAGCTGGTTGTGGTCTCAGCCCCATTCTCCTGTCTGTGTCCCATTATCCGTGATTCACATCTCTGTCAAATATTTAACTAACTCAGCTTTGTATCAATGTGAACATAGAGGCACGATAAACTTGCAGTTAAGAGAATTCCCACTTGAAAAGTCCTTGCAGAATTTTTCGTCATCACTCTTATAGAATCAAAGAGTCATACAGCCTGGAAACAGACCCGTTAGTCCAATCTATGCACTCCGATCAGATATCAAATCTGATTTAGTCCCATTTACCAGCATTTGGCAAATATCCCTCCTCTTTCAGATACTTTTTAAATGTGCGATTGTAACCGCCTTCACCACTTCCTCTGACATCACTTTCTGTACTTACACCACTCTCTGTGTGAAACATTCAGGTCCAGTCTCATGCGTTCGCCCTCTCGCTTTCAACCTATGCCCTCCTTTTCTGGGCTCCCCTATTCTGGGGATCAGACCGTGGCTGTTCAGAATATCCATGCCCCTGATGATTTTATAAACCACTATAGTGTCACCTCTCAACCTCTGACACTGCAGGGAGAAACACCTCAACCTCATCAACCTCTCCCTAAAACTCAAACCTTTCAGTCTTGGAACATCCCTGTAAATCTTTTCAATATTCTTAAAGTGGCATCACCGACATCCTGTACTGATGCAACATGCCACCGCAACTCCTATACTCAATGCTCTGACTTATTAAGGCAAATGTGCCAAATGTGTTAAACATCACTCTGTCTAATTGCGACTCCACTTTCAAGGAACAATGCACCTGCAGTCCTAGGTCCCTTTGTTTCACAACACTCCCCAGGATCTTACCATTAAGTGTATAACCTCTGCCCTGATTTGCCTTCCCAAAATGCAAAACTTTGCATTTATCTAAATTAACTTCATCTGTCACAACTTGCCCCTTTGTCCCATCTAATTGTGGTCTCGTTGTACTCTGAGATAATCTATGACACCAACTTTCTGATGTAAACTTACTAACTATGTCCCCAATTTTCGCGTCCAAATCCTTGATATAAATGATGAATGCAGTGAACTCAGTACTGATTCTTGCAGAATACTGCTGGTCACAAGCTTCCAGTCTGAAAAATTACCCATTTATCTTCCAGCCAATTGTGACCAGCTTCCGCTGTATCCCAAGAGATCTAATCTTACTAATCTGTCTACCAATCGGAATGTTATGAACACTTTGCTGAGGTCCATATAGACAATATCTACCAAACTGCCTTCATCAATATTCTTTGTCACCTCTTCATAAAACTCAATCAAGTTAATGAGACATGATTTCCCATGCAGAAAGCCACGTTGACTAAAACGATCAGCCCCTTGCCTTCCCAAATGGATGTAAGTCCTGTCCCTCAGAATCCCCTCCAACAACGTATCCACCACTCCCATCAGGCTCACCGGTCTATAGTTCCCCGGCTTTTTGGGTCAATGTTTCCTTTTCAAGTCCCACTCCTCTACTGTTCACAACAAATGTTAAATATAACCAGGTTCGTGATATGGCCGATGATCTCGGTCTCAGATTGGGTCAGGGTCAGTTTTCGGAACAAGTCAGGCTAGTTTCTTTAATCATCTGAAATAGCACGTTTATGATCCAGAGCAATGTTTCTCCAACTATGATGGAAAGTGGAATGACAAACGGTGTGGATATTGCAAATAAAGAATCGATATTTCCCTTTCTAAAAACACTGACACACACACACACACACACACACACACACACACACACACACACACACACACACACACACACACACACACACACACACACACACACACACACACACACACACACACACACACACACACACACACACACACACACACCGGTAAACAAAATCTCTGCGATTTGAAGTTGAAAGAACTTTGTCCAGATATTAGTGTAACTCATGACAATAGGAAAATATGAGAGATTGTCCAAAATATTATTCTGTTTCTGAACATATTCTACTCACACAAGCAGATAGCAATGGGATTTCATCCTGGAATAGTTGGATTTTGCTGAATTCCTTTTGCATTAGGCAGTGAGGAGATTCCAATGAATTCTTGTCAGGGGTCGCCCATAGAGTAGCATCGTGGCTCAGTGGTTTGCGCTGCTGCCTCCCAGCACCAGGGACTTGCGTTCAATTCCAGCCTTGGGCAACTATCTTTGTGGAGTTTGCATATTCTCCCCCTGTCTGCGTGAGCTTCTAATGGGTGCTCCAGTTTCCTCCCACGGCGTAGATTGGGATGCTATTGTTTTCAGAGGTTTGTACATTAGTCAGTGGTAAATGTAAGGGAAAGGGCCTGGGGAGGTCACTCTTTGGATGGTTGGTATGAACTCATTGGGCTGAAGGGTGTGTTTACACACTGCAGGGATTCTATAAGAATGGTAACGACGAGTGTAGACTTTTTTGTTTTAGCTCGCACACATTGCTGTGATGAGCAATAATGAGGGAGAGAGAGTGCAAAAGACCGTTCCTTCTAGGGCAGATTACATTTTCTCCCTATCTGAGTTGAATCATACATTAATATCATCCTTTCCCAAACTGGATCATGTGAGGTCTCCTTGTACATTGTCCAAACTATGTCTCCATCACAGTCCCTGCTCCATGTAGGTGCATCAATGTTGCTGTCATACACAGAGCCACACCCTTAGCAGAAAAATGTCTCAGTCGATTTAAAGATGAGTTTACATGTCCCTGCGTCATAACAAAATAAAATGTTTAATGTATTTAGAATACCTGTGTTAAAATTAATGTTTTTTAACGAATAAAGAAAGTGCTGGAAAAACTCGGCATGTCTGTCAGCATCCAGAGGCCTTTTACATGTTGAAGTTGTGCCAGTGTTCACCACTTCCTCTGGCAGCTCATTCCATACGCACACCATCCTCTGTGTGAAAATGTGCTCTTTGGCCTTTTCAAAACCTTTCCCCTCTCACTTTCAACCAATCCCCATAGTTTTGGACGCCCCTACCCTGGGGAAAAACCCTGACTACTCGCCTTATCCATGACCATTCGGATTTTATAAACCGCTACTTTGGAGAAATGTGACTCCAATCAACACGAATAGCTGTACTTTCAGTCATCCCGGGTCTAAATCCTTCTCCATCAGGTAACAATTCAAAAACCAGTTTAATCATTTTGTTCAGATGTATTATGAAGCACTTGTGTGGGATTTACAACTAGAACTTTGTGTCTGAAGGTAGGGTCACGAGCACCACTCAGTAATACCCATAAAGCTGTAACATTTTTCTCCTGAGTGTTTGCTCATCAGCCTGTTATGACATGATGTGACATACCTCTGCAACAGGCAGGACTTGAATCCAGGATTTCTAGTCCAGAGCTAGGAACACTACCACACAAGTTCAGGAATTGGAATCAAATCGAGAGCTCTGTCTTAGAGGCAGGGACACTACCCACTACACTACCATACCCAGATTTTGGATCATGTTTTAAGTACCAACTTTAAGCTCAGTGTGGATTTATTATAATCGGGTTACCATTACTGAATTACAAAACAGCACTTTGTATTGTTAAACAAGTGCAAGACATTTGTCTCAAATGTAGGATGTTGAGTGAACGTGTTGTGCCATCGAAATTAACTATGAACGTCTTTAATCGCCATTATCTGTCGTCTACAATATTAGGGAAAGACGTCTGCATACACACTATGCACTATGAAGGGTCTCAAATAGATATTTATTCGTCAACACCAGAGACAGAGAAAGAGCATAATTTCTGGCCCCAAAGCACCGACCTGTATTACCCACCAATAACATGTGTGACTGCCCTCTTTCTAAAACCATGAAATGATACTAGGCCGCTGATTTCTGGCCATCCTCTCCTCCCCACTGACTGTGTCTGCAATCTGTCCCTCCTCCCTCTAGCCACACAAGGCAACCCAAGCTCAGGGTCTTTGCGAAAATCAAGGCCGGAGTGTGCAGGCCTCCTGGAGAGGGGGAAGAAATTTTAAAATTAAACGGGGAAGGTGAGGAGGTGGGAATATCACTCACTGGGCTGAGGAGTAGCAGATGGAGTTTAGTTTGGATTAATGCGAGGTATTGGATTTAGGAAATCAAACAAGAGCAGGACCTATACAATTAAAAGTAGGGTCTTTGGCAATGTTGCAAATCAGAGACGTAGGCCATCAGATATAATTCGTTAAAATTTCCGTCTCATATAGGTACCGTGGTTAAGAAGGTGTTTAACACTCTTGCCTTCATTGGTCAGACCTTTTAGTACCGGAATTTGGACGTCATGTTGAGGTTGTACAGGACATTGGTGAGACCTCTTCTGGAATACTGTGTCCATTTCTGGTCATCTTGCCCGCTCTTTCCATAGGCACACCACCCTCTGGGTGAAAAAGCTGCCCCTTAGGTGACTTTTAAATATTTCCCCTCTCACGTTGAACCTATGTCCGCTAGTTTTGGTCTCCCCTACGCTTAGAAAATAGCTTCATTATTCACTTTGATATTATTGACCTTTATATTATTAAGCTGGAGAGGGTTCAGAAGAGATTAACCTGGATGTTGCTGGGAATGGAGGGAGTGAGCTGTAAGGAGAGGCTGGATAGGCTGGGACGTTTTTCACTGGAGAGTATGAGATTAAAGGGGTAACTTTACAGACGTTTATAAAATCATGAAGGATACAGATAAACTGGAGGGCTGATGTCTTTTCCCTTGAGTTGGGGATTCAAAACTGACGGATGTTTTAAGTTGCAGAGAAAAAAGATTTAAAAAAGTCATGAGAGGTAATTACTTTAGACAGAAGCTGGCTTGTGTGTGGAATGAAAATGTGTTGCTGGAAAAGCGCAGCAGGTCAGGCAGCATCCAAGGAACAGGAGAATCGACTTTTCGGGCATAAGCCCTTCTTCAGGAATGAGGAAAGTGTGTCCAACAGGCCAAGATAAAAGGTAGGGAGGAGGGACTTGGGGGAGGGGCGTTGGAAATGCGATAGGTGGAAGGAGGTCAAGGTGAGGGTGATAGGCCAGAGTGGGGTGGGGGCGGAGAGGTCAGGAAGAAGATTGCAGGTTCGGAAGGCGGTGCTGAGTTCGAGGGATTTGACTGAGACATGATGGGGCGAGGGGAAATGAGGAAACTGGAGAAATCTGAGTTCATCCCTTATGGTTGGAGGGTTCCTAGGCGGAAGACGAGGCGCTCTTCCTCCAACCGTCGTGTTGTTATGGTCTGGTGATGAAGGAGTCCAAGGACCTGCATGTCCTTGGTGGAGTGGGAGGGGGAGTTGAAGTGTTGAGCCACGGGGTGGTTGGATTGGTTGGTCTTGAAGAAGGGCTTATGCCCGAAACGTCGATTCTCCTGTTCCTTGGATGCTGCCTGACCTGCTGCGCTTTTGCAGCAACACATTTTCAGCTCTGATCTCCAGCATCTGCAGTCCTCACTTTCTCCTTGTGTGCGGAATGAACTTTCAGAGGAAGTGGTGAAAGCAGGTACAGTTACAACATTTAAAGGACATTTAGATCAGTACATGGATAAGACATCCGTTTGGATGGTGCTGTGAGGAGCTGCCCTCTCCCCCCGCCCCCCCCCCCCCCCCCGCCTGAATGAATCCCTGTTGGTTTTCACCCTCTGCCAATGCCTGTGCAGTGGCTTGGGAAGGCCAGCAGAGGGTGACATTGCATTACTGTAAGCACGAAGAGACAGCCAGACCTGCCCCACACAGAGACATACAGATACACAGACATGAAATGTTAGGACACAGCATTGAGCTCATCTGGTAATTTAAACAAAACATAAAGAAATGCTAAATTCACCTAGTAAACTGTTAAAGTATGAGTGACAGAGAACTCCCAAATTCCACTGTTTAAATAAACTCATCAATTTATTTTTTAACACTGAAAATGAACATTTTGCATCAACTATTCACAAATCTGAGACCCCCTTTCTCTTAACTGCTTATTCCCCAATTCCAACTCTATAACTATATACTGTTTCAATAAGGTGCTTATTAAAATTACATCAACTTAATTTCAAAACCACACAGCAGCTGTTGTTTTTGTCTCTTCTTCTGTGAGAAGATCTCCCTGGGTCATCTTCTGTCTTTTTACTGCGAATATGTTTCATATGAAAAGGTACCTTTCATAGAGAGTGTTTCCTAATCTTTTTGGATCTGTGTTGATGGCATTTGCTCTGTCTGCAATTTTCAAAATGCCTGCATTCTTAATATCCACAACATCGGATTATCTCATTGGTTCAATTTTCGAAAACCAATAAATTCAAACTTGCTTTGGTTTTATTATTAAACTGATTGATAAAATCTTAATCATTGTCCAAAGAGCAACCGACTCAGGGATCTATTTCGCAGCCAAATGTTACACATTTTCAGTTGTCCTTGACACTCTGGGTCTGCCATTCTCTCAGAAACACAGGAGTTTGTAAGGTCTCAGTTCAGAACAGCATTCCCTCTCTCTTTAAGGTACAGTACACACTTGCAACTTCATAACATTAATACTTTGGTGTCAATGAAGATAGGTGGAGCCTATCCAGATTTGTCTTGCTCTGTGGTTTGTCAATATTGCATCCACTCCGTTTCATGTGTGTCAGGATTTTTGTTGCTCCATTGACAGCAAATCATTATTCGACTCTGTTCACGGGAATGTAGCAGTATTTCACTTGCTCATACTAGTGAGTATGGCAGGATTTCAGCTGTTTCTTGGCGACCGTGGCACTATGACAATCTCAATGTTTGTAGATGGCACCAAACCTGAAAGAATTGAAATACTATGGAGGACAGTGACATGCTGGTGTAGTGTTCAGGTGTAAGGAAGACGGGGATCAATACAGAGCAGTGTGAGGTGATGTACTATGTAGGAAGGACAATGAAAGGCGGTTTGACACAGACCACACCGTTATAAAGGGAGTGGAGGAGCAGACGATCAGAGGTGTACATGAGCCTAGATTAGATTAGATTACTTACAGTGTGGAAACAAGCCCTTCGGCCCAACAAGTCCACACCGCCCCGCCGAAGCGCAACCCACCCATGCCCCTACATTTACCTCTTACCTAACACTACGGGCAATTTAGCATGGCCAATTCACCTGACCTGCACATCTTTGGACTGTGGGAGGAAACCGGAGCACCCGGAGGAAACCCACACAGGAGAACGTGCAAACTCCACACAGTCAGTCACCTGAGGCGGGAATTGAACCCGGGTCTCTGGTGCTGCGAGGCAGCAGTGCTAACCACTGTGCCACCGTGCCGCCCACAAGGATGTTGAAGATATCAGGACAAGTGGGGAGAGCAGTAAATATCACAGATGCGTTTCAGTTTCTGAGTTATTTACAGGAGGAGGTGTGGGAGGGAGCATCCGTGCTCCCTTCCTGGGAGGTAGTGGTGACGATGTTTTGTGAGCCCACCCTCCTGCCCACCGAGACAGTGGGGATTCCATTTTTACCAGCTCGACACTTTAGGGAGATGGCATCAGGGCCACGGCTTCGAAGTTGTGCCGAGGGGGAAATAAAACTGTCAGTTGGTTTAAAGTGAGAATTGCCCTTTTCTGGACATTGCTCCTTACTCAGTCAGTGGGACGTCGATGTTTCACAATCTCCACACATCAATGCACTGGGGTGGTGTGCACAGTTCTATATGCTGGGAGGGTAACTGCTCCTGGCTTACAGATCAATGCACTGGGGTGGTGTACACAGTCCTACACGCTGGGAGGGCAACTGCTCCTGGGTTACAGATCAATGCATTGGGGTGGTGTACACAGTCCTACAGGCTGGGAGGGTAACTCCTCCTGGCTTACAGATTAATACACTGGGGTGGTGTACACAGTCCTACACGTTGGGAGGGTAACTGTTAATGGTTTACATATCAATGCACTGTTTTGGTGTACACAGTTCTACATGCTGGGAGGGTAATTGTTCCGGGTTTACAGATTAATTCACGGGTGATCACCGCACAGATCGCTGTGCTGGTCAGACTGTCTGGTTGAGGTTTTATATATAATGCATTGATATGGTTTGTGTAGCTCCTGATGCTGGATGGATATTTGTTTCAGTTCACACATTAGTGCCCTACTGTGGTCTGCACAGCTCCCAGTGCTGGACGATATCTAATCCGGTTTAGATATTAATGCACTGCTGTGGTCTGCACAGCACCCGGTGCTGGACAGATATATTGTCAGGGTTTATAGATCAATGCCCTGATCTGATCTGTGCAGTATTCCCCTCTGGCCAGATTGCTGGTTGGTATTAACCAGGACAATGGATGAAACTGGACAGATTGCTGCGTTATATTGACCAGTGCAATGGATGAATCTGGACAGATTGCTGATGTACTGAGCAGTACACTGGCCTGGTCTACACAGTGTTCCACGGTGAACACATATCTCCTCTGGGTGTATTGTGTCTGGGCTGGTTGTGTGAGGTGGATTGAGAATGTGCTATATCTAACCATTTCAGCTGATCTGGCAATGCCTTTAGTTCCCATTCCGGTGATTGGACCCTTCGTCACTCACCCCATTAATGTTACAGTGTGCCCCGGCACAGTACATCATGTTGGTGGGGTGGATGGGGGAAAGGTGTTGGACAGATCAAGGAGTTCCCCGGAACGATCCGTCCCGAACATTCTATAACTGACATTCCCCAGAACGATCCGTCCCCATCATTCTCACCTGGTTTCGTGATGTAACAGTTGCTGTTCTATTCTCCAGTGTCTGGGTCACAATCGAGTTCCTCCACTACATTCTAACCCCGTGTGTCCCATTTCTCCTGATTCTGCTGCTCAATGTTCTCACCGTCAGACACATTTTAGTGACCAGCAGAGCCCGCAGGAGACTCCGCGCTCACACCAATGGGGACGCTCAGTCTGACACTGAAATGAGAAACCGCAAAAAATCCATCTTTTTACTGTTTGTGATCTCGGCCAATTTCATCCTGTTATGGTCAACGTTTTCTATATAGTACCGGATGTGGCAGATTGTGTATACCCCTGTGACTCTCCATCACTTTGTGCAGGAATTGGGCTTCATGCTGCAGCTCCTCAGTTGCTGCACAAACACCGCAATTTATGCCGTGACCCAGACTAAGTTCAGGCAGCAGCTGAAAAATGTGCTGAAATATCCCTTCACCCAAATCCATCCATCAATCAAATTCCCTCATTGATCAATCCATCCGGGATTTTCTCATTTCAGTTCAGTGTTTCAGCGATGGAGCATCCTGTCGCTATGGTAACAGACTGAGGGTAGCGCTGGTTTGTCCATCCTTATCACACAGGGTGGTTACAGGGACGCATTTCAATGTTTCTCACAACTCAGGGGCCAGTGAGAAAAGGCACCACCCCATTGACTGTATCCATCACTTCCACTTGTAAACAATAAAAATGTTCATTAAAGCGTGCCGAGCAGCAGAGTGACCGATGTTGTTGTGTGTCTTTGTTCTGGAGATGCTGAGCTGGAGAGAGACAGACTCAGCCCCAAGTCCTGGTCCTCAGGGAAGGAGAGGGCACCGGGCCCTGAGCTCAGGAGCTGTGTTTAACTCCCTCTGTCCTTACTTTCACCTCTGGGTCTCCCACTCCAACTTGGCTCTCAGCAGAATTCACCTTGCTCCCTTTGTCCCTCTCCCTCCATATATCCTTCACACTCTCACACTGCACTGCTATTTCTCTCTCCTTTTCCCATTTACACACTCAATTCCACTGTCCTTGCCTTCCCCAATCTCATTCACTCTCCCTCCATCTTGCGACCATAACCTCCCAATGTTACTGTCTTCCTCGAATCCTTCAGTGCTGGGGGAACAGAAGAGGGTTGTCGATCTTCAGGCCGATGTTAGGGAACAGAGATCGGGACGACATGTCAAGCCATTGCTCGGGCAACTGTATGAAGCTTGGGCCAAACGCCATTGCTCGGGGACATAGTGGGTGTGAGAACACGAGCCGTTACTCGGGGGTAACAGGTGGAGTGGCACAGTACGCTGTGGCTGAGCTTGGTACAACAGGATATCACAAACAGAACACATTGTATGGGACATACTGTCTGTTACTCAAGGAATAGAATGAGGATGGGGTTAAAGGCCATTTGGGAGGAATCAATTGGGCAGGTGCTCACAGGCAGGAGCTCAGTTTCAGCCATGTGAGGAGTGTGATGCTGGGCGACTGCGTGGGCATGTGAGTGTGATGTTGGGGGAGTGTGCGAGGGAGTGAGCGTGATGGTGGGGCAATGTGTGGGGGCGTGAGTGTCATGGTGGGGGAGAATGTGGGGAAATGAGAGTGACGATGGGGCGTGTGCAGGGGAGTGAATGGGACAATGGGATTGTGTGGGAGAGTGAGCCTGATGGTAGGGAAGTGTACGGGGGAGTGAGGGTGACGGCGAGGGCGGGTGCAAGGGAATGAACGGGCAATGGGAGTGTGCGGGAGAGTGAGCGTGATGGTGGAGGAGTGCACGGGGTCTGAGAATCAGGTTGGGGCTGTGTGTGGGGGACTAAGCGATACAGTGGGGGACAGTGTGTACGAGTGAGTCTGATGGTGAGGCTTTGTGCAGGGTGAGTGTGCATGACAGTGGGGCATTGTGTAGTGGAGCGAGTGTAATGGTGGGCGACGGTGGGGAGAGTGAACGTGACGGTAGGGGAGTGTGTGAGAGAATGGTGGAGTGTGTGGGGGTGAGCGTGATGGTGAGGGTGGTGTGAGGCAGGTTGGGCTTTGGTGGCGAAGTGTGTGTGAGGGTGAGCGTGACAGTGGGGATGGTGTGGGGATGTGTGGGTGAGGGTGGTGGAGTGTGTAGGTATGAGCGTGACGGTAGAGATGGTGTGGAGCAGTATGTGTGATGGTGGTGGAGTGGTGGGTATGAGCGTGATGGTGAGGGTGGTGTGGGGCAGTGTGTGATGGTGGTGGAGTGTGTGTGGGTAAGCATGAAGGTGAGGGTGGTGTGGGGCAATATGTGAGGGTGGTGGAGAGTGTGGGGGTAAGCGTGAAGGTGAGGGTGGAGTGGGGCAGTGTTTGTGGTGGGGTGGAGTGTGTGGGTGCGAGCGTGACGGTGGAGGTTGTGTGGGTCAGTGTATGTGATGGTGGTGGTGTGTGTGGGGCTGAGCGTGATGGTGGGGTGGGGTGGGGCAGTGCGTGTGATGGTCGTGGAGTGGGTGCGGGTGAGTGTGATGGTGGGGGTCGTGTGGGGCAGTGTGGGTGATGGTGGTGTAGTCAGTGAGAGTGAGTGTGATGGTGGGGGTCGTGTGGGGCAGTGTGGGGAATGTTGGTGGAATTAGTGGGGGTGAGCGTAACGGTGGGCATGCTGTGCGGCACTGTGTGACGTAGTGAGTGTGAGGGGGTCAGTGTGTCAGTGATGGAGTGAGTGTGAGGGGATCAGTGTGACGGGGACAGAGTGAGTGTGTGGGGGTAAGCTTGACGGTGAAGGTGTGAGTGTGAGTATGTCAGGGTGACAGTGATGGAATGAGTGTGAGGGGGTCAGGGTGACGTTGATGGAGCGAATGTGAGGGGGTTAGGGTGACAGAGATGGAGTGTGAGGGATCCAGGATGACGGTGATGGAGTGAGTGTGAGGGGGTCAGTATGACGGTGATGGAGTGAATGTGAGGGGGTTAGGGTGACAAAATTGGAGTGAGTGTTAGGGGTTAAGTGTGACGGGGATGGAGTGAGTGTGAGGGGGTCAGGGTGACGGTGATGGAGTGAGAGTGAGGAGTTCAGGTTGACTGTGATGGAGTGAGCATGAGGTGGTCAGGGTGACGTTATGGAGTGAGAGTGTGGGATTCAGGGTGACAGTGGTTGAGTGAGAGTGAGGGGTTCAGGGTGAGGGTGATGGAGTGAGTGTGAGTGCATCCGGGTGACTTTGTTGGAGAGTGTGGTCAGGATGACGGTGAGAGAGTGAGTGTGAGGGGGTCAGGGTGTTGAAGATGGAGTGAGTTCGAGGGATCAATGTGACGGTGATGGACTGAGTGCGAGGGGTTCACTGTGACGGTGATAGAGTGAGTGTGAGGTGTTCAACGTGAGAGTGATGGACTGACTGTGAGGGTGTCAGGGTGAAAGAGATAGAGTGAGTGTGAGGGAAACAGGGTGATGTTGATGGAGTGATTGTGAGGGGGTCATGATGATGGTGTTGGAGTGAGTGTGACGGAGTCAGCGTGACAGTCTTGGATTGGGATCAGTGTGACAGTGAAGGAGTGAGTGTGAGGTGATCAGGGCGACAGATATGGAGTGAATGTGAGAGGTTCAGTGTGATGGTGATGGAATGACTGTGAGGGGTTAGGCTGACGGTGATTGAGTGTGTGTGAGAGGGTCAAAATAACGGTGATGGAGTGAGTGTGAGGGGTTCAGGGTGACGGGGAAGGAGTGTGTGTGTGACGGGTTCAGGGTGACGGTGATGGGGTGAGTGTGAGGCGGTCAGGATGACGGTGATGGAGTGAGAGTGAGGGGGTCAGCGTGATGGGGAAGGAGTGAGTGTGACGGGTTCAGGGTGACGGTGATGGGGTGAGTGTGAGGCGGTCAGGATGACGGTGATGGAGTGAGAGTGAGGGGGTCAAGGGTGACGGATGAAGTGAGTGTGAGAGGGTCAGAGTGACGGAGATGGAGTGAGTGTGAGTGGGTCAGTGTGATAGTGATGGCGTAAGTGTGAGTGGATCAGGTGTCCGTGATGCAGTGAGTGTGAGGGGGTCAGCGAGACGGTGACGCATTGAGTGTGAGGGGGTCAGGGTGACGGTGATGGAGTGCGTGTGAGAGGGACATAGTGACGTTAATGGAGTGAGTGTGAGGAGGGTCAGGGTGACAGAGATGGAGTGAGTGTGAGGGTGCAGGATTTTGGGGATGGAGTGAGTGTGACGGGGTCTGGGTGTCAGAGATGGAGTGAGCGTGAGTGTGTCAGGGTGACTGTGATGGAGTGAGTGTGAGGGGGTCATGGTGACGGTGATGGAGAGAGTGTGAGGGGTTCAGGGTGACGGTGATTGAGTGAGTGTGAGGGGACAGGATGATGGTGATGGAGTGAATGTGAGGGAGTCAGGGTAACAGTGATGGAGTGAGTTTGAGGGCGTCACGGTGACAGTGATGGAGTGCGACTGAGCGGATCAGTGTGATGGTGATGGAGTGAGTGTGAAGGGATTAGTGTGTCGTTGATGGTGTGGGTGTGAGAGGGTCAGGGTGACAGAGGTGGAGTGAGTGCGAAGGGTTCAGTGTGACAGTAGTGGACTGAGTGTCATTGGATCAGTGTGGGGGTGATGGAGTGAGTGTGAGAGGTTCAGGGTGATGGTGATGGAGTGAATGTGATTGGGTCAGGGTGATGGGAGATGGAGAGAATGTGGGGGCATCCGGGTGACGCTAATAGAGTGAGTGTGACCGGATCAGCGTAACGGTGATGGAGTGAGTGTGAGGGTGTCAGGGTGACAGTGAGGGAGTGGTTGTGAAGGGAGCAGTGTGATGGTGATTGAGTGAGTGTGAGGGGGTCAGTGTGACTGTGATGGAGTAAGTGTGAGGGGGTAAGGGTGAAGGTGATGGAGTGAGTGTGAGGGGGTCAAGTTGACGGTGATGGATAGCGTGTGAGGGGGTCAGGGTGACTGTGATGGAGTGAGAGTGAGGTGTGTCATAATGACAGTGATGGAGTGAGTGTGAGGGGTTAGTGTGGCAGAGATAGAGTGAGTGTGAGGGGGTCAGGGTGAAGGTGATGAAGGGAGTGTGAGGGTGTCAGGGAGATGGTGATGGAGTGAGTGTGAGAGGGTGATGGTATCGGTGATGGAGTGAGTGTGGGGTGTCAGGGTGACGGTGACGGAGTGAGTGTGAGGGGTTCAGGGTGACGGTGATGGAGTGAGAGTGAGGGCTTCAGGGTGATGGTGATGGAGTGAGTTTGAGGTAGTCAAAATGACAGAGATGGCGTGAGTGTGAGGGGGTCAGGGGTCCGTGATGCAGTGACTGTGAGGGGGTCAGCGTGACGGTGATGGAGTGATTGTGAGTGGGACAGTGTGGCGTTGATGTAGTGAGTGTGCGGGGGTAGTGTGATGGCGCTGGAGTGAATGTGAATGGGTCAGGGTGTCGGAGATGGAGTGAGTTTGAGTGCGTCAGCGTGGTTGTGGTGGAGTGAGTGTTAGGGGGTCAGTGGGACTGTGACGGAGTGAATGTGAGTGGGTCAGGTTGACGGTGACAGAGTGAGTGTGAGTGGGTCAGGTTGACGGTGACGGAGTGAGTGTGAGTGGGTCAGATTGACGGTGACTGAGTGAGTGTGAGGTGTCAGGGTGATGGTGATGGAGTGAGTGTGAGTGAGTCAGGGTAACAGTGATGGAGTGAGTGCGAGTGCATCAGTGATGGAGTGGGAGTGAGCGGATCAGTATGAAGGTGATGGAGTGAGTGTGAGAGTGTCAGGGTAACGGAAGTGGAGTAAGGGTGAGGGATTCATTGAGACGGCGATGGAGGGCATGTGAGGTGGTCACTGTGAGGATGTTCGAGTGAGTGTGAGGGGATCAGGGTGATAGAGATGGAGTGAGTGTGAGGGGTTCAGGGTGATGGTGGTAGAGTGAGTATGAGGGGATCAGTGTGACAGTGACGGAGTGAGTGTGAGGGGATCATGATGATGGTGTTTTAGTGAGTGTGACGGAGTCAGCTTGACAGTGTCGGAGTGGGTGTGAGGGGGTGTGACGGTGAAGGAGTGAGTGTGAGGGAATCAGGGTGACAGGGACGGAGTGAGTGTCAGGGTGATTGTGATGGAGTGAGTGTGAGGGGGTCCGGGTGACGGTGATGGAGTGAGTGTGAGGGGGTCACGATGATGGAAATGGAGTGAGTGTGAGAAGGATAGTGTGACATTGATAGAGTGAGTATGAGGGGGTCAGGGTAATAGTTATGGAGTGAGTCAGAGGGGGTCAGGGTGACGGAGATGGAGTGAGTGTGAGTGGGTGAGTGTGACAGTGAAGGAGTGAGTTTGAGGTGGTCAGGGTGACGTTGATGGAGTGAGTGTGAGGAGTTCAGGGTGACATTGATATAGTGAGTGTGGGGGTAAGCGTGAGTGTGATGGATTGAATGTGAGGGGCTTAGGGTGATAGTGACGCAGTGAATTTGAGAGGGTCAGGCTGAGAGAGATAGAGTGAGTGTGAGGGACAAGGTGATGGTGATGGAGTGAGTGTGAGGGGAGCTGGGTGTCGGAGATGGTTTGAGTTTGAGTGCGTCATGGTGACTGTGGTGGAGTGAGTGTGAGGGGTTCAGGGTGACGGTGATGGAGTGAGTTTGAGGCGGTCAGGGTGATGATGGAGTGAGTGTGAAGGGTTCAGATGGACGGTGGAGGAGTGAGTGTGAGGGGATCAGTGTGACTGTGATGGAGTGAGTGTGAGGGGTAGAGTATGATGGTGATGGGGTGAGTATGAGGGGGTCAGGGTGATGGAGGTGGAGTGAGTATGACGGGGTCCAGATGACAGTGATGGAGTGAGTCTGTGGGGGTTCGGGTGACGGTGATGGAGTGAGTGTGAGGGGTGACGTTTGTGGAGTGAGTGTGAGGGGATCAGTGTGACTGTGATGGTAAGAGTGTGAGGAGTTCAATGTGATGGTGATGGAGTGAGTGTGTGTGAGTCAGGGTGACGGAGCTGGAGTGAGTGTGAAGGGGTAGGTGTAACGGTGATGGAGTGAGTGTGAGGGGTTCAGGGTGACTATGATGGAGGTCGAGTGGTGGATCTTGTTGTCAGTGAGGGAGTGAGTGTGAGGGGGTCAGGGTGATGGTGACGGAGTGAGTGTGAGGGGTTCAGGGAGACGGTGATGGAGTGAGTGTTAGGTGGTCAGGGTGACGATGATGGAGTGAGTGTGAGGGCTCAGGATGATAGTGATGCAGTGAGAGTGAGAGGGTATGGGTGACGGAGATGGAGTGAGTGTGGGGGCGCAAGGTGACAGTGATGGAGTGAGAGTGAGAGGTATAGGGTGACAGAGATGGAGTGAGTGTGAGTGTGTCAGGGTGACAGTGATGAGGTGAGAGTGAGGAGGTCAGGCTGACAGTGATGGAGTGATTGTGAGGGCTCTGGGTGACAGTGATTCAGTGAGAGTAAGAGGGTCTGGGTGACAGATGGAGTGAGTGTGATGGGGCAGGGTGATAGTGATGGAGTGAGTGTGAGGGGGCCGGTTGATGATGATGGAGTGAGTGTTAGGGTGTCATGGTAAAGGAGATGGAGTGATTGTGAGTGCGTCAGGGTGATGGAGTGAGTGTGAGGTGGCCAGGGTGACAGTGATGGAATGAGTGTGAGGGTTTCCGTGTGACGGTGATGGAGCGAGTGTGAGGGGATCACCTAAAGGGTGTTGGAGTGAGTGTGAGGGGGTCAGGGCGACAGTGATGGAGTGAGTATGAGGGGATACGGGTGACGGTGATATAGTGAGTGTGAGGGGTTCAGTGTGATGGTGATGGATTGAATATGAGGGGTTCAGGGTGACAGTGATGGAATGAGTGTGAGGGTTTCCGTGTGACGGTGATGGAGCGAGTGTGAGGGGATCACCTAAAGGGTGTTGGAGTGAGTGTGAGGGGGTCAGGGCGACAGTGATGGAGTGAGTATGAGGGGATACGGGTGACGGTGATGTAGTGAGTGTGAGGGGTTCAGTGTGATGGTGATGGATTGAATATGAGGGGTTCAGGGTGACAGTGATGGAATGAGTGTGAGGGTGTCCGTGTGACTGTGATGCAGTGAGTTTGAGGGAGGCAGTGTGTGGGTGATGGAGTGAGTGTGAGGGGTCAGTGTGATTGTGATGGAATGAGTGTCAGTGGGTCAGGGTGACAGAGATGGAGTGAGGGTGAGGGATTCAGTGTGTGGGTGATGGAGTGAGTGTGAGGGGATCAGTGTGAGGGCGATGGAGTGAGTGTGAGGGGGTCAGTGTGAGGCGATGGAGTGAGTGTGAGGGGGTCAGAGTGACAGAGATGGAGTGAGTGTGAGGGGTTCAGGGTGACGGTGGTGGAGTGAGTCTGAGGGGATCAGTGTGACTGTGATGGAGTGAGTGTGAGTTTTCAGGATGACAGTCATGCAGTGAGAGTGAGAGAGTCTGGGTGACAGAGATGGAGTGAGTGTGAGGTCTCGGGATGACAGTGATGCAGTGAGTGTGAGTGCGTCAGGGTGACGGTGATGGAGTGAGGTGTGAGGGGGCAGGGTGATGGTGATGGAGTGAGTGTGAGAGTTTCAGGGAGACGATGATGGAGTGAGTGTGAGTGCCCAGGATGATAGTAATGCAGTGAGAGTGAGAGAGTCTGGGTGACAGAGATGGAGTGAGTGTGAGGTCTTGGGATGACAGTGATGCAGTGAGTGTGAGTGCGTCAGGGTGACGGTGATGGAGTGAGTGTGAGGGGGCAGGGTGATGGCGATGGAGTGAATGTGAGGGGTTCAGGGAGACGATGATGGAGTGAGTGTGAGTGCCCAGGATGATAGTAATGCAGTGAGAGTGAGAGGGTCAGTGTGGTGGAGATTGAGTGAGTGAGAGGTCTCAGGGTAATAGTGATGCAGTGAGAGTGAGAGGTTCAGGGTGACAGAGATGGATTGAGTCTGAGGGGGCAGGGTAATGGTGATGGAGTGAGTGTGAGTGCGTCAGTGTGACGGTTATGGAGTTAGAGTGACGGGTTCATGGAGACAATGATGGGGTGAGAGTGTGGAGGTCAGGGTGATAGTGATGGAGTGAGTGTGAGTGCGTCAGGGTGGCTGTGATGGAGTGAGTGTGAGTGCGTCAGGGTGACTTTGTTGGAGTGAGTGTGAGGTGGTCGGGTGATGATGATGGAGTGAGTGTTAGGGTCTCATGGTAAAGGAGATGGAGTGAGTGTGAATGCGTCAGGGTGACGGTGATGGAGTGAGTGTGAGGTGGTCGGGTGATGATGATGGAGTGAGTGTGAGGGTTTCGGTGTGACGGTGATGGAGTGAGTGTGAGGGGGTCACTTAGAGGGTGGTGGAGTGAGTGTGAGGGGGTCAGGGCGACAGAGATAGAGTGAGTGTGAGGGGTTCAGGGTGACAGTAATGGAATGAGTGTGAGGGGGTCCGGGTGACTGTGATGCAGTGAGTTTGAGGGAGTCAGTGTGACGGTGATGGAGTGAGTTTGAGGGGTTCAGTGTGATTATGATGGAGTGAGTGTGAGTGGGTCAGGGTCTCCGAGATGGAGTGAGGGTGAGGGATTCAGGGTGTGGGTGATGGAGTGAGTGTGAGGGGTCTGTGTGAGGCGATGCAGTGAAAATGAGTGAGTGCGTCAGGGTGACGGTGATGGAGTGAGTGTGAGGGGTTCAGGGAGACGGTGATGGAGTGAGTGTGAGGCGGTCAGGGTGACGATGATGGAGTGAGTGTGAGGGCTCAGGATGATAGTGATGCAGTGAGAGTGAGAGGGTCAGAGTGGTGGAGATTGAGTGAGTGAGAGGGCTCAGGGTGATAGTGATGCAGTGAGAGGTTCAGGGTGACAGAGATGGAGTGAGTGTGAGGGGGCAGGGTGATGGTGCTAATGTGAGTGTGAGTGCGTCACTGTGACGGTGATGGAGTTAGAGTGACGGGTAGATGGTGACAATGATGGGATGAGAGTGTGGAGGTCAGGGTGACAGTGATGGAGTGATTATGAGAGCTCTGGGTGACAGTGATGCAGTGAGAGTAAGAGGGTCTGGGTGACAGATGGAGTGAGTGTGAGGGGACAGGGTGATGGTGATGGAGTGAGTGTGAGTGCGTCAGGGTGACTGTGTTGGAGTGAGTGTGAGGGGATCGGGTGATGGTGATGGAGTGAGTGTTAGGGTGTCATGGTAAAGGAGATGGACTGAGAGTGAGTGCGTCAGGGTGACGGTGATGGAGTGAGTGTGAAGTGGCCAGGGTGACAGTGATGGCGTGAGTGTGAGGGTTTCGGTGTGACGGTGATGGAGTGAGTGTGAGGGGGGTCACTTAGAGGGTGGTGGAGTGAGTGTGAGGGGGTCAGGGCGACAGAGATGGAGTGAGTGTGAGGGGTTCAGGATGACGGTGATGGAGTGAGTGTGTGGGGATCGCTGTGACGGTGATGTAGTGTGTGTGAGGGGTTCAGTGTGATAGTGATGGAGTGAGTATGAGGGAATCCGGGTGACGGTGATGGAGTGAGTGTGAGGTGTTTAGTGTGACCCTGATGGATAGAGTTTGAGGGGGTCAGAGTGACTGTGATGCAGTGAGTTTGAGGGAGTCAGTGTGACGGTGATTGAGTGAGTTTGAGGGGTTCAGTGTGATTGTGATGGAGTGAGTGTGAGTGGGTCAGGGTGACAGATATGGAGTGAGCGTGAGGGATTCAGTGTGTGGGTGATGGAGTGAGTGTGAAGGGGTCTGTGTGAGGCGTTGGAGTGAGTGTGAAGGGGTCAGAGTGACAGAGATGGAGTGAGTGTGAGGGGATCAGTGTGATGGTGATGGAGTGAGTGTGAGGGGGTCAAGGTGACGGTGATGGAGTGAGTCTGAGTGGTTCAGGGTGACGGAGATGGAGTGAGTCTTAGGGGGTTCGTGTGACGATGACGAAGTGAGTGTGAGAGGGTCATATTAACGGTGATGGAGTGATTGTGAGAGTGTCAGGGTGACAATGACGGAGGTTATGTGGTGGGTGTTGTTGTCATGAGGAGTGAGTGTCAGAGGATAAGGGTGACGGTGATTGATTGAATGTGAGGAGATCAGTGTGACTGTGGTGGAGTGAGTTTGATTGGGTCAGGTTGAGCATGATGCAGCGTGTGGGAGGGGCTCTGGGTGACGGTGATGGAGTGAGTGTGAGGCGGTCAGGATGACGATGATGGAGTGAGTGTGAGTTTTCAGGGTGACAGTCATGCAGTGAGAGTGAGAGGGTCTGGGTGACAGAGATGGAGTGAGTTTGAGGTCTCTGGATGACAGTCATGCAGTGAGAGTGAGAGGGTCTGGGTGACAGAGATGGAGTGAGTTTGAGGTCTCTGGATGACAGTGATGCAGTGAGTGTGAGTGCGTCAGTGTGACAGTGATGGAGTGAGTGTGGGGAGGCAGGGTGATGGTGATGGAGTGAGTATTAGGGGTTCAGGGTGACGGAGATTGAGTGAGTGTGAGGGCTCAGGCTGATAGTGATGCAGTGAGAGTGAGAGGTTCAGGGTGACAGAGATGGATTGAGTCTGAGGGGCAGGGTGATGGTGATGGACTGAGTGTGAGTGCGTCAGTGTCACTGTGTTGGAGTGAGGATGAGGGATTCAGTGTGAGGGTGATGGAGTAAGTGTGAGGGGGTCAGTGTGAGGGCGATGGAGTGAGTGTGAGGGGGTCAGCGTGACTGTGTTGGAGTGAGTGTGAGGGGGCCGTGTGACTGTGACAGAGTGAGTGTGAGTGGGCCTGGGTGACGGTGGTGGAGAGAGTGTGAGGTGACCAGGGTGACAGTGATGGAGTGAGTGTTAGGGTTTCGGTGTGACGGTGATGGAGTGATTGTGAGGACTTCAGTGTGATTGTGATGGAGTGAGTGTGAGGGGGTCAGGGTGACAGAAATGGAGTCAGCGTGAGGGGTTCAGGGTGACGGTGATGGAGTGAGTGCGAGGGGACCTGTGTGACGGTGATGTAGTGAGTGTGTGGGGTTCAGTGTGATGGTAATGGAGTGAGTGTGAGGTGGCCAGGGTGACAGTGATGGAATGAGTGTGAGGGGGTCAGGGTGACTGTGATGCAGTGAGTTTGAGGGAGTCAGGTTGAGAGTGATGGAGTGAGTGTGTGTGGGTTAGGGTGACAGAGAAGGAGAGAGGGTGAGGAATTCAGTGTGATGGTGATGGAGTGAGTGTGAGGGAGTCAGTGTGACAGAGATGGAGTGAATGTGTGAGGTTCAGGGTGACGGTGATGGAGTGAGTGTGAGGGGATCAGTGTGACGGAGATGGTGTGAGTGTGAAGGGGTCTGTGTGATCGTGATTGAGTGAGTGCGAGTGGGTCAAGGTGACTGAGAAGTAGTGAGTGTGAAGGTGTCTAGGTGACGGTCATAGAGTGAGTGTGAGAGAGTCAGACTAACAGTGATGGAGTGAGTGTGAGGGGGTCAGGATGACAGAGATGGATTGAGTGTAAGGTGTTCAGGGTGACAGTGATGGAGTGACTGTGAGGGGGGCAGTGTGACGGTGACATACCGAGTGTGAGGTGTTCAGTGTGATAGTAATGGAATGACTATGAGGGGATCAGGGTGACAGAGATGGAGTGAGTGTGAAGGGGTCAAGGTGACAGTGATGGAGTGAGTGTGAGGGGTTTAGTGTGACGCTGATCGAGAGAGTGTGAGTGTGTCAGGGTGACGGTGATGGAGTGAGAGTGAAGGTTTCATGGTGACAGTGATGGGGTGAGTGTGAGGAGGTCAGGCTGACAGTGATGGAGTGAGTGTGAGGGTTCTGGGTGACAGTGATTCAGTGAGAGTAAGAGGGTCTGGGTGACAGATGGAGTGACTGTGATGGGGCAGGGTGGTAGTGATGGAGTGAGTGTCAGTGCGTCAGGGTGAATGTGATGGAGTGAGAGTGAGGGGGTCAGCGTGACTGTGTTGCATTGAGTGTGAGGGGGCAGGATGACTGTGACGGAGTGAGTGTCAGGGGGTCAGGGTGACGGAAATGGAGAGAGTGTGAGGTGGCAAGGGTGATAGTGATGGAGTGAGTATTAGGGTTTCGGTGTGACGGTGGTGGAGTGAGTGTGTGGGGTCAGGGTGACAGAGATGGAGTCAGTGTGAGGGGTTCAGGGTGACGGTGATGGAGTGAGTGTGAGGGGACCCAAGTGACGGTGAAGTGCTGAGTGTGTGGGGTTCAGTGTGACGGTGATGGACTGAGTGTGAGGGGTTCAGAGTGAAAGTGATGCAGTGAGTGTGAGGGGTTTAGTGTGACGCTATGGAATGAGTGTGAGGGGTTCAGGGTGAAAGTGATGGAATGAGTGTGAGGGGTCAGGGTGACAGAGATGGAGTCAGTGTGAGGGGTTCAGTGTGACGCTGATGGAGTGAGTGTGAGGGGGTCAGGGTGATTGTGATGGAGTGAGTGTGAGAGGACAGGGTGATGGCGATGGAATGAGTGTGAGTGCGTCAGGGTGACTGTGTTAGAGTGAGTGTGAGGGGGCCGGGTGATGGTGATGGAGTGAGGGTTAGAGGTTAGGGTGACAGTGATGGAGAGAGTGTGAGGTGGCCAGGGTGACAGTGATGGAGTGAGTATGAGGGGGTCAGGGTGACAGTGATGGAATGAGTGTGAGGGGGTCAGGGTGACTGTGATGCAGTGAGTTTGAGGGAGTCAGGTTGACGGAGATGGAGTGAGTGTGCGGGGTTCAGTGTGACGCTGATGGAGTGAGTGTGCGTGGGTCAGGGTGAGAGAGTTGGAGTGAGGGTGAGGAATTCAGTGTGATGGTGATGGAGTGAGTGTGAGGGGGTCAGTGTGAGCGTGATGGAGTGCGAGTGAGGGGGTCAGGGTGACAGAGATAGAGTGAATGTGAGACGTTCAGGGTGACGGTGATGGAGTGATTGTGAGGGGATGAGGGTGACGGAGATGGTGTTAAGTGGTCAGGGAAACGGAGATGGAGAGAGTGAGAGGGTGTCAGAGTGATGGTGATGGAGTGAGTGAGAGGGGGTCAAGGTGACAGAGATGGAGTGAGTGTGAAGGTGTCTGGGTGACGGTGATGGAGTGAGTGTGAGAGGGTCAGAGTAACAGTGATGGAGTGAGTGTGAGGGGTTCAGAGTGACGGAGATGGAGTGAGAGTGAGGGGGTCAGTGTGATGGTGATGGTGTGAGTGTGAGTGGGTCAAGGTGACTGAGATGGAGAGAGTGTGTGGGTGTCAGAGTGACAGAGATGGAGTGAGTGTGAGGGTGTCTGAGTGACGGAGATGCAGGAAGTGTGAGGGGGTCCGGGTGACGGTGATGGAGTGAGTGTGAGTGTGTCAGGTTGATAATGACGGAGGGTGTGTGTTGCGTCTTGTTGTCCATGAGGGAGTGAGTGGGAGGTGAACAGGGTGACGGTGATGGAGTGCGCGTGAGGGGGTCAGGTTGATGCTAATGGAGTGAATGTGAAGCGGTCAGGATGACAGTGATGCAGTGAATGTGAGAGGTTCAGTGTGACAGAGATGGATTGAGTGTGAGGGGGCAGGGTGATGGTAATGGAGTGAATGTGAGTGCATCAGGGTGACTGTGATGGAGTGAGAGTGAAGGATTCATGGTGACAGTGATGGGGTGAGAATGAGGAGGTCAGGGTGACAGTGATGGAGTAATTGTGAGGGCTCTGAGTGACAGTGGTGCAGTGAGAGTGATAGGGTTTTGGTGACAGATGGAGTGAGTGTGATGGGGTAGGGTGATTGTGATGGAGTGAGTGTCAGTGCGTCAAGGTGACTGTGTTAGAGTGAGTGTGAGGGGGGCGGGTGATGGTGATGGAGTGAGTGTTAGGGAGTCACGGTGACGGAGATGGAATGAGTGTGAGAGCGTCAGGGTGACTGTGTTGGAGTGAGTGTGAGGGGGTCACTTAGACGGTGATGGAATGAGTGAGAGGGGGTCAGGGTGACAGTGATGGAGTGAGTGTGAAGGGTTTAGTGTGACGCTGATGGAGTGCGTGTGAGGGGACCAGTGTGACGGTGATGTTCTGAGTGTGAGGGGTTCATTGTGATGCTGATGGAGTGAGTGTGAGATGGTCAGGGTGATTGTGATGGAGTGAGTGTCAGTGCGTCAAGGTGACTGTGATGGAGTGACTGTGCGAGGGCAGGATGATGGCGATGGAATGAGTGTGAGTGCGTCAGGGTAACTGTGTTAGAGTGAGTGTGAGGGGGCCGATTGATGGTGATGGAGTGAGTGTTGGGGGTCATGGTCACGGAGATGGAGTGAGTGTGAGAGCGTCAGGGTGACTGTGTTGGAGTGAGTGTGGGAGGGTGCAGGGTGACTGTGACGGAGTGAGTGTCAGGGGGTGAGGGTGACTGTGATGGAGAGCGTGTGAGGTGGCCAGGGTGACAATGATGCAGTGAGTGTTAGGGTTTCAAAGTGACGGGGATGGAGTGAGTGTGAGAGGGTCACTTAGAGGGTGGCGGAGTGAGTGTGCGGGGGTCAGGGTGACAGAGATGGATTGAGTGTGAGGGGTTCAGGGTGACGGTGATGGAGCGAGTGTGAGGGGACCAGTGTGACGGTGATGTACTGATTGTGAGGAGTTCAGTGTGATGGTAATGGAATGACTGTGAGGGGGTCAGGGTGACAGTGATGGAGTGAAAGTGAAAAGGTCGGGTTGACAGTGATGGAGTGAGTGTGAGGGGTTTAGTGTGACGCTGATGGAGTGAGTGTGAGGGGTCAGGTTGACAGTGATGGAGTGAGTGTGAGGGTTTCAGTGTGATTGTGATGGAGTGAGTGTGAGTGGTGGTCAGGGTGACAGAGATGGATTTAGGATGAGGGATTCAGTGTGAGGGTGATGGAGTCAGTGTGAGGGGGTCAGTGTGAGGGCGATGGACTGAGTGTGAAGGGACCAGTGTGACGGTGATGTAGTGAGTGTGTGGTGTTCAGTCTGATGTTAATGGAGTTAGTGTGAGGGGATCAGGGTGACAGAAGTGGAATGAGTGTGAAGGGGTCAGGGTGACAGTGATGGAGTGAGTGTGAGGGGTTTAGTGTGACGCTGATGGAGTGAGTATGATGGGGTCAGGGTGACAGTGATGGAATGAGTGTGAGGGGGTCAGGGTGACTGTGATGCAGTGAGTTTGAGGGAGCCAGGTTGACGGTGATGGTGTGAGTGTGAGAGTTTCAGAGTGATTGTGTTGGAGTGAGTGTGAGTGGGTCAGGGTGACAGAGATGGAGTGAGGGTGAGGAATTCAGTGTGATGGTGATGGAGTGAGTGTGAGGGGTTCAGTGTGAGGGTGATGGAGTGAGTGTGAGGGGATCAGGGTGACGGAGATGGTGTGAGTGTGAAGGGGTCAGGGTGACTGTGAGGGAGTTAGTGTGAGAGGGTCAGGGTAACGGAGATGGAGTGAGAATGAGGGTGTCAGAGTGATGATGATGGAGTGAGTGTGAGGGGATCAGGGTGACGGAGATGGTGTGAGTGTGAAGGGGTCAGGGTGACTGTGAAGGAGTTAGTGTGAGAGGGTCAGGGTAACGGAGATGGAGTGAGACTGAGGGTGTCAGAGTGATGATGATGGAGTGAGTTTGAGGGAATCAGGGTGACAGAGATGAAGTGAGTGTGAAGGGGTCATGGTGACAGTGATGAAGTGTGTGTGAGGGGTTTAGTGTGACGCGGATGGAGTGAGTGTGAGGGGGTCAGGATGATAGTGATGGAATGAGTGTGAGGGGGTCTGAGTGACAGAGATGGAGTGAGGATGAGGGATTCAGTGTGAGGGTGATGGAGTGAGTGTGAGGGGGTCAGTGTGAGGGTAATGGAGTGAGTGTGAGGGGGTCAGCGTGACTGTGTTGGAGTGAGGGTGAGGGGGCTGTGTGACTGTGACAGAGTGAGTGTGAGTGGGTCAGGGTGACGGTGATGGAGAGAGTGTGAGGTGACCAGGGTGACAGTGATGGAGTGAGTGTTAGGGTTTCGGTGTGACGGTGATGGAGTGAGTGTGAGGGGTTCAGTGTGATTGTGATGGAGTGAGTGTGAGGGGGGTCAGGGTGACAGAAATGGAGTCAGTGTGAGGGGTTCAGGGTGACTGTGATGGAGTGAGTGCGAGGGGACCAGTGTGACGGTGATGTAGTGAGTGTGTGGGATTCAGTGTGATGGTAATGGAGTGAGTGTGAGGTGGCCAGGGTGACAGTGATGGAATGAGTGTGAGGGGGTCAGGGTGACTGCGATGCAGTGAGTTTGATGGAGTCAGGTTGAGGGCGATGGAGTGAGTGTGTGTGGGTTAGGGTGAAAGAGAAGGGGAGAGGGTGAGGACTTCAGTGTGATGGTGATGGAGTGAGTGTGAGGGAGTCAGTTTGACAGAGATGGAGTGAATGTGTGAGGTTCAGGGTGACGGGGATGGAGTGAGTGTGAGGGGATCAGTGTGACGGAGATGGTGTGTGTGTGAAGGGGTCAGGGTGACAATGAAGGAGTGAGTGTGAGAGGGTCAGGTTAACGGTGATGGAGTGAGACTGAGGGTGTCAGAGTGATGGTGATGGAGTCAGTGAGAGGGGGTCAAGATGACGGAGATAGAATGAGTGTGAAGGTGTCTGGGCGACGGTGATGGAGTGAGTGTGAGAGGGTCAGAGTAAAAGTGATAGAGTGAGTGTGAGGGGTTCAGGGTGACGGAGATGGAGTGAGTGTGAGGGGGTCTGTGTGATGGTGATGGTCAAGGTGACTGAGAAGTAATGAGTGTGAAGGTGTCTAGGTGACGGTCATAGAGTGAGTGTGAGAGAGTCAGACTAACAGTGATGGAGTGAGTGTGAGGGGTTCAGGATGGTGGAGTGAGTGTGAGGGGGTCAGGATGACAGAGATGGATTTAGTGTAAGGTGTTCAGGGTGACGGTGATGGAGTGACTGTGAGGGGGGCAGTGTGACGGTGACTTACCGACTGTGAGGTGTTCAGTGTGATGGTAATGGAGTGACTATGAGGGGATCAGGGTGACTGTGACGGAGTGACTGTCAGGGGGTCAGGGTGACGGTAATGGAGAGAGTGTGAGGTGGCCAGGGTGACAGTGATGGAGTGAGTGTTAGGTTTTCGCTGTGACGTTGGTGGAGTGAGTGTGTGGGGTCAGGGTGACAGAGATGGAGTCAGTGTGAGGGGTTCAGGGTGACGGTGATGGAGTGAGTATGAGGGGATCCATGTGACGGTGAAGTGCTGAGTGTGTGGGGTTCAGTGTGATGGTGATGGACTGAGTGTGAGGGATTCAGAGTGAAAGTGATGCCGTGAGTGTGAGGGGTTTAGTGTGCCGCTGATGGAATTAGTGTGAGGGGTTCAGGGTGAAAGTGATGGAATGAGTGTGAGGGGGTCAGGGTGACTGTGATAGAGTGAGTGTGAGGGGTTCAGTGTGATTGTGGTGGAGTGAGTGTGAGGGGGTCAGGGAGACAGAGATGGAGACAGTGTGAGGGGTTCAGTGTGACGGTGATGGAGTGAGTGTGAGGGGGGTCAGGGTGATTGTGATGGATTGAGTGTGAGAGGACAGGGTGATGGCGATGGAATGAGTGTGTGTGCGTCAGGGTGACTGTGTTAGAGTGATTGTGCGGGGGCCGGGTGATGGTGTTGGAGTGAGTGTTACGGGGTTATGGTGACAGTGATGGAGAGAGTGTGAGGTGGCCAGGGTGACAGTGATGGAGTGAGTATGAGGGGGTCAGGGTGACAGTGATGCAGTGAGTTTGAGGGAGTCAGGTTGACGGTGATGGAGTGCGTGTGCGTGGGTCAGGGTGAGAGAGTTGGAGTGAGGGTGAGGAATTCAGTGTGATGGTGATGGAGTGAGTGTGAGGGGGTCAGTGTGAGGGTGATGGAGTGCGAGAGAGGGGGTCAGGGTGACAGAGATAGAGTGAATGTGAGACGTTCAGGGTGACGGTGATGGAGTGAGTGTGAGGGGATGAGGGTGACGGAGATGGTGTGAGTGTGAAGGGGTCAGGGAAACGGAGCTGGAGTGGGTGAGAGGGTGTCAGAGTGATGGTGATGGAGTGAGTGAGAGGGGGTCAAGGTGACAGAGATGGAGTGAGTGTGAAGGTGTCTGGGTGACGGTGATGGAGTGAGTGTGAGAGGGTCAGAGTAACAGTGATGGAGTGAGTGAGAGGGGGTCAAGGAAACTGAGATGGAGAGAGTGTGTGGGTGTCAGAGTGACAGGGATGGAGGGAGTGTGAGGGTGTCTGAGTGACAGAGATGCAGGGAGTGTGAGGGGGTCCGGGTGATGGTGATGGAGTGAGTGTGAGTGTGTCAGGTTGATAATGACGGAGGGTGTGTGTTGAGTCTTGTTGTCCATGAGGGAGTGAGTGTGAGGTGAACAGGGTGACGGTGATGGAGTGCGTGTGAGGGGGTCAGGTTGATGCTAATGGAGTGAATGTGAAGCGGTCAGGATGACAGTGATGCAGTGAATGTGAGAGGTTCAGTGTGACAGAGATGGATTGAGTGTGAGGGGGCAGGGTGATGGTAATGGAGTGAATGTGAGTGCGTCAGTGTGACTGTGATGGAGTGAGAGTGAAGGATTCATGGTGACAGTGATGGGGTGAGAATGAGGAGGTCAGGGTGACAGTGATGGAGTAATTGTGAGGGCTCTGAGTGACAGTGATGCAGTGAGAGTGATAGGTTCTTGGTGACAGATGGAGTGAGTGTGATGGGGCAGGGTGATTGTGATGGAGTGAGTGTCAGTGCGTCAAGGTGACTGTGATAGAGTGAGTGTGAGGGGGGCGGGTGATGGTGATGGAGTGAGTGTTAGGGAGTCATGGTGACGGAGATGGAGTGAGTGTGAGAGTGTCAGGGTGACTGTGTTGGAGTGAGTGTGAGGGAGTCACTTAGAGGGTGATGGAATGAGTGCGAGAGTGGCAGGGTGACTGTGATGGAGTGAGTGTGAGGGGTTTAGTGTGACGCTGATGGAGTGCGTGTGAGGGGACCAGTGTGACGGTGATGTCCTGAGTGTGAGGGGTTCAGTGTGATGCTGATGGAGTGAGTGTGAGAGGGTCAGGGCGTCGGTGATGGAGTGAGTGTGAAGGGACACGTGTGACGGTGATGTAGTGACTGTGTGGGCTTCAGTGTGATGGTAATGGAGTTAGTGTGAGTGTATCAGTGTGACAGAGGTGGAGTGAGTGTGAAGGGGTCAGGGTGACTGTGATGGAGTGAGTATGAGGGGTTTAGTGTGACGCTGATGGAGTGAGTGTGAGGGTGTTATGGTGACGCTGATAGAGTGAGTGTGAGAGGGTCAGGGTGTCGGTGATGGAGTGTGTGTGAAGGGACAAGTGTGACGGTGATGTAGTGAGTGTGTGGGCTTCAGTGTGATGGTAATGGAGTTAGTGTGAGTGTATCAGGGTGACAGAGGTGGAGTGAGTGTGCAGCGGTCAGGGTGACAGAGGTGGAGTAACTGTGAAGGGGTCTGGGTGACAGTGATGGAGTGAGTATGAGGGGTTTAGTGTGACGCTGATGGAGTGAGTGTGAGGGTGTTAGGGTGACAATGATGGAATGAGTGTGAGAGGGTCAGGGTGACTGTGATGCAGTGAGTTTGAGGGAGTCAGGATGGCGGTGATGGAGTGAGTGTGAGGGGTTCAGGGTGATTGTGATGGAGTGAGTGTGAGTGGGTCAGGGTGAGAGAGATGGAGTGATGGTGAGGGGACCAGTGTGACAGTGATATAGGCATTGTGTGGGGTTCACTGTGATGGTAATGGAGTTAGTGTGAGGGGATCAGGATGACAGAGGTGGAGTGAGTTTGAAGGGGTCAGGGTGACTGAGATGGAGTGAGTATGAGGGGTTTAGTGTGACGCTGATGGAGTGAGTGTGAGGGTGTTAGGGTGACACTGATGGAGTGAGTGTGAGAGGGTCAGGGTGTCGGTGATGGAGTGAGTGTGAAGGGACAAGTGTGACGGTGATGTAGTGAGTGTGTGGGCTTCAGTGTGATGGTAATGGAGTTAGTGTGAGTGTATCAGGGTGACAGAGGTGGAGTGAGTGTGAAGGGGTCAGGGTGACTGTGATGGAGTGAGTATGAGGGGTTTAGTGTGACGCTGATGGAGTGAGTGTGAGGGTGTTAGGGTGACAATGATGGAAGAAGTGTGAGAGGGTCAGGGTGACTGTGATGCAGTGAGTTTGAGGGAGTCAGGATGACGGTGATGGAGTGAGTGTGAGGGGTTCAGGGTGATTGTGATGGAGTGAGTGTGAGTGGGTCAGGGTGAGAGAGATGGAGTGATGGTGAGGGGACCAGTGTGACAGTGATATAGGCATTGTGTGGGGTTCACTGTGATGGTAATGGAGTTAGTGTGAGGGGATCAGGGTGACAGAGGTGGAGTGAGTTTGAAGGGGTCAGGGTGACAATGAGGGAATGAGTGTGAGAGGGTCAGGGTGACTGTGATGCAGTGAGTTTGAGGGAGTCAGGTTGACGGTGATGGAGTGAGTGTGAGGGGGTCAGGTTGACAGTGATGGAATGAGTGTGAGGGCGTTCAGGGTGACTGTGATGAAATGAGTGTGTGGGGTTCAGTGTGATTGTGATGGAGTGAGTGTGAGTGGATCAGTGTGACAGAGATGGAGTGAGGATGTGGGCTTCAGTGTGATGGTAATGGAGTTAGTGTGAGGGGATCAGGGTGACAGAAGTGGAGTGAGTGTGAAGGGGTCATGGTGACAGTGATGGACTGAGTATGAGGGGTTTAGTGTGACGCTGATGGAGTGAGTGTGAGGGAGTCAGGTTGACGGTGATGGAGTGAGTGTGAGGGGGTCAGGGTGACAGTAATGGAATGAGTGTGAGGGGTTTCAGGGTGACTGTGATCGAGTGAGTGTGAGGGGTTCAGTGTGATTGTGATGGAGTGAGTGTGAGTGTGTCAGCTTGACAGAGATGGAGTGAGCATGTGGGCTTCAGTGTGATGGTAATGGAGTTTGTGTGAGGCGATCAGGGTGACAGAGGTGGAGTGAATGTGAAGGGGTCATGGTGACAGTGATAGAGTGAGTATGAGGGGTTTAATGTGACGCTGATGGAGTGAGTGTGAGGGTGTTAGGATGACAATGATGGAAGAAGTGTGAGAGGGTCAGGGTGACTGTGATGCAGTGAGTTTGAGGGAGTCAGGATCACGGTGATGGTGTGAGTGTGAGGGGTTCAGGGTGATTGTAATGGAGTGAGTGTGAGTGGGTCAGGGTGAGAGAGATGGAGTGATGGTGAGGGGACCAGTGTGACAGTGATATAGGCATTGTGTGGGGTTCACTGTGATGGTAATGGAGTTAGTGTGAGGGGATCAGGGTGACAGAGGTGGAGTGAGTTTGAAGGGGTCAGGGTGACCGTGATGGAGTGAGTGTGAGGGGTTTAGTGTGACGCTGATGGAGTGAGTGTGAGGAGGTCATGGTGACAATGATGGAATGAGTGTGAGGCGGTCAGGGTGACTGTGATACAGTGAGTTTGAGGGAATCAGGTTGACGGTGATGGAGTGAGTGTGAGTGGGTCAGGGTGACAGAGATGGAGTAAGGGTGAGGAATTCAGTGTGATGGTGATGAAGTGAGTGTGAGGGTGTCAGTGTGAGGTTGATGGAGTGAGTGTGACGGTGTCAGGGTGACAGAGATGGAGTGAATGTGAGAGGTTCAGGGTGACGGTGATGGAGTGAGTGTGAGGGGATGAGGGTGACGGAGATTGTGTCAGTGTGAAGTGGTCAGGGTGAAAGTGAAGGATTGAGTGTGAGAGTGTCAGAGTAACAGTGATGGTGTGAGTTGAGGGGTTCAGAGTGACGGAGATGGAGTGAGTGTGAGGAGTTCAGGGTGACGGTGATGGAGTGAGTGTGAGGGGTTCAGTGTGGCGATGATGGAGGAAGTGTGAGGTGGTTAGGGTGATTGTGATGGAGTGAGTGTGAGGGGGGCCGGGTGATGGTGATGGAGTGAGTGTTAGGGCGTCATGGGGATGGAGATGGAGTGAGTGTGAGAGCGTCAGAGTGACTGTGTTGGAGTGAGTGTGAGGTGGCAGGGTGACTGTGATGGAGTGAGTGTGAGGGCTTCAGTGTGATTGTGATGGAGTGAGTGTGAGTTGATTAGGGTGCGAGAGATGGAGTTAGGGTGAGGGATTCCTTGTGAGCGAGATGGAGTGAGTGTGAGTGGGTCAGTACGAGGGCGATGGAGTGAGTGTGAGGAAGTCAAGGTGACAGAGATGGAGTCAGTCTGAGGGGTTCAGGGCAATGGTGATGTAGTGAGTGTGAGGGGACCAATGTGACGGTGATGTAGTGAGTGTGAGGGGTTCAGTGTGATGGTAATGGAGTGTGTGCGAGGGGACAAGTGTGACGGTGATGTAGTGAGTGTGTGGGCTTAGTGTGATGGTAATGGAGTTGGTGTGAGGGGATCAGGGTGACAGAGGTGGAGTGAGGATGATGGGTTTAGTGTGACTCTGATGGAGTGAGTGTGAGGGTGTTAGGGTGACTCTGATGGAATGAGTGTGAGGGGGTTCAGGGTGACTGTGATCGAGTGAGTGTGAGGGGTTCAGTGTGATTGCGATGGACTGAGTGTGAGTGGGTCAGTGTGACAGAGATGGAGTGAGGATGTGGGCTTCAGTGTGATGGTAATGGAGTTAGTATGAGGGCGTCAGGGTGACAGAGGTGGAGTGAGTGTGAAGGGGTCATGTTGACAGTGATGGAGTGAGTATGAGGGGTTTAGTGTGACGCTGATGGATTGAGTGTGAGGGTGTTAGGGTGACAATGATGGAATGAGTGTGAGAGGGTCAGGGTGACTGTGATGCAGTGAGTTTGAGGGAGTCAGGATGACGGTGATGGAGTGAGTGTGAGGGGTTCAGGGTGATTGTGATGGAGTGAGTGTGAGTGGGTCAGGGTGAGAGAGATGGAGGGACGGTGAGGGGACCAGTGTGACAGTGATGTAGGGATTGTGTGGGGTTCAGTATGATGGTAATGGAGTTAGTGTGAGGGGATCAGGATGACAGAGGTGGAGTGAGTTTGAGGGGTCAGGGTGACTGAGATGGAGTGAGTATGAGGGGTTTAGTGTGACGCTGATGGAGTGAGTGAGAGGGTGTTAGGGTGACGCTGATGGAGTGAGTGTGAGAGGGTCAGGGTGTCGGTGATGGAGTGAGTGTGAAGGGACAAGTGTGACGGTGATGTAGTGAATGTGTGGGCTTCAGTGTGATAGTAATGGAGTTAGTGTGAGGGTATCAGGGTGACAGAGGTGGAGTGAGTGTGTAGGGGTCAGGGTGACAGAGGTGGAGTGAGTGTGAAGGGGTCATGGTGACAGTGATAGAGTGAGTATGAGGTGTTTAGTGTGATGCTGATGGAGAGAGTGTGAGGGTGTTAGGGTGACTATGATGGAATAAGTGTGAGAGGGTCAGGGTGAATGTGAAGCAGTGAGATTGACGGAGTCAGGATGACGGTGATGGAGTGAGTGTGAGGGGTTCAGGGTGATTGTAATGGAGTGAGTGTGAGTGGGTCAGGGTGAGAGAGATGGAGTGATGGTGAGGGACCAGTGTGACAGTGATGTAGGCATTGTGTGGGGTTCACTGTGATGGTAATGGAGTTAGTGTGAGGGGATCAGGGTGACAGAGGTGGAGTGAGTTTGACGGGGTCAGGGTGACAGTGATGGAGTGAGTATGAGGGATTTAGTGTGACGCTGATGCAGTGAGTGTGAGGGTGTTAGGGTGACAATGATGGAATGAGTGTGAGAGGGTCAGGGTGATTGTGATGCAGTGAGTTTGAGGGAATCAGGTTGACGGTGATGGAGTGAGTGTGAGTGGGTCAGGGTGACAGAGATGGAGTAAGGGTGAGGAATTCAGTGTGATGGTGATTGAGTGAGTGTGAGGGGGTCAGTGTGAGGGTGATGAAGTGAGTGTGACGGTGTCAGGGTGACAGAGATGGAGTGAATGTGAGAGGTTCAGGGTGACGGTGATGGAGTGAGTGTGAGGGGTTGAGGGTGACTTAGATTGTGTGAGTGTGAAGTGGTCAGGGTGAAAGTGAAGGATTAAGTGTGAGAGTGTCAGAGTAACAGTGATGATGTGAGTTGAGGGGTTCAGAGTGACGGAGATGGAGTGAGTGTGAGGAGATCAGGGTGACGGTGATGGAGTGAGTATGAGGGGTTTAGTGTGATGCTGATGCAGTGCGTGTGAGGATGTTCGGGTGACAATGATGGAATGAGTGCGAGAGTGTCAGGGTGACTGTGATGCAGTGAGTTTGAGGGAGTCAGGTTGACGGTGATGGAGTGAGTGTGAGGGGCCCAGGGTGACAGTGATGGAATGAGTGTGAGGGGTTTCAGGGTGACTGTGATCGAGTGAGTGTGAGGGGTTCAGTGTGATTGTGATAGAGTGAGTGTGAGTGGGTCAGTGTGACAGAGATGTAGTGAGGTTGTGGGCTTCAGTGTGATGGCAATGGAGTTAGTGTGAAGGGGATCAGGGTGACAGAGGTGGAGTGAATGTGAGGGAGTCATGGTGACAGTGATAGAGGGAGTATGAGGTGTTTATTGTGACGCTGATGGAGTGAGTGTGAGTGTGTTAGGGTGACAATGATGGAATGAGTGTGAGAGGGTCAGGGTGACTGTGATGCAGTGAGTTTGAGGGAGTCAGGATGACGGTGATGGAGTGAGTGTGACGGGTTCAGGGTGATTGTGATGGAGTGAGTGTGAGTGGGTCAGGGTGAGAGAGATGGAGTGATGTTGAGGGGACCAGTGTGACAGTGATGTAGGCATTGTGTGGGGTTCACTGTGATGGTAATGGAGGTAGTGTGAGGGGATCAGGGTGACAGAGGTGGAGTGAGTTTGACGGGGTCAGGGTGACTGTGATGGAGTGAGTGTGAGGGGTTTAGTGTGACGCTGATGCAGTGAGTGAGGGGGTCAGGGTGACAATGATGGAATGAGTGTGAGGCGGTCAGGGTGACTGTGATGCAGTGAGTTTGAGGGAATCAGGTTGACGGTGATGGAGTGAGTGTGAGTCGGTCAGGGTGACAGAGATGGAGTAAGGGTGAGGAATTCAGTGTGATGGTGTTGGAGTGAGTGTGAGGGGGTCAGTGTGAGGGTGATGGAGTGAGTATGACGGTGTCAGGGTGACAGAGATGGAGTGAATGTGAGAGGTTTAGGGTGACGGTGATAGAGTGAGGTTGAGGGGATGAGGGTGACGGAGATTGTGTGAGTGTGAAGTGGTCAGGGTGAAAGTGAAGGATTGAGTGTGAGAGTGTCAGAGTAACAGTGATGGTGTGAGTTGAGGGGTTCAGAGTGACGGAGAATGAGTGAGTGTGAGGAGTTCAGGGTGACGGTGATGGAGTGAGTGTGAGGGGTTCAGTGTGACGATGATGGAGGGAGTGTAAGGTGGTTAGGGTGATTGTGATGGAGTGAGTGTGAGGGGGGCCGGGTGATGGTGGTGGAGTGAGTGTTAGGGCGTCATGGTGATGGGGATGGAGTGAGTGTGAGAGCGTCAGAGTGACTGTGTTGGAGTGAGTATGAGGTGGCAGGGTGACTGTGATGGAGTGAGTGTGAGGGCTTCAGTGTGATTGTGATGGAGTGAGTGTGAGTTGGTTAGGGTGAGAGAGATGGAGTGAGGTTGAGGGATTCAGTGTGAGGGTGATGGAGTGAGTGTGAGTGGGTCAGTACGAGGACGATGGAGTGAGTGTGAGGGGTTCAAGGTGACAGAGATGGAGTCAGTCTGAGGGGTTCAGGGCAATGGTGATGTAGTGAGTGTGAGGGGACCAGTGTGACGGTGATGTAGTGAGTGTGTGGGGTTCAGTGTGATGGTAATGGAGTGAGTGCGAGGGGACAAGTGTGACAGTGATGTAGTGAGTGTGTGGGCTTAGTGTGATGATAATGGAGTTAGTGTGAGGGGATCAGGGTGACAGAGGTGGAGTGAGTGTGAAGGGGTCAGGGTGACAGTGACGGAGTGAGTATGACGGGTTTAGTGTGACTCTGATGGAGTGAGTGTGAGGGTGTTAGGGTGACAATGATGGAATGAGTGTGAGAGGGTCAGGGTGACTGTGATGCAGTAGGTTTGAGGGAGTCAGGTTGACGGTGATGGAGTGAGTGTGAGAGGATCAGGTTGTCGGTGATGGAATGAGTGTGAAGGTACAAGTGTGACGGTGATGTAGTGAATGTGTGGGTTTCAGTGTGATGGTAATGGAGTTAGTGTGAGGGTATCAGGTTGACAGAGGTGGAGTGAGTGTGAAGGGGTCAGGGTGACAGAGGGGGAGTGACTGTGAAGGGGTCAGCGTGACAGTGCTGGAGTGAGTATGAGGGGTTTAGTGTGATGCTTATGCAGGGAGTGTGGGGATGTTAGGGTGACAATGATGGAATGAGTGCGAGAGTGTCAGGGTGACTGTGATGCAGTGAGTTTGAGGGAATCAGGTTGACGGTGATGGAGTGATTGTGAGGGGGCCAGGGTGACAGTGATGGAATGAGTGTGAGGGGTTTCAGGGTGACTGTGATCGAGTGAGTGTGAGGGGTTCAGTGTGATTGTGATGTAGTGAGTGTGTGGGGTTCAGTGTGATGGTAATGGAGTGAGTGCGAGGGGACAAGTGTGACAGTGATGTAGTGAGTGTGTGGGCTTAGTGTGATGGTAATGGAGTTAGTGTAAGGGGATCAGGATGACAGAGGTGGAGTGAGTGTGAAGGGGTCAGGGTGACAGTGATGGAGTGAGTGCGACGGGTTTAGTGTGACTCTGATGGAGTGAGTGTGAGGGTGTTAGGGTGACAATGATGGAATGAGTGTGAGAGGGTCAGGGTGACTGTGATGCAGTGAGTTTGAGGGAGTCAGGTTGACGGTGATGGAGTGAGTGTGAGGGGGTCAGGGTGACAGTGATGGAATGAGTGTGAGGGGGTTCAGGGTGACTGTGATGAAATGAGTGTGAGAGGTTCAGTGTGATTGTGATGGAGTGAGTGTGAGTGGGTCAGTGTGACAGAGATGGAGTGAATGTGAAGGGGTCATGGTGACAGTGATGGAGTGAGTATGAGGTGTTTAGTGTGACGCTGATGGATTGAGTGTGAGGGTGTTAGGGTGACTCTGATGGAATGAGTGTGAGAGGATCAGGGTGACGGTGATGGAGTGAGTGTGAGGGGACAAGTGTGACGGTGATGTAATGAGTGTGAGGGGTTTCAGGGTGACAGTGATCGAGTGAGTGTGAGGGGTTCAGTGTGACAGAAGTGGAGTGAGTGTGAAGGGGTCATGGTGACAGTGATGGAGTGAGTATGAGGGGTTTAGTGTGACGCTGTTGGAGTGCGTGTGAGGGTGTTAGGGTGACAATGATGGAATGAGTGTGAGAGGGTCAGGGTGACTGTGATGCAGTGAGTTTGAGGGAGTCAGGATGACGGTGATGGAGTGAGTGTGAGGGGTTCAGGGTGTTTGTGATGGAGTGAGTGTGAGTGGGTCAGGGTGAGAGAGATGGAGTGATGTTGAGGGGACCAGTGTGACAGTGATGTAGGGATTGTGTGGGGTTCAGTGTGATGGTAATGGATTTAGTGTGAGGGGTCAGGGTGACAGAGGTGGAGTGAGTTTGAAGGGGTCAGGGTGACTGTGATGGAGTGAGTATGAGGGATTTAGTGTGACGCTGATGGAGTGAGTGTGAGGGTGTTAGGGTGACAATGATGGAATGAGTGTGAGAGGGCCAGGGTGACTGTGATGCAATGAGTTTGAGGGAGTCAGGATGACGGTGATGGAGTGAGTGTGAGGGGTTCAGGGTGATTGTGATGGAGTGAGTGTGAGTGGGTCAGGGTGAGAGAGATGGAGTGATGGTGAGAGGACCAGTCTGACAGTGATGTAGGGATTGTGTGGGGTTTAGTATGATGGTAATGGAGTTAGTGTGAGGGGATCAGGGTGGCAGAGGTGGAGTGAGTTTGAAGGGGTCAGGATGACTGTGATGGAGAGAGTATGAAGGGATTAGTGTGACGCTGATGGAGTGAGTGTGAGGGTGTTAGGGTGACGCTGATGGAGTGAGTGTGAGAGGGTCAGAGTGTCGGTGATGGAGTGAGTGTGAAGGGACAAGTGTGACGGTGATGTAGTGAGTGTGAGTGGGTCAGTGTGATGGTAATGGAGTTAGTGTGAGTGTATCAGGGTGACAGAGGTGGAGCGAGTGTGAAGGGGTCAGGGTGACTGTGATGGAGTGAGTATGAGGGATTTAGTGTGACGCTGATGGAGTGAGTGTGAGGGTGTTAGGGTGACAATGATGGAATGAGTGTGAGAGGGTCAGGGTGACTGTGATGCAGTGAGTTTGAGGGAGTCAGGATGACGGTGATGGAGTGAGTGTGACGGGTTCAGGGTGATTGTGATGGAGTGAGTGTGAGTGGGTCAGGGTGAGAGAGATGGAGTGATGTTGAGGGGACCAGTGTGACAGTGATGTAGGCATTGTGTGGGGTTCACTGTGATGGTAATGGAGGTAGTGTGAGGGGATCAGGATGACAGAGGTGGAGTGAGTTTGAAGGGGTCAGGGTGACTGTGATGGAGTGAGTGTGAGGGGTTTAGTGTGACGCTGATGCAGTGAGTGAGGGGGTCAGGGTGACAATGATGGAATGAGTGTGAGGCGGTCAGGGTGACTGTGATGCAGTGAGTTTGAGGGAATCAGGTTGACGGTGATGGAGTGAGTGTGAGTCGGTCAGGGTGACAGAGATGGAGTAAGGGTGAGGAATTCAGTGTGATGGTGTTGGAGTGAGTGTGAGGGGGTCAGTGTGAGGGTGATGGAGTGAGTATGACGGTGTCAGGGTGACAGAGATGGAGTGAATGTGAGAGGTTTAGGGTGACGGTGATAGAGTGAGGTTGAGGGGATGAGGGTGACGGAGATTGTGTGAGTGTGAAGTGGTCAGGGTGAAAGTGAAGGATTGAGTGTGAGAGTGTCAGAGTAACAGTGATGGTGTGAGTTGAGGGGTTCAGAGTGACGGAGAATGAGTGAGTGTGAGGAGTTCAGGGTGACGGTGATGGAGTGAGTGTGAGGGGTTCAGTGTGACGATGATGGAGGGAGTGTAAGGTGGTTAGGGTGATTGTGATGGAGTGAGTGTGAGGGGGGCCGGGTGATGGTGGTGGAGTGAGTGTTAGGGCGTCATGGTGATGGGGATGGAGTGAGTGTGAGAGCGTCAGAGTGACTGTGTTGGAGTGAGTATGAGGTGGCAGGGTGACTGTGATGGAGTGAGTGTGAGGGCTTCAGTGTGATTGTGATGGAGTGAGTGTGAGTTGGTTAGGGTGAGAGAGATGGAGTGAGGTTGAGGGATTCAGTGTGAGGGTGATGGAGTGAGTGTGAGTGGGTCAGTACGAGGACGATGGAGTGAGTGTGAGGGGTTCAAGGTGACAGAGATGGAGTCAGTCTGAGGGGTTCAGGGCAATGGTGATGTAGTGAGTGTGAGGGGACCAGTGTGACGGTGATGTAGTGAGTGTGTGGGGTTCAGTGTGATGGTAATGGAGTGAGTGCGAGGGGACAAGTGTGACAGTGATGTAGTGAGTGTGTGGGCTTAGTGTGATGATAATGGAGTTAGTGTGAGGGGATCAGGGTGACAGAGGTGGAGTGAGTGTGAAGGGGTCAGGGTGACAGTGATGGAGTGAGTATGACGGGTTTAGTGTGACTCTGATGGAGTGAGTGTGAGGGTGTTAGGGTGACAATGATGGAATGAGTGTGAGAGGGTCAGGGTGACTGTGATGCAGTAGGTTTGAGGGAGTCAGGTTGACGGTGATGGAGTGAGTGTGAGAGGATCAGGTTGTCGGTGATGGAATGAGTGTGAAGGTACAAGTGTGACGGTGATGTAGTGAATGTGTGGGTTTCAGTGTGATGGTAATGGAGTTAGTGTGAGGGTATCAGGTTGACAGAGGTGGAGTGAGTGTGAAGGGGTCAGGGTGACAGAGGGGGAGTGACTGTGAAGGGGTCAGCGTGACAGTGCTGGAGTGAGTATGAGGGGTTTAGTGTGATGCTTATGCAGGGAGTGTGGGGATGTTAGGGTGACAATGATGGAATGAGTGCGAGAGTGTCAGGGTGACTGTGATGCAGTGAGTTTGAGGGAATCAGGTTGACGGTGATGGAGTGATTGTGAGGGGGCCAGGGTGACAGTGATGGAATGAGTGTGAGGGGTTTCAGGGTGACTGTGATCGAGTGAGTGTGAGGGGTTCAGTGTGATTGTGATGTAGTGAGTGTGTGGGGTTCAGTGTGATGGTAATGGAGTGAGTGCGAGGGGACAAGTGTGACAGTGATGTAGTGAGTGTGTGGGCTTAGTGTGATGGTAATGGAGTTAGTGTGAGGGGATCAGGATGACAGAGGTGGAGTGAGTGTGAAGGGGTCAGGGTGACAGTGATGGAGTGAGTGCGACGGGTTTAGTGTGACTCTGATGGAGTGAGTGTGAGGGTGTTAGGGTGACAATGATGGAATGAGTGTGAGAGGGTCAGGGTGACTGTGATGCAGTGAGTTTGAGGGAGTCAGGTTGACGGTGATGGAGTGAGTGTGAGGGGGTCAGGGTGACAGTGATGGAATGAGTGTGAGGCGGTACAGGGTGACTGTGATGAAATGAGTGTGAGAGGTTCAGTGTGATTGTGATGGAGTGAGTGTGAGTGGGTCAGTGTGACAGAGATGGAGTGAATGTGAAGGGGTCATGGTGACAGTGATGGAGTGAGTATGAGGTGTTTAGTGTGACGCTGATGGATTGAGTGTGAGGGTGTTAGGGTGACTCTGATGGAATGAGTGTGAGAGGATCAGGGTGACGGTGATGGAGTGAGTGTGAGGGGACAAGTGTGACGGTGATGTAATGAGTGTGAGGGGTTTCAGGGTGACAGTGATCGAGTGAGTGTGAGGGGTTCAGTGTGACAGAAGTGGAGTGAGTGTGAAGGGGTCATGGGGACAGTGATGGAGTGAGTATGAGGGGTTTAGTGTGACGCTGATGGAGTGCGTGTGAGGGTGTTAGGGTGACAATGATGGAATGAGTGTGAGAGGGTCAGGGTGACTGTGATGCAGTGAGTTTGAGGGAGTCAGGATGACGGTGATGGAGTGAGTGTGAGGGGTTCAGGGTGTTTGTGATGGAGTGAGTGTGAGTGGGTCAGGGTGAGAGAGATGGAGTGATGTTGAGGGGACCAGTGTGACAGTGATGTAGGGATTGTGTGGGGTTCAGTGTGATGGTAATGGATTTAGTGTGAGGGGTCAGGGTGACAGAGGTGGAGTGAGTTTGAAGGGGTCAGGGTGACTGTGATGGAGTGAGTATGAGGGATTTAGTGTGACGCTGATGGAGTGAGTGTGAGGGTGTTAGGGTGACAATGATGGAATGAGTGTGAGAGGGCCAGGGTGACTGTGATGCAATGAGTTTGAGGGAGTCAGGATGACGGTGATGGAGTGAGTGTGAGGGGTTCAGGGTGATTGTGATGGAGTGAGTGTAAGTGGGTCAGGGTGAGAGAGATGGAGTGATGGTGAGTGGACCAGTCTGACAGTGATGTAGGGATTGTGTGGGGTTTAGTATGATGGTAATGGAGTTAGTGTGAGGGGATCAGGGTGGCAGAGGTGGAGTGAGTTTGAAGGGTTTCAGGATGACTGTGATGGAGAGAGTATGAAGGGTTTAGTGTGACGCTGATGGAGTGAGTGTGAGGGTGTTAGGGTGACGCTGATGGAGTGAGTGTGAGAGGGTCAGGGTGTCGGTGATGGAGTGAGTGTGAAGGGACAAGTGTGACGGTGATGTAGTGAGTGTGTGGGCTTCAGTGTGATGGTAATGGAGTTAGTGTGAGTGTATCAGGGTGACAGAGGTGGAGCGAGTGTGAAGGGGTCAGGGTGACTGTGATGGAGTGAGTATGAGGGGTTTAGTGTGACGCTGATGGAGTGAGTGTGAGGGTGTTGTGGTGACGCTGATAGAGTGAGTGTGAGAGGGTCAGGGTGTCGGTGATGGAGTGAGTGTGAAGGGACAAGTGTGACGGTGATGTAGTGAGTGTGTGGGCTTCAGTGTGATGGTAATGGAGTTAGTGTGAGTGTATCAGGGTGACAGAGGTGGAGTGAGTGTGAAGGGGTCAGCGTGACAGAGGTGGAGTGAGTGTGAAGGGGTCAGGGTGACAGTGATGGAATGAGTATGAGGGGTTTAGTGTGATGCTGATTCAGTGAGTGTGAGGATGTTAGGGTGACAATGATGGAATGAGTGCGAGAGTGTCAGGGTGACTGTGATGGAGTGAGTTTGAGGGAGTCAGGTTGACGGTGATGGAGTGAGTGTGAGGGGGTCAGGGTGACAGTAATGGAATGAGTGTGAGGGGTTTCAGGGTGACTGTGATCGAGTGAGTGTGAGGGGTTCAGTGCGATTGTGATGGAGTGAGTGTGAGTGTGTCAGCTTGACAGAGATGGAGTGAGCATGTGGGCTTCAGTGTGATGTTAATGGAGTTTGTGTGAGGCGATCAGGGTGACAGAGGTGGAGTGAATGTGAAGGGGTCATGGTGACAGTGATAGAGTGAGTATGAGGGGTTTAATGTGACGCTGATGGAGTGAGTGTGAGGGTGTTAGGGTGACAATGATGGAAGAAGTGTGAGAGGGTCAGGGTGACTGTGATGCAGTGAGTTTGAGGGAGTCAGGATCACGGTGATGGAGTGAGTGTGAGGGGTTCAGGGTGATTGTAATGGAGTGAGTGTGAGTGGGTCAGGGTGAGAGAGATGGAGTGATGGTGAGGGGACCAGTGTGACAGTGATGTAGGCATTGTGTGGGGTTCACTGTGATGGTAATGGAGTTAGTGTGAGGGGATCAGGGTGACAGAGGTGGAGTGAGTTTGAAGGGGTCAGGGTGACAGTGATGGAGTGAGTGTGAGGGGTTTAGTGTGACGCTGATGGAGTGAGTGTGAGGAGGTCATGGTGACAATGATGGAATGAGTGTGAGGCGGTCAGGGTGACTGTGATACAGTGAGTTTGAGGGAATCAGGTTGACGGTGATGGAGTGAGTGTGAGTGGGTCAGGGTGACAGAGATGGAGTAAGGGTGAGGAATTCAGTGTGATGGTGATGAAGTGAGTGTGAGGGTGTCAGTGTGAGGTTGATGGAGTGAGTGTGACGGTGTCAGGGTGACGGAGATGGAGTGAATGTGAGAGGTTCAGGGTGATGGTGATGGAGTGAGTGTGAGGGGATGAGGGTGACGGAGATTGTGTCAGTGTGAAGTGGTCAGGGTGAAAGTGAAGGATTGAGTGTGAGAGTGTCAGAGTAACAGTGATGGTGTGAGTTGAGGGGTTCAGAGTGACGGAGATGGAGTGAGTGTGAGGAGTTCAGGGTGACGGTGATGGAGTGAGTGTGAGGGGTTCAGTGTGACGATGATGGAGGAAGTGTGAGGTGGTTAGGGTGATTGTGATGGAGTGAGTGTGAGGGGGGCCGGGTGATGGTGATGGAGTGAGTGTTAGGGCGTCATGGGGATGGAGATGGAGTGAGTGTGAGAGCGTCAGAGTGACTGTGTTGGAGTGAGTGTGAGGTGGCAGGGTGACTGTGATGGAGTGAGTGTGAGGGCTTCAGTGTGATTGTGATGGAGTGAGTGTGAGTTGATTAGGGTGCGAGAGATGGAGTTAGGGTGAGGGATTCCTTGTGAGCGAGATGGAGTGAGTGTGAGTGGGTCAGTACGAGGGCGATGGAGTGAGTGTGAGGAAGTCAAGGTGACAGAGATGGAGTCAGTCTGAGGGGTTCAGGGGAATGGTGATGTAGTGAGTGTGAGGGGACCAATGTGACGGTGATGTAGTGAGTGTGAGGGGTTCAGTGTGATGGTAATGGAGTGTGTGCGAGGGGACAAGTGTGACGGTGATGTAGTGAGTGTGTGGGCTTAGTGTGATGGTAATGGAGTTGGTGTGAGGGGATCCGGGTGACAGAGGTGGAGTGAGGATGATGGGTTTAGTGTGACTCTGATGGAGTGAGTGTGAGGGTGTTAGGGTGACTCTGATGGAATGAGTGTGAGGGGGTTCAGGGTGACTGTGATCGAGTGAGTGTGAGGGGTTCAGTGTGATTGTGATGGACTGAGTGTGAGTGGGTCAGTGTGACAGAGATGGAGTGAGGATGTGGGCTTCAGTGTGATGGTAATGGAGTTAGTATGAGGGCGTCAGGATGACAGAGGTGGAGTGAATGTGAAGGGGTCATGGTGACAGTGATGGAGTGAGTATGAGGTGTTTAGTGTGACGCTGATGGATTGAGCGTGAGGGTGTTAGGGTGTCAATGATGGAATGAGTGTGAGAGGGTCAGGGTGACTGTGATGCAGTGAGTTTGAGGGAGTCAGGATGATGGTGATGGAGTGAGTGTGAGGGGTTCAGTGTGATTGTGATGGAGTGAGTGTGACTGGTTCAGGGTGAGAGAGATGGAGTGATGGTGAGAGGACCAGTGTGACAGTGATGTAGGGATTGTGTGGGGTTCAGTGTGATGGTAATGGAGTTAGTGTGAGGGAATGAGGGTGACAGAGGTGGAGTGAGTTTGAACGGGTCAGGGTGACTGTGATGGAGTGAGTATGAGGGGTTTAGTGTGACGCTGAATGAGTGAGTTTGAGTGTGTTAGGGTGACGCTGATGGAGTGAGTGTGAGAGGGTCAGGGTGACGGTGATGGAGTGAGTGTGAGGGGACAAGTGTGACGGTGATGTAGTGAGTGTGTGGGCTTCAGTGTGATGGTAATGGAGTTAGTGTGAGGGTATCAGGGTGACAGAGGTGGAGTGAGTGTGAAGGGGTCAGGGTGACGGAAGTGTAGTGAGTGTGAAGGGGTCAGGGGACCGTGATGGAGTGAGTATGATGGGTTTAGTGTGATGGTGATGGAGTGAGTGTGAGACTGTTAGGTTTACAATGATGGAATGAGTGGGAGAGTGTCAGGGTGACTGTGATGCAGTGAGTTTGAGGGAGTCAGGTTGACGGTGATGGAGTGAGTGTGAGGGGCCCAGGGTGACAGTGATGGAATGAGTGTGAGGGGTTTCAGGGTGACTGTGATCGAGTGAGTGTGAGGGGTTCAGTGTGATTGTGATGGAGTGAGTGTGAGTGGGTCAGTGTGACAGAGATGGAGTGAGGTTGTGGGTTTCAGTGTGATGGCAATGGAGTTAGTGTGAAGGGGATCAGGGTGACAGTGGTGGAGTGAATGTGAAGGGGTCATGGTGACAGTGATAGAGGGAGTATGAGGTGTTTATTGTGACGCTGATGGAGTGAGTGTGAGGGTGTTAGGGTGACAATGATGGAAGAAGTGTGAGAGGGTCAGGGTGACTGTGATGCAGTGAGTTTGAGGGAGTCAGGATGACGGTGATGGAGTGAGTGTGAGGGGTTCAGGGTGATTGTGATGGAGTGAGTGTGAGTGGGTCAGGGTGAGAGAGATGGAGTGATGTTGAGGGGACCAGTGTGACAGTGATGTAGGCATTGTGTGGGGTTCACTGTGATGGTAATGGAGTTAGTGTGAGGGGATCAGGATGACAGAGGTGGAGTGAGTTTGAAGGGGTCAGGGTGACTGTGATGGAGTGAGTGTGAGGGGTTTAGTATGACGCTGATGCAGTGAGTGAGGGGGTCAGGGTGACAATGATGGAATGAGTGTGAGGCGGTCAGGGTGACTGTGATGCAGTGAGTTTGAGGGAATCAGGTTGACGGTGATGGAGTGAGTGTGAGTCGGTCAGGGTGACAGAGATGGAGTAAGGGTGAGGAATTCAGTGTGATGGTGTTGGAGTGAGTGTGAGGGGGTCAGTGTGAGGGTGATGGAGTGAGTATGACGGTGTCAGGGTGACAGAGATGGAGTGAATGTGAGAGGTTCAGGGTGACGGTGATAGAGTGAGGTTGAGGGGATGAGGGTGACGGAGATTGTGTGAGTGTGAAGTGGTCAGGGTGAAAGTGAAGGAATGAGTGTGAGAGTGTCAGAGTAACAGTGATGGTGTGAGTTGAGGGGTTCAGAGTGACGGAGATGGAGTGAGTGTGAGGAGTTCAGGGTGACAGTGATGGAGTGAGTGTGAGGGGTTCAGTGTGACGATGATGGAGGGAGTGTAAGGTGGTTAGGGTGATTGTGATGGTGTGAGTGTGAGGGGGGCCGGGTGATGGTGGTGGAGTGAGTGTTAGGGCGTCATGGTGATGGGGATGGAGTGAGTGTGAGAGCGTCAGAGTGACTGTGTTGGAGTGAGTATGAGGTGGCAGGGTGACTGTGATGGAGTGAGTGTGAGGGCTTCAGTGTGATTGTGATGGAGTGAGTGTGAGTTGGTTAGGGTGAGAGAGATGGAGTGAGGGTGAGGGATTCAGTGTGAGGGTGATGGAGTGAGTGTGAGTGGGTCAGTACGAGGACGATGGAGTGAGTGTGAGGGGTTCAAGGTGACAGAGATGGAGTCAGTCTGAGGGGTTCAGGGCAATGGTGATGTAGTGAGTGTGAGGGGACCAGTGTGACGGTGATGTAGTGAGTGTGTGGGGTTCAGTGTGATGGTAATGGAGTGAGTGCGAGGGGACAAGTGTGACAGTGATGTAGTGAGTGTGTGGGCTTAGTGTGATGTTAATGGAGTTAGTGTGAGGGGATCAGGGTGACAGAGGTGGAGTGAGTGTGAAGGGGTCAGGGTGACAGTGATAGAGTGAGTATGACGGGTTTAGTGTGACTCTGATGGAGTGAGTGTGAGGGTGTTAGGGTGACAATGATGGAATGAGTGTGAGAGGGTCAGGGTGACTGTGATGCAGTAGGTTTGAGGGAGTCAGGTTGACGGTGATGGAGTGAGTGTGAGTGGGTCAGGGTGACAGTGATGGAATGAGTGTGAGGGGGTTCAGGGTGACTGTGATGAAATGAGTGTGAGAGGTTCAGTGTGATTGTGATGGAGTGAGTGTGAGTGGGTCAGTGTGACAGAGATGGAGTGAATGTGAAGGGGTCATGGTGACAGTGATGGAGTGAGTATGAGGTGTTTAGTGTGACGCTGATGGATTGAGTGTGAGGGTGTTAGGGTGACTCTGATGGAATGAGTGTGAGAGGGTCAGGGTGACTGTGATGCAGTGAGTTTGAGGGAGTCAGGATGACGTTGATGGAGTGAGTGTGAGGGGTTCAGGGTGATTGTAATGGAGTGAGTGTGAGTGGGTCAGGGTGAGAGAGATGGAGTGATGGTGAGGGGACCAGTGTGACAGTGATGTAGGGATTGTGTGGGGTTCAGTGTGATGGTAATGGAGTTAGTGTGAGGGGATCAGGGTGACAGAGGTGGAGTGAGTTTGACGGGGTCAGGGTGGCTGTGATGGAGTGAGTATGAGGGGTTTAGTGTGACGCTGAATGAGTGAGTGAGAGGGTGTTAGGGTGACGCTGATGGAGTGAGTGTGAGAGGATCAGGGTGACGGTGATGGAGTGAGTGTGAGGGGACAAGTGTGACGGTGATGTAATGAGTGTGAGGGGTTTCAGGGTGACAGTGATCGAGTGAGTGTGAGGGGTTCAGTGTGACAGAAGTGGAGTGAGTGTGAAGGGGTCATGGTGACAGTGATGGAGTGAGTATGAGGGGTTTAGTGTGACGCTGATGGAGTGAGCGTGAGGGTGTTAGGGTGACAATGATGGAATGAGTGTGAGAGGGTCAGGGTGACTGTGATGCAGTGAGTTTGAGGGAGTCAGGATGACGGTGATGGAGTGAGTGTGAGTCGTTCAGGGTGTTTGTGATGGAGTGAGTGTGAGTGGGTCAGGGTGAGAAAGATGGAGTGATGTTGAGGGGACCAGTGTGACAGTGATGTAGGGATTGTGTGGGGTTCAGTGTGATGGTAATGGATTTAGTGTGAGGGGTCAGGGTGACAGAGGTGGAGTGAGTTTGAAGGGGTCAGGGTGACTGTGATGGAGTGAGTATGAGGGATTTAGTGTGACGCTGATGGAGTGAGTGTGAGGGTGTTAGGGTGACAATGATGGAATGAGTGTGAGAGGGTCAGGGTGACTGTGATGCAGTGAGTTTGAGGGAGTCAGGATGACGGTGATGGAGTGAGTGTGAGGGGTTCAGGGTGATTGTGATGGAGTGAGTGTGAGTGGGTCAGGGTGAGAGTGGTGGCGTGATGGTGAGGAGACCAATGTGACCGTGATGTTGGCATTGTGTGGGGTTCAGTGTGATGGTAATGGAGTTAGTATGAGGGGATCAGGTTGGCAGAGGTGGAGTGAGTTTGAAGGGGTCAGGGTGACAGTGATGGAGTGAGTGTGAGGGGTTTAGTGTGACGCTGATGGAGTGAGTGTGAGGGGGACAGGGTGACAATGATGGAATGAGTGTGAGGGGGTCAGGGTGACTGTGATGCAGTGAGTTTGAGGGAATCAGGTTGACGGTGATGGAGTGAGTGTGAGTGGGTCAGGGTGACAGAGATGGAGTAAGGGTGAGAATTCAGTGTGATGGTGATGTAGTGAGTGTGGGTTGGTCAGTGTGAGGGTGATGGAGTGAGTGTGACGGTGTCAGGGTGACAGAGATGGAGTGAATGTGAGAGGTTCAGGGTGACGGTGATGGAGTGAGTGTGAGGGGATGAGGGTGACGGAGATTGTGTGAGTGTGAAGTGGTCAGGGTGAAAGTGAAGGATTGAGTGTGAGAGTGTCAGAGTAACAGTGATGGTGTGAGTTGAGGGGTTCAGGGTGACAGAGATGGTGTGAGTGTGAGGAGTTCAGGGCGACGGTGAAGTAGTGAGTGTGAGGGGTTCAGTGTGACGATGATGGAGGGAGTGTGAGGTGGTTAGGGTGATTGTGATGGTGTGAGTGTGAGGGGGGCCGGGTGATGGTGATGGAGTGAGTGTGAGAGCGTCAGAGTGACTGTATTGGAGTGAGTGTGAGGTGGCAGGGTGACTGTGATGGAGTGAGTGTGAGGGCTTCAGTGTGATTGTGATGGAGTGAGTGTGAGTTGGTTAGGGTGAGAGAGATGGAGTGAGGGTGAGGGATTCAGTGTGAGGGTGATGGAATGAGTGTGAGTGGGTCAGTACGAGGGCGATGGAGTGAGCGTGAGGGCGTCAAGTTGACAGAGATGGAGTCAGTGTGAGGAGTTCAGGGCAATGGTGATGTAATGAGTGTGTGGGGTTCAGTGTGATGGTAATGGAGTTAGTGTGAGTGGATCAGGGTGACAGAGGTGGAATGAGTGTGAGAGGGTCAGGGTGTCGGTGATGGAGTCAGTGTGAAGGGACAAGTGTGACGGTGATGTAGTGAGTGTGTGGGCTTCAGTGTGATGGTAATGGAGTGAGTGTGAGTGTATCAGGATGACAGAGGTGGAGTGAGTGTGAAGGGGTCAGGGTGAAAGAGGTGGAGTGAGTGTGAAGTGGTCGGGGTGACATTGATGGAGTGAGTATGTGGGGTTTAGTGTGATGCTGATGCAGTGAGTGTGAGGATGTTCGGGTGACAATGATGGAATGAGTGCGAGAGTGTCAGGGTGACTGTGATGCAGTGAGTTTGAGGGAGTCAGGTTGACGGTGATGGAGTGAGTGTGAGGGGGCCAGGGTGACAGTGATGGAATGAGTGTGAGGGATTTCAGGGTAACTGTGATCGAGTGAATGTGAGGGGTTCAGTGTGATTGTGATGGAGTGAGTGTGAGTGTGTCAGTTTGACAGAGATGGAGTGAGGATGTGGGCTTCAGTGTGATGGTAATGGAGTTAGTATAAGGGGATCAGGGTGACAGAGGTGGGGTGAATGTGAAGGGGTCATGGTGACAGTGATAGAGTGAGTATGAGGGGATTAGTGTGATGCTGATGGAGTGAGCGTGAGGGTGTTAGGGTGACAATGATGGAATGAGTGTGAGAGGGTCAGGGTGACTGTGATGCAGTGAGTTTGAGGGAGTCAGGATGACGGTGATGGAGCGAGTGTGAGGGGTTCAGGGTGATTGTGATGGAGTGAGTGTGAGTGGGTCAGGGTGAGAGAGATGGAGTGATGGTGAGGGAACCAGTGTGACAGTGATGTAGGCATTGTGTGGGGTTCACTGTGATGGTAATGGAGTTAGTGTGAGAGGATCAGGATGACAGAGGTGGAGTGAGTTTGAAGGGGTCAGGGTGACAGTGATGGAGTGAGTGTGAGGGGTTTAGTGTGACGCTGATGGAGTGAGTGTGAGGGGGTCAGGGTGACAATGATGGATTGAGTGTAAGGGGGTCAGGGTGACTGTGATGCAGTGAGTTTGAGGGAATCAGGTTGACGGTGATGGAGTGAGTGTGAGTGGGTCAGGGTGACAGAGATGGAGTAAGGCTGAGTAATTCAGTGTGTTGGTGATGGAGTGAGTGTGAGGGGGTCAGTGTGAGGGTGATGGAGTGAGTGTGACGGTGTCAGGGTGACAGAGATGGAGTGAATGTGAGAGGTTCAGGGTGACGGTGATTGAGTGAGTGTGAGGGGATGAGGGTGACGGAGATTGTGTGAGTGTGAAGTGGTCAGGGTGAAAGTGAAGGATTGAGTGTGAGAGTGTCAGAGTAACAGTGATGGTGTGAGTTGAGGGGTTCAGAGTGACGGAGATGGAGTGAGTGTGAGGAGTTCAGGGTGACGGTGATGGAGTGAGTGTGAGGGGTTCAGTGTGACGATGATGGAGGGAGTGTGAGGTGGTTAGGGTGATTGTGATGGAGTGAGTGTGAGGGGGGCCGGGTGATGGTGGTGGAGTGAGTGTTAGGGCGTCATGGTGATGGGGATGGAGTGAGTGTGAGAACGTCAGAGTGACTGTGTTGGAGTGAGTGTGAGGTGGCAGGGTGACTGTGATGGAGTGAGTGTGAGGGCTTCAGTGTGATTGTGATGGAGTGAGCGTGAGTTGGTTAGGGTGAGAGAGATGCAGTGAGGGTGAGAGATTCAGTATGAGGGTGATGGAGTGAGTGTGAGTGGGTCAGTACGAGGGCGATGGAGTGAGTGTGAGGGGTTCAAGGTGACAGAGATGGAGTCAGTGTGAGGGGTCCAGTGCAATGGTGATGTAGTGAGTGTGAGGGGACCAGTGTGACGGTGATGGAGTGAGTGTGTGGGGTTCAGTGTGATGGTAATGGAGTGAGTGCGAGGGGACAAGTGTGACGGTGATGTAGTGAGTGTGTGGGCTGAGTGTGATGGTAATGGAGTTAGTGTGAGGGGATCAGGGTGACAGAGGTGGAGTGAGTGTGAAGAGGTCAGGGTGACAGTGATGGAGTGAGTATGAGGGGTTTAGTGTGACTCTGATGGAGTGAGTGTGAGGGTGTTAGGGTGACAATGATGGAATGAGTGTGAGAGGGTCAGGGTGACTGTGATGCAGTAAGTTTGTGGGAGTCAGGTTGACGGTGATGGAGTGAGTGTGAGGGGGTCAGGGTGACAGTGATGGAATGAGTGTGAGGGGGTTCAGGGTGACTGTGATCGAGTGAGTGTGACGGGTTCAGTGTGGTTGTGATGGAGTGAGTGTGAGTGGGTCAGTGTGACAGAGATGGAGTGAATGTGAACGGGTCATGGTGACAGTGATGGAGTGAGTATGAGGTGTTTAGTGTGACGCTGATGGATTGTGTGTGAGGGTGTTAGGGTGACAATGATGGAATGAGTGTGAGAGGGTCAGGGTGACTGTGATGCAGTCAGTTTGAGGGAGTTAGGATGACGGTGATGGAGTGAGTGTGAGAGGGTCAGGGTGAGAGAGATGGAGTGATGGTGAGGGGACCAGTGTGACAGTGATGTCGGGATTGTGTGGGGTTCAGTGTGATGGTAATGGAGTTAGTGTGAGGGGATCAGGGTGACAGAAGTGGAGTGAGTTTGAAGGGGTCAGGGTGACTGTGATGGAGTGAGTATGTGGGGTTTAGTGTGACGCTGAATGAGTGAGTGTGAGGGTGTTAGGGTGACGCTGATGGAGTGAGTGTGAGAGGATCAGGGTGACGGTGATGTAGTGAGTGTGTGGGCTTCAGTGTGATGGTAATGGAGTTGGTGTGAGGGGATCAGGGTGCAGAAGTGGAATGAGTGTGAAGGGGTCATGGTGACAGTGATGGAGTGAGTATGAGGGGTTTATTGTGACGCTGATGAAATGAGTGTGAGGGTATTAGGGTGACAATGATGGAATGAATGTGAGAGGGTCAGGGTGACTGTGATGCAGTGAGTTTGAGGGAGTCAGGATGACGGTGATGGAATGAGTGTGAGGGGTTCAGGGTGTTTGTGATGGAGTGAGTGTGAGTGGGTCAGGGTAAGAGAGATGGAGTGATGTTGAGGGGACCAGTGTGACAGTGATGTAGGGATTGTGTGGGGTTCAGTGTGATGGTAATGGAGTTAGTGTGAGGGGATGAGGGTGACAGAGGTGGAGTGAGTTTGAAGGAGTCAGGGTGACTGTGATGGAGTGAGTATGAGGGATTTATTGTGACGCTGATGGAGTGAGTGTGAGGGTGTTAGGGTGACACTGATGGAGTGAGTGTGAGAGGGTCAGGTTGTCGGTGATGGAATGAGTGCGAAGGTACAAGTGTGACGGTGATGTAGTGAGTGTGTGGGCTTCAGTGTGATGGTAAAGGAGTTAGTGTGAGGGTATCAGGGTGACAGAGGTGGAGTGAGTGTGAAGGGGTCAGGGTGACAGAGGTGGAGTGACTGTGAAGGGTTCAGCGTGACAGTGATGGAGTGAGTATGAGGGGTTTAGTGTGATGCTGATGCAGTGAGTGTGAGGATGTTAGGGTGACAATGATGGAATGAGTGCGAGAGTTCCAGGGTGACTGTGATGCAGTGAGTTTGAGGGAATCAGGTTGACGGTGATGGAGTGAGTGTGAGGGGGCCAGGGTGACAGTGATGGAATGAGTGTGAGGGGTTTCAGGGTGACTGTGATCGAGTGAGTGTGAAGGGACAAGTGTGACGGTGATGTAGTGAGTGTGTGGGCTTCAGTGTGATGGTAATGGAGTTAGTGTGAGTGTATCAGTGTGACAGAGGTGGAGTGAGAGTGAAGGGGTCAGGGTGAAAGAGGTGGAGTGAGTGTGAAGGGGTCAGGGTGACAGAGATGGAGTGAATGTGACAGGTTCAGGGTAACGGTGATCGAGTGAGACTGAGGGAGTCAGAGTGATGGTGATGGAGTGAGTGAGAGGGTGTCAAGGTGACGGAGACGGAGTGAGTGTGAAGGTGTCTGGGTGACGATGTTGGAGTGAGTCTGAGAGGGTCAGAGTAACAGTGATGGAGTGATTGTGAGGTGTTCAGGGTGACAGAGATGGAGTGAGTGTGAGGGGGTCAGTATGACGGTGATGGAGTGAGTGTGTGTTGGTCAAAGTAACGGTGATGGAGTGAGTGTGAAGGTGTCTGGGTGACGATGATGGAGTGAGTTTGAGAGGGTCAGAGTAATTGTGATGGAGTGAGTGTGAGGGGTTCAGGGTGTCGGAGATGGAGTGAGTGTGAGGGTGTCAGAGTGACGGAGATGGAGGAAGTGTGAGGGGTCCGGGTGACAGTGATGGAGTGTGTGTGAGTGTGTCAGGTGTTTGTTGTGTCTTGTTGTCAGTGAGGGAGTGAGTGTGAGGTGAACAGGGTGACGCTGATGGAGTGAATGTGAGGGGGTCAGGTTGATGGTAATGGAGTGAATGTGAGGCGGTTAGGGTGACGATGATGGAGTGAGTGTGAGTTTTCAATGACAGTGATGCAGTGAGAGTGAGAGGTACAGGGTTACAGAGATGGATTGAGTATGAGGGGGCAGGGTGATGGTGATGGAATGAGTGTGGTTGCTGGAAATGTGTTGCTGGAAAAGCGCAGCAGGTCAGGCAGCATCCAGGGAACAGGAGAATCGACGTTTCGGGCATAAGCCCTTCTTCAGGAATGAGGAAAGTTTGTCCAGCAGGCTAAGATAAAAGGTAGGGAGGAGGGACTTGAGGGAGGGGTGTCGGAAATATGATAGGTGGAAAGCGGTCAAGGTGAGGGTGATAGGTCAGACTGGGGTGGGGGCGGAGAGGTCGGGAAGAAGATTGCAGGTTAGGAATGCGGTGCTGAATTCGATGGATTTGACTGAGACAGGGTGGGGGGAGGGGAAATGAGGAAACTGGTGAAATCCGAGTTCATCCCTTGTGGTTGGAGGGTTCCTCGGCGGAAGGTGAGGCGTTCTTCCTCCAACCGTCGTTTTGTTGTGGTCTGACGATGGAGGAGTTCAAAGACCTGCATATCCTTGGTGGAGTGGGAGGGGGAATTGAAATGTTGAGATACAGGGTGGTTGGGTTGGTTGGTCCGGGTGTCCCAGAGGTGTTCTCTGAAACGCTCCGCAAGTAGCCGGCCTGTCTCCCCAATATAGAGAAGGCCACATCGGGTGCAGAGGATGCAATAGATGATGTGTGTGGAGGTGCAGGTGAATCTGTGGCGGATATGGAAGTTTCCTTTGGGGCCTTGGAGGGAGGTGAGGGGGGAGGTGTGGGCGCAAGTCTTGCACCTCCTGCGGTTGCAGGGGAAGGTGGCGGGAATGGAGGTTGGGTTGGTGGGGGGTGTGGATCTGACGAGGGAGTCACGGAGGGAGTGATCTTTACGGAATGCTGACAGGGGAGGGGAGGGAAATATAACCTTGGTGGTGGGGTCCGTTTGTAGGTAGCGGAAATGACGGCGGATGATGCGCTGTACATGGAGATTGGTGGGGTGGTAGGTGAGGACCAGTGGGGTTCTGTCCTGGTGGCGGTTGGAGGGGCGGGGTTCAAGGGCAGAGGAGCGGGAAGTGGAAGAGATGTGGTGGAGGGCATCGTCGGCATCGTCGACCACGTCGGGGGGAAATTGCGGTCCTTGAAGAAAGAGGCCATCTGAGTTGTGCATTTTTGGAACGCGTCAGGGTGACTGTGTTAGAGTGAGTGCGAGGAGGCCGGGTGATGGTGTGAGTGTTAGGGGTTCATGGTGATGGAGATGGAGTGAGAGTGAGAGCGTCAGAGTGACTGTGTTGGAGTGAGTGTGAGGGGGCAGGGTGACTGTGACGGAGTGAGTGTCAGGGGGTCAGGGTGACGGTGATAGAGAGACTGTGAGGTGGCCAGGGTGACAGTGATGGAGTGAGTGTTAGGGTTTCGGTGTGACGGTGATGGAGTGAGTGTGAGGGGGTCACATAGAGGCTGGTGGAGTGAGTGTGCGGGGGTCAGGGTGACAGAGATGGATTGAGTGTGAGGGGTTCAGGGTGACGGCGATGGAGTGAGTGTGAGGGGACCAGTGTGACGGTGATGTACTGAGTGTGAGGGGTTCAGTGTGATGGTAATGGAGTGACTGTGAGGGGGTTAGCGTGACAGTGATGGAGTGAGTGTGAGGGGTTTAGTGTGACGCTAATGGAGTGAGTGTGAGGGCTGACAGTGATGGAATGAGTGTGAGGGGGTCTGGGTGACTGTGATGGAGTGAGTGTGAGGGTTTCAGTGTGATTGTGATTGAGTGAGTGTGAGTGGGTCAGGGTGACACAGATGAAGTGAGGGTGAGGTATTCCGTGTGAGGGTGATGGAGTGAGTGTGAGGGGTTCAGTTTGAGGGCGTCGGAGTGAGTGTGAGGGAATCAGGGTGACAGAGATGAAGTCAGTGTGAGGTGTTCAGGGTGACAGTGATGGAGTGAGTGTGAGGGGAACAGTGTGACGGTGATGTGGTGAGTGTGTGGGGTTCAGTGTGATGGTAATGGAGTGAGTGTGATGGGTTCTGGGTGACGATGATGGAGTGAGTGTGAGTGTGTCAGGTTGAGAGTGATGGAGGTTGTGTGTTGCGTTATGTTGTCCGTGAGGGAGTGAGTGTGAGATGAACAGGTTGACGATGATGGAGTGAGTGTGAGTTTTCAGGATGACAGTGATGCAGTGAGAGTGAGAGGTTCAGGGTGACAGAGATGAACTAAGTGTGAGGGGGCAGGGTGATGGTAATGGAGTGAGTTTGAGTGCGTCAGGGTGACGGTGATGGAGTGAGAGTGAATGATTCATGGTGACAGTTATGGGGTGAGAATGAGGATGTCAGGGTGACAGTGATGGAGTAATTGTGAGGGCTCTGAGCGACATTGATGCAGTGAGAGTGATAGGCTCTGGGTGACAGATGGAGTGAGTGTGATGGGGCAGGGTGATTGTGATGGAGTGAGTGTCAGTGCGTTAAGGTGACTGCGATGGACTGAGTGTGAGAGGAAAGGGTGATGGTGATGGAGTGAGTGTGAGGCGGTCACTTAGAGGGTGGTGGAGTCAGTGTGAGGGGTTCAGGGTGACGGTGATGGGGTGAGTGAGAGGGGAACCGTGAGACGGTGATGCACTGAGTGTGAGGGGTTCAGTGTGATGGTAATGGAGTGACTTCGAGGGGATTAGGGTGACAGAGATGGAGTGAGTGTGAGGGGTTTAGTGTGACGCTGATGGAGTGAGTATGAGTGAGTCAGAATGGCAGTGATGGAATGAGTGTGAGGGGGTCAGGATTACTGTGATGGAGTGAGTGTGAGGGGTTCAATGTGATTGTGATGGAATGAGTGTGAGTGGGTCAAGGTGACAGGGATGGAGTGAGTATCAGGGAGTCAGTGTGAGGGTGATGGAGTGAGTGTGAGAGGGTCAGTGTGAGGGCGATGGAGTGAGTGTGAGGGGCCCGGGTGACTGTGTGGGAGTGAGTGTGAGGGGGTCAGGTTAACGGTGATGGAGAGAGTGTGAGGTGGCCAGTGAGACAGTGATGGAGTGAGTGTTAGGGTTTCAGTGTGACGGTGATGATGGAGTGAGTGTGAGGGATATACTTAGAGGGTGGTGGAATGATTGTGAGGATATCAGTATGACGATGATGTACTGAGTGTGAGAGTTTCAGTGTGATGCTGATGGAGTGAGTGTGAGGTGGTCAGGGTGATTGTGATGGATTGAGTGTGAGAGGACTGGGTGATGGTGATGGAATGAGTGTGAGTGCGTCAGGGTGACTGTGTTAGAATGAGTGTGAGGGGTCCGGGTGATGGTGATGGAGTGAGTGTTCGGGGGCCATGGTGATGGAGGTGTAGTGAGTGTGAGAGCGTCAGAGTGACTGTGTTGGAGTGAGTGTGAGGGGGCAGGGTGACTGTGACGAAGTGAGTGTCAGGGGGTCAGGGTGACGGTGATGGAGAGAGTGTGAGGTGGCCAGGTTGACAGTGATGGAGTGAGTGTTAGGGTTTCGGTGTGACGGTGATGGAGTGAGTGTGAGGGGGTCACCTAGAGGGTGGTGGAGTGAGTGTGCGGGGGTCAGGGTGACGGTGATGGAGTGAGTGTGAGGGGACCAGTGTGACGGTGATGTACTGAGTGTGAGGGGTTCAGTGTGATGGTAATGGGGTGACTGTGAGGGGGTCAAGGTGACAGTGATGGAGTGAGTGTGAAGGGGTCAGTGTGACAGTGATGGAGTGAGTGTGAGGGGTTTATTGGGACGCTGACGGGGTGAGTGTGAGGGGGTCAGTGTGACAGTGATGGAATGAGTGTGAGGGGGTCAGGATGACTGTGATGGAGTGAGTGTGAGGAGTTCAGTGTGATTGTGATGGAGTGAGTGTGAGGGTGTCCGGGTGACGGTGATGGAGTGAGTGTGAGTGTGTCAGGTTGATAATGACGGAGGGTGTGCTTCTTGTTGTCCGTCAGGGAGTGAGTGTGAGGTGAACACGGTGACGGTGATGGAGTGAGTGTGAGGGGGTCACTTAGAGGGTGGTGGAGTGAGTGTTCGGGGGTCAGAGTGACAGAGACGGATTGAGTGTGAGGGGACCAGTATGACGGTGTTGTACTGAGTGTGAGGGGTTCAGTGTGATGGTAATGAAGTGAGTGTGAGGGGATTAGGGTGACAGAGATGGAGTGAGTGTGAAGCGGTCAGGGTGACAGTGATGGAGTGAGTGTGGGGGGTCAGAATGACAGTGATGGAATGAGTGTATGGGGTCAGAGGGTGCCTGTGATGGTTTGCGTGTTCGGGGGTCATAGTGACGGAGATGGAGTGAGTGTGACAGCGTCAGGACGACTGTGTTGGAGTGAGTGTGAGGGGGCAGGGTGACTGTCACGAGTGAGTGTGAGGGGGTCAGGGTGACGGTGATGGAGAGAGTCTGAGGTGGCCAGGGTGACAGTGATGGAGTGAGTGTTAGGGTTTCGGTGTGACGGTGATGGAGTGAGTGTGAGGGGGTCACTTAGAGGGTGTTGGAGTGAGTGTGCGTGGGTCAGGGTAACGGAGATGGATTGATTGTGAGGGGATCATGGTAACGGTGATGGAGTGAGTGTGAGGGGACAAGTGTGACGGTGATGTAGTGAGTGTGTGGGCTTCAGTGTGATGGTAATGGAGTTAGTGTGACGGGATCAGGGTGACAGAGTTGGAGCGAGTGTGAAGGGGTCAGGGTGTCAGTGATGGAGTGAGTGTGAGGGGTTTATTGTGACGCTGATGGAGTGAGTTTGAGGGGGTCAGGGTGACTGTGATGGAGTGAATGTGAGGGGTTCAGTGTGATTGTGATGGAATGAGAGTGAGGGGTTCAGTTTGATGGTGGTGGAGTGAGAGTGCGGGGTTCAGGGTGACAGTGATTGGGTGAGTGTGACGGAGGTCTGGGTGACTGTGATGGAGTGAGCGTGAGGGGGAATGGTTGTGATGATTAATTGAGTGTGAGTGCGTCAGGGTGACTGTGATGGAGTGAGTGTGAGGGGGCAGGGTGATGGTGATGAAGTGAGTGTTAAGGTGTCAGGGTGACGGAGATGGAGTGAGTATGAGTGTGTCAGGGTGACTATGTTGGAGTGAGTGTGAGGTGGCAGAGTGACGGTGACGAAGTGAATGTGAGGGGTTCAGGGTGATGGTGATGGAGTGAGTGTGAGGAGTTCAGTGTGACGGTGATGGAGTGAGCATGAGGGGGCCATTGTGAGGGCGATGGAGTGAGTGTGAGGAGGTCAGAGTGATAGAGATGGAGTGAGTGTGAGCAGTCCAGTGTGACGGTGGTGGAGTGAGTGCGAGGAGATCAGTGTGACTGTGATGAAGTGAGTGTGAGGGGTCCAGTGTGATGGTGATGGAGTGGGTGCGAGGGGGTCAGAGTGATGGAGATGGAGTGAGTGTGAAGGGGTCCGGTTGACGGTGATGGAGTGAGTGTGGGAGGGTCAGGGTGACGGTGATGGCGTGAGTATGAGGGGGCCAGGCTGACGATGATGAAGTGAGTGTGAAGGGGTCAGGGTGATGGAGATTGAGTGAGTGTGATTGGGTCAGTGTGTCAGGGATGGACTGAGTGTGAGGGGGTCAGGGTGACCGTGATAGAATGAGTGTGAGGTCTCAGAGTGACAGTGATGCAGTGAGAATCAGAGGGTCAGGGTGACAGAATGGAGTGAGTGCGAGGGGGCAGGGTGACTGTGATGAAATGAAAGTGAGGGGTTCAAAGTGACAGTGATGGAGTGAGCGTGAGGGGGTCAGGGTGACAGAGATGCAGTGAGAGTGAAAGGGTCTGCGTGACAGAGATAGAGTGAGTGTGAGGGGGCTGAGTGATCGAGATGGAGTGAGTATGAGTGCTTCAGGGTGACTGTGTTGGAGTGTTTGTGACGGGGCATGGTGACGGTGACGGAGTGAGTGTGAGCGGTTCAGGGGACGGTGATGGACTGAGTGTGAGGTGGTCAATTTGACGGTGATGAAGCGAGCGTGAGGGGGTCAGTGTGAGGGTGATGGAGTGAGTGTGAGGAGGTCAGGGTGAAGGAGATGGAGTGAGGGTGAGGGATTCAGTGTGACGGTGATGGAGTGAGTATGAGATGGTCAGGGTGACAGAGATGGAGTGAGTGTGAGGGGGTCAAGGTGACTGTGATGGAATGAATTTGATGGGGTCAGTGTGATATTGATGGAGTGAGAGTGCGAGGGTCAGAGTGACGGTGCTGGAGTGATTATGTGTGGGTCAGGGTGGCAGTGATGGAGTGAGTGTGACGGGGTCAGGGTGTCGGTGATGGAGTGAGTGTAAGGGTGTAAGGTTGAAGGCGATTGTGAGAGTGTGATAGGTTCAGGGTGCCGGTGATGGAGTGAGTGTGAGGGGGTCAGTGTGACAGTGATGGAGTCAGTGTGAGGGGGTCAGCGTGATGGTGATGGAGTTAGTGTGAAAGGGTCAGGGTGACGGTGATGGAGTGAGAGTGAGTGTGTCAGGGTGACGGTCATGGAGTGAGTGTTAGGTGGACAGGTTGACGGTGATGGAGTGAAGGTGAGGCGGTCAGTGTGACGATGATGCAGTGTTTGTGAGGAGGGCAGGGTGATGGTACTGGTGTGAGTGTGCGGGGATCAGTGTGACGGTGATGGAGTGAGTGTGAGGGGTTCAGTGTGACGGTGATGAAGTGAGTGTGAGGGGTTCAGTGTGACGGTGGTGGAGTGAAAGTGACTGTGTCAAGTTGACGGTCATGGAGTGAGTGTGAGGTGGTCAGGGTGACGGTGTCAGAGTGAAGGTGAGGGGATCAATGTGACAGTGATGGAGTGAGTGTGAGTGGATCAGCGTGGTGGTCGTGGAGTGAATGTGAGAGGGTCAGGTTGACGGTGATGGAGTGAGTAGGACGGTGTCAGTGTGGTGGTCATGGAGTAAGTTTGAGTGGGTTAGGCTGACGGTGATGTAGTGAGTGTGAGGGGGTCAGGCTGACTGTGATGGAGTGATAGTGAGGGGATCAATGTGACAGTGATGGATTGAGTGTGGGGGGATCAGGATGACGGTGATGGAGTGAATATGAGGGGGTCAAGGTGATGGTGATGGAGTGAGTGTGAGGCCGTCAGGGTGTCGGTGATGAAGTGAGTGTAAGGGTGTAATGTTGAAGGTGATGGAGCGAGTGTGATAGGGTCAGGGTGACGGTGATGGAATGAGTGTGAGGGGGTCAGTGTGACAGTGATGGAGTGAGAGTGAGCGGGTCAGTGTGATGATGATTGAGTGAGTGTGAGGTGATCAGGTTGACAGTGATGGAGTGAGTGTGAGGGGAACAGGGTGATGGTGATTGAGTGAGTGTGAGAAGATCAGTGTGACTGTGATGGAGTGAGTGTGAGGAGGTCAGGTTGATGGTGATGGATGATTGTAAGGGTGTCAGTGTGATGATGATGGAGTGAGTGTGTGGCGGTCAGGGTGACGATGATGGAGTGAGTGTGAGGGGGTTAGGGTGATGGAGATGAAGTGAGTGTGAGGGGGTCAGGGTGACAGTGATGGAGTGAGTGTGAGGGGTTTAGTGTGGCACTGATGGAGTGAGTGTGGCAGGGTCAGTGTGACAGACATGGAGTGTGTGTGAGGGGGCAGGGTGATGGTGATGGAGTGAGTGTGAGTGCGTCTGGGTGACTATGATGGAGTGAGAGTGAGGGGTTCAGGGTGACGGTGATGGAGTGAGAGTGAGGCGTTCAGGGTGACAGTGATGGGTTGAGTGTGAGGGGGGTCTGGGTGACTGTGGTGGAGTGAGCGTGAGGGGGAATGGTTCTGGTGATTTTTTGAGTGTGAGTGCGTCAGGGTGATGGTGATGGATTGAGTGTTAAGGTGTCAGGGTGACTGTGTTGGAGTGAGTATGAGGTGACAGAGTGACGGTGACGAAGTGAGTGTGAGGGTGTCAGGGTGATGGTGATGGAGTGAGTGTGAGGAGTTCAGTGTGACGGTGATGGAGTGAGAGTGAGGGGTTCAGGGTGACGGTGCTGGTGTGAGTGTGCGGGGATCAGGGTGACGGTGATGGAGTGAGAGTCAGGGGGTCAGTGTGATGGTGATTGAGTGAGTGTGAGGGGGTCAGGGTAACGATGGTGTAGTGAGGGGTTCAGGGTGACGGTGATGGAATGAGTATGAGCGGGTCAGGCTGACGATGATGAAGTGAGTGTGAGGGAGTCAGGGTGATGGAGATTGAGTGACTGTGATTGGGTCAGTGTGTCAGAGATGGACTGAGTGTGAGGGGGTCAGGGTGACCGTGATGGAATGAGTGTAAGGTCTCAGAGTGACAGTGATGCAGTGAGAATCAGAGGGTCAGGGTGGCAGAATGGAGTGAGTGCGAGGGGGCATGGTGACTGTGATGGAATGAGAGTGAGGGGTTCAAAGTGACAGTGATGGAGTGAGCGTGAGGGGGTCAGGGTGACGGTGATGGACTGAGTGTAAGGTGTTCATTTTGACGGTGATGAAGCGAGCGTGAGGGGGTCAGGGTGATGATGATGGAGTGAGTGCGAGGGGGTCAGTGTGAGTGTGACGGAGTGAGTGTGAGGAGGTCAGGGTGATGGAGATGGAGTGAGGCTGAGGGATTCAGTGTGACGGAGATGGAGTGAGTCTGAAATGGTCAGGGTGACAGAGATGGAGTGAGTGTGAGGGGTTCAGGGTGACGGAGATTGAGTGAGAGTGCCAGGGCCAGAGTGACGGTGCTGGAGTGATTATGAGTGGGTCAGGGTGATGGTGATGGTGTGAGTGTGACGGGGTCAGGGTGTCGGTGATGGAGTGAGTGTAACGGTGTAAGGTTGAGGGCGATTGAGCGAGTGTGATAGGGTCAGGGTGACGTTGATGGAGTGAGTGTGAGGGGGTCAGTGTGACAGTGATGGAGTGAGACTGAGGGGGTCAGGGTAATGATGATTGAGTGAGCGTGAGGTGATCAGGTTGACAGTCTTAGAGTGAGTGTGTGGGCGTCAGCGTGATGGTGATCGAGTTAGTGTGAAATGGTCAGGGTGATAGAGATGGAGTGAGTGTGAGGGGTTCAGGGTGACGGAGATTGAGTGAGAGTGCCAGGGTCAGAGTGACGGTGCTGGAGTGATAATGAGTGGGTCAGGGTAATGGTGATGGAGTGAGTGTGACGGGGTCAGGGTGTCGGTGATGGAGTGAGTGTAAGGGTGTAAGGTTGAAGGCGATTGAGCGAGTGTGATAGGGTCAGGGTGACGGTCATGGAGTGAGTGTGAGGCGGTCAGTGTAACGATGATGCAGTGACTGTGAGTGATGCAGGATGATGGTGCTGGTGTGATTGTGCGGAGATCAGTGTATTGGTGATGGAGTGAGTGTGAGGGGATCAGTTTGACGGTGATGAAGTGAGAGTGAGGCGGTCAGTGTGACGATAATGCAGTGAGTGAGAGGGAGGCAGGGTGACGGTGCTGGTGTGATTGTGCGGGGATAAGTGTGACTGTGATGGAGTGAGTGTGAGGGGTTCAGTGTGACAGTGATTGAGTGAGAGTGACTGTGTCAAGTTGATGGTCATGGAGTGAGTGTGAGGTGGTCAACGTGACGGTGTCAGAGTGAAGGTGAGGGGATCAATGTGACAGATATGGAGTGAGTGTGGGAGGATCAGTGTGACGGTGATGGAGTGAGTGTGACGAGGTCAGTGTGACGGTCATGGAGTAAGTTTGAGTGGGTCAGGCTGACGGTGATGGAGGGAGTGTGAGCGGAACAGTGTGATGGTGATGGAGTGTGTGTGAGGAGGTCAGGTTGATGGTGATGGAGTGAGTGTGAGAGTGTCAGTGTGATGATGATGGAGTGAGTGTTTGGCGGTCAGGGTGACGATGATGGAGTGAGTGTGAGGGGGTTAGGGTGACGGTGATGGAGTGAGTGTGAGGGGGTCAGTTTGACAGTGATGGAGTGAGAGTGAGGGGGTCAGTGTGATGGTGATTGAGTGAGTGTGAGGTGATCAGTTTGACAGTGATGGAGTGAGTGTGAGGGGGTCAGCGTGATGGTGATGGAGTTAGCGTGAAAGGGTCAGGATGACAGTGATGGAGTGAGAGTCAGTATGTCAGGATGACGGTCATGGAGTGAGAGTTAGGTGATCAGGGTGATGTTGGTGGAGTGAGTGTGGAGGGTCAAGGTGACGGTGATGGTGTGAGTGTGAGGGGATTAGGGTGCCTGTGATGGAGTGAGTGTGAGAGGATCAAGGTAACAATGACGGAGTGAGTGTGAGGGGATCAATGAGTGCGATTAGGGGATTAGGGTACCTGTGATGGAGTGAGTGTGAGGGGGTCATGGTGACGGTGAAGTAATGAGTGTGAAGGGGTCAGGGTGAGGGTGATGCAGTGAGTATTAGAGGGTCAGAGTGACAGTGATGGAGTGAGTGTGAGTGTCTGGGTGACGGTGAAAGAATGAGTGTGAGGGGGTCACGGGGACAGTGATGGTAAGGGGATCAGTGTGACGGTGATACAGTGGGTGTGAGGGGGCAGGGTGACGATGCTGGTGTGAGTGTGCAGGGATCAGTGTGACGGTGAAGAAGCGAGCGTGAGGTGGTCAGGGTGATGGTGATGGAGCGAGTGTGAAAGGATCAGGGTGATGGTGATGGAGTGAGAGTGAGAGTGTCAGGTTGACGGTCATGGAGTGTGTGTGAGATGGTCAGGGTGATGGTGTAGGAGTGAAGGTGAGGCAGTTAGTGTGACGGTGATGGAGTGAGTGTGAGGGTATCAGTGTGATGGTCATGGAGTGAGTGTGAGAGGGTCAGGATGACGGTGATGGAGTGAGTGTGACGGGGTCAGTGTGCCGGTCATGGAGTGAATGTAAGAGTGTCGCGGTGATGGTGATGGAGTCAGTGTGAGGGGGATCAGGGTGACAGTGATGGAGTGAGTGTGAGGGGGTTAGGGTGCCTGTGATGGAGTGAGTGTGGGGGGATCAGGGTGACAGTGATGGAGTGAGTGTGACGGCGTCAGTGTGACGGTCCTGGAGTGAGTTTGAGGGGGTCAGGCTGACGGTGATGGAGTGAGTGTGAGGGGGTGAGGCTGACCGTGATGTAGTGAGAGTGAGGGGATCAATGTGACAGTGATGGATTTAATGTGGGGGGATCAGTGTGATGGTCATGGAGTGAGTGTGAGAGAGTCAGGATGACGGTGATGGAGTGAGTGTGACGGGGTCAGTGTGCCGGTCATGGAGTGAATGTAAGAGGGTCAGGGTGATGGTGATGGAGTCAGTGTGAGGGGGTTAGGGTGACGGAGATTTAGTGAGTGTGAGTGGGTCAGAGTGACGGTGATGGAGTGAGTGTGAGGAGGTCAGGTTGATGGTGATGGAGTGAGTGTGAGGGTTAGGGTGTCGGTGATGGAGTCAGTGTCAGGGGGTCAGTGTGACAGCGATGGAGTGTGAGTGAGGGGGTCAGTGTGATGGTGATTGAGTGAGTGTGAGGTGATCAGGTTGACAGTGATGGAGTGAGTGTGAGGGGAACAGGGTGATGGTGATTGAGTGAGTGTGAGGAGATCAGTGTGACTGTGATGGAGTGAGTGTGAGGTCTCAGGCTGACAGTGAAGCAGCGAGAGTGGGAGGGTCAGGGTGACAGAGATGGAGAGAGTGTGAGAGGGCAGGGTGTTGGTGATGAAGTGAGTTTGACTGCGTCTGGGTGACTGTGATGGAGTGAGAGTGAGGAGTTCAGGGTGACGGTGATGGAGTGAGAGTGAGGGGTTCAGGGTGACAGTGATGGGGTGAGTGTGAGGGGGGTCTGGGTGACTGTGATTGAGTGAGCGTGAGGGGGAATGGTTGTGGTGATTTTTTGAGTGTGAGTGCGTCAGGGTGACTGTGATGGAGTGAGTGTTAAGGTGTCAGGATGACGGCAATGGAGTGAGTGTGTCAGGGGGACTGTGTTGGAGTGAGTGTGAGGTGACAAAGTGGCGGTGATGGAGTGAGTGTGAGGAGGTCAGGGTGACGGTGATGGAGTGAGTATGAGGAGTTCAGTGTGAATGTGATGGAGTGGGTGTGAGTGGATCAGCGTGACGGAGATGGAGTGAGTGTGACGGAGTCAGTGTGCCGGTCATGGAGTGAATGTAAGAGGGTCAGAGTGATGCTGATGGAGTGACGGGGTTAGGGTGCCTGTAATGGAGTGAGTGTGGGGGGATCAGGGAGACGGTGATGGAGTGAGTGTGAGGAGGTCAGGTTGATGGTGATGGAGTGAGTGTGAGGGTGTCAGTGTGATGATGCTGGACTGAGTGTGTGGTGGTCAGGGTGATGATGATGGAGTGAGTATGAGGGTTAGGGTGACGGTGATGGAGTCAGTGTGAGGGGGTCAGTGTGATGGTGATTGAGTGAGTGTGCGGTGATCAGGTTGACAGTGATGGAGTGAGTGTGAGGGGAACAGGGTGATGGTGATTGAGTGAGTGTGAGGAGATCAGTGTGACTGTGATGGAGTGAGTGTGAGGAGGTAAGTGTGATGATGATGGAGTGAGTGTGTGCCGGTCAGGGTGACGATGATGGAGTAAGTGTGAGGGGGTTAGGGTGACGGAGATTTAGTGAGTGTGAGTGGGTCAGGGTGACAGTGATGGAGTGAGTGTGAGGGCTCAGGGTGACAGTGATGCAGCGAGAGTGGGAGGGTCAGGGTGACAGAGATTGAGTGAGTGTGAGAGGGTGATGGTGATGGAGTGAGTGTGATTGCGTCTGGGTGACTGTGATGGAGTGAGAGTGAGGGGTTCAGGGTGACGGTGATGGAGTGAGAGTGAGGGGTTCAGGGTGACAGTGATGGGGTGAGTGTGAGGGGGGTCTGGGTGACTGTGATGGAGTGAGCGTGAGGGGGAACGTTTATGGTGATTATTTGAGTGTGAGTGCGTCAGGGTGACTGTGATGGAGTGAGTGTGAGGGGGCTGGGTGATGGTGATGGAGTGAGTGTTAAGGTGTCAGGGTGACGGAGATGGAGTGAGTGTGAGTGTGTCAGGGTGACTGTGTTGGAGTGAGTGTGAGGTGACAGAGTGATGGTGACGAAGTGAGTGTGAGGGGGTCAGGGTGATGGTGATGGAGTGAGTGTGAGGAGTTCAGTGTGACGGTGATGGAGTATGAGGGAGCCAGTGTGAGGGCGATGGAGTGAGTGCGAGGTGGTCAGGGTGATAGAGATGGAGTGAGTGTGAGCGGTTCAGGGTGACGATGGTGGAGTGTGTGCGAGGAGATCAGTGTGACTGTAATGGAGTGATGTGAGGGGTTCAGTGTGATGGTAATGGAGTGGGTGTGAGGGGGTCAGGGTGACGGAGATGGAGTGAGTGTGGGAGGGTGAGGGTAACGGTGGTGGAGTGAGGGGTTCAGGGTGACGGTGATGGCGTGAGTATGAGGGGGGCAGGGTGACGATGATGAAGTGAGTGTGAGGGGGTCAGGGTGATGGAGATTGAGTGAGTGTGATTGGGTCAGTGTGTCAGGGATGGACTGAGTGTGAGGGGGTCAGGGTGACCGTGATGGAATGAGTGTGAGGTTTCAGAGTGACAGTGATGCAGTGAGAATCAGAGGGTCAGGGTAACAGAATGAAGTGGTGCGAGGGGGCAGGGTGACTGTGATGGAGTGAGAGTGAGGGGTTCAGGGTGACAGTGATGGAGTGAGCTTGAGGGGGTCAGGGTGACAGAGATGCAGTGAGAGTGAGAGGGTCTCGGTGACAGAGATGTAGTGACTGTGAGGGGGCTGAGTGATGGAGATGGAGTGCTTCAGGGTAGCTGTGTTGGAGTGTATGTGAGACGGGGCATGGTGACGGTGATGGACTGAGTGTAAGGTGTTCAATTTGACGGTGATGAGGGGGTCAGGGTGATGGTGATGGAGTGAGTGTGAGGGGGTCAGTGTGAGGGTGATGGAGTGAGTGTGAGATGGTCAGGGTGACAGAGATGGAGTGAGTGTGAGGGGTTCAGGGTGACGGTGATGAGTGAGAGTGCGAGGGTCAGAGTGACGGTTCTGGAGTGATTATGAGTGGGTCAGGGTGACGGTGATGGAGTGACTGTGACGGGGTCAGGATGTCGGTGATGGAGTGAGACTGAGGGGGTCAGGTTGACAGTGATGGAGTGAGTGTGAGGGCGTCAGCGTGATGGTGATGGAGTGAAGGTGAGGCGGTCAGTGTGACGATGAGGCAGTGTGTGTGAGGGGTGCAGGATGACGGTGCTGGTGTGAGTGTATGGGGATCAGTGTATTGGTGATGGAGTGAGTGTGAGGGGATCAGTGTGACGGTGATGGAGTGAGAGTGACTGTGTCAAGTTGATGGTCATGTAGTGAGTGTGAGGTGATCAGGGTGACGGTGTCAGAGTGAACGTGAGAGGATCAATGTGACAGTGATGGAGTGAGAGTGGGGGATCAATGTGACAGCGATGGAGTGAGTGTGGGGGGATCAGGGTGACGGTGTCAGAGTGAACGTGAGGGGATCAGTGTGACTGTGATGAGTGAGAGTGGGGGATCAATGTGACAGCGATGGAGTGAGTGTGGGGGGATCAGGGTGACGGTGATGGAGTGAATGTGAGGGGATCAGTGTGACGATCATGGAGTGAGTGTGAGACGGTCCGGATGATGGTGATGGAGTGAATGTGATGGGGTCAGTGTGCCCGTCATGGAGTGAATGTAAGAGGATCAGGGTGATGTTGGAGGAGTGAGTGTGGAGGGTCAAGGTGATGGTGATGGAGTGAGTGTGAGGGTGTTAGGGTGATGGTGATGGAGTTAGTGTGAGCCAGTCAGGGTGTCGCTGATGCAGTGAGTGTGAGAGGGCGAGGGTGACTGTGCCGGAGTGAGTGTGATGGGGTCGGGGTGACGGTGACGGAGAAAGTGTGAAGGTGTCAGTGTGATGGTGATGGAGTGAGTGTATGGGGTCAGAGTGGCAGTGATGGAGAGATTGTGAGACGGTCACGGTGACATTGATGAAGTGTGTGTGAGGGTGTCAGAATGACGGTGATTGAGTGAGAGTGAGGTGATCAGGGTGACAGTGATGGAGTGAGTGTGAGGGGGTCATGGTGACGGTGAAGTGATGAGTGTGAAGGGGTCAGGGTGAGGGTGGTGCAGTGAGTATTAGAGGGTCAGGGTGACAGTGATGGAGGGAGTGTGAGTGTCTGGGTGACGGTGAAAGAGTGAGTGTGAGGGGGTCACGGGGACAGTGATGGTAAGGGGATCAGTGTGACGGTGATGCAGTGGGTGTGAGGGGGGCAGGGTGACGATGCTGGTGTGAGTGTGCAGGGATCAGTGTGACGGTGATGAAGTGACTGTGAGGGGTTCAGTGTAACGGTGATGAAGCGAGCGTGAGGTGGTCAGAGTGATGGTGATGGAGCGAGTGTGAAAGGGTCAGGGTGATGGTAATGGAGTTCGTGTGAGAGGGTCAGGGTGACGGTGATGGAGTGAGAGTGAGAGTGTCAGGTTAGCGGTCATGGAGTGTGTGTGAGATGGTCAGGGTGATGGCGTAGGAGTGAAGGTGAGGCGGTCAGTGTGACAGTGATGGAGTGAGTGTGGGAGGATCAGTGTGACGGTGATGGAGTGAGTGTGAGGGGATCAATGTGACAGTGATGGAGTGAGTGTGACGGGGTCAGTGTGATGGTCATGGAGTGAGTTTGAGGGGGTCAGGCTGACGGTGATGTAGTGAGAGTGAGGGGATCAATGTGACATTGATGGATTGAGTGTGGGGGGATCAGGGTGATGGTGATGGAGTGAATGTGAGGGGATCAGTGTGATAGTCATGGAGTGAGTATGAGTAGGTCAGGATGACGGTGATGGAGTGAGTGTGACGGGGTCAGTGTGCCGGTCATGGAGTGAATGTGAGAGGGTCAGGGTGATGGTGATGGAGTGAGTGTGAGGGGTTTAGGGTGCCTGTGATGGAGTGAGTGTGAGGGGTTTAGGGTGCCTGTGATGGAGTGAGTGTGGGGGGATCAGGGTGACGGTGATGGAGTGAGTGCGAGGGGGTCAGTGTGACCGTGATGGAGTGAGTGTGAGCCAGTCAGGTTGACAGTGATGGAGTGGGTTGAGGGGATCGGGGTGACCGTGATGTCGTGAGTATGAGGGTGTCAGGGTGACGGTGATGTAGTGAGTGTGAAGTGGTCAGGGTGGTGTTGATGGAGTGAGTGTGACGGGGTCAGTTTGACGGTGATGGAGTGAATTTGAGGAGGACAGGATGACGGTGATGGAGTGAGTATGAGGGGGTCAGGGTGGCGGTTATGGAGTGAGTTTGAATGTGTCAGGGTGGCAGTGACGCAGTAAGGGTGTGTGTGGGTCAGCATGATAGTGATCCGGCAAGTGTGATGTGTGAGTGCAATAGTGATGTAGCACATAGAAAAGTACAGCACAGAACAGGCCCTTAGCCCAAAATGTGGTGCCGAGTTTAATCCTAATATAAAATATTAGGATTGAACTTGACTTCATTCCTCTCAAAGTGACTGTCCAGCAGTCGCTTAAATATCCCTGATGACACTGCGCCCACCGCCACCACCACCACTGGCTACGCATTCCATGCATTCACGACTCTCTGCATAAAGAACCTACTCTGACGTCACCTCTATACCTTTCTCCAAATATCATAAATATATGACCTCTTGTTACCGTCAATCCAGCCCTGGGGAAAAGTTTCTGGCTACTGACGAGTGATGCAGTGACGCAGAAAGACTGAATGTGTCAGAGTAATAGAGATGTGGTATTTGCGAGGGGGAAAGGGTGATAGTGATGTGGCAGGTGTGAGGGAATCAGGGTGATAGTGACGCAGTAAGTGTGAGGGGTCAGGGTGATAGTGACACAGTAAGCATATGGGGATCTTTGTCATAGTGACGCAGTAAGTGTGAGGGGGTCAGAGATATAGTGACGTGGTAATTGTGAGGGATCAGGGAGATAGTGACGCTGTAAGTGCGAGGGTGTCAGGCTAATAGTGATGCAGCAAGTCTGGGGGTCAGGATGACAGAGACACAGTATGTGTGAGGGGGTAAGGGTGAACGTGATGCAGTAAGTGTGAGGTGTCAGGGTGATAGTGACACAGTAAGCGTGTGGGGATCAGAGTGATAGTGACGTAGTCAGTGTGAGGGGAGTCAGGGTGATTTTGACGTAGTCAGTGTGAGGTGGTCCGGATGACAGTGAAACAGTAAGTGTGAGGGGGTCAGGGTGACAGTGACGCAGTAAGAGTGAGGAGTTAGGGTAAGAGTGACGCAGTAAGTATGAGGGGAGCAAGGTGAGAGTGACGCAGTCAGTGTGAGGGGGTCAGGGTGATAGTGACGCAGTCAGTGTGAGGTGTCAGGGTGATACTGACACAGTAAGCGTGTGGGGGTCAGGGTGATAGTGACGCAGTCAGTGTGCGGAGGTCAGGGCGATAGTGACACAGTAAGCATGTGGGGTCAGGTTGATAGTGACGCTGTCAGTGTGAGGGGTGTCAGGGTAATTTTGACGTAGTCAGTGTGAGGCGGTCAGGATGACAGTGAAAAAGTAAGTGTGAGGGGTCAGGGTGACAGTGACGAAGTAAGTATGAGGGGTTAGGGTAAGAGTGACGCAGTAAGTATGAGGGGAGCAAGGTGATAGTGATGCAGTCAGTGTGAGGGGATCAGAGTGATAGTGACGCAGTCAGTGTGAGGTGTCAGGGTGATACTGACACATAAGCATGTGGGGGTCAGGGTGATAGTGACGCAGTCAGTGTGAGGAGGTCAGGGTGACAGTGATGCAGTCAGTTTGAGGGTGTTAGGGTGATAGTGACACAGTAAGTGTGAGGGGTCAGGGCGAGAGTGACGCAGTCAGTGTGAGGGGGACAGGGTGCCAGTGACGCAGTAAGTGTGAGGCGGTCTGGGTGAGAGTGATACAGTAAGTGTGAGTGTGTCAGCGTGACAGTGATGCAGTAAGTATGAGGGGGACAGGGTGATAGTGACGCAGTAAGTGTGAGGGTGTCAGAGAGATAGTGACGTCGAAATTGTGAGGGGTCAGAGCGATAGTGACACAGTAAGCGTGTGGGGGTCAGAATGATAGTGACGCAGTAAATGTGAGGAGGTCAGGGTGATAGTGACGCAGTAAGTGCGAGGTGTCAGTGTGATACTGATACAGTAAGCGTGTGAGGGTCAGGGTGATAGTGACGCAGTAAGTGTGAGGGGTGAGGGGTGACAGTGACACAGTCAGTTTGAGGGGGTCAAGGTGATAGTGACGCAGTCAGCGTGAAGTGTCAGGGTGATACTGACACAGTAAGTGTGTGGGGGTCCGGGTGATAGTGATGCAGTCAGTGTGAGGTGGTCAGGGTGACAGTGATGCAGTAAGTGTGAGGGGGACTGGTGATATTGATGCAGTAAGTGTGAAGAGGTCAGTGTGATGGTGAAGCAGTCAATGTGAGGGGATCGGGGTGACAGTGACGCAGTAAGTATTGGGGGGTCAGGATGACAGTGACACAGTAAGTGTGGGGGGTCAGGGGTGACTGTGACGCAGTCAGTGTGATAGTGACGCAGCAAGTATGAAGTGGTCAGGGTGATAGTGACACAGTAAGTGTGAGGGGGTCCATGTGACAGTGACACGGTCAGTGTGAGAGTGTTAGGGTTTCAGTGATGCAGTCAGTGTGAGGGGGTCCGGGTGCCAGCGACGAAGTTACTGTGAGGGGGTCAGGGTCACAGTGACGTAGTAAGTGTGAGTGTGTCAGGGCGACAGTGATGCAGTAAGTGTGAGGGGTCAGGGCAATATTGACACAATAAGTGTGAGGAGGTCAGAGAGATAGTGACGTGGTAATTGTGAGGTTTCAGGGTGATAGTGCTGCAGTCAGTGTGAGGGGATCAGGGTGACAGTGACACATTCAGTTTGAGAGGGTCAGCGTGACAGTGACGCAGTAAGTGTGAGGGGGTCAGGGTGATAGTGACGCAGTAACTGTGAGAGGGTCAGGGTGACAGTGACTCAGTAACTGTGAGATGGTCTGGGGAAGGTGACGCAGTAAGTTTGAGGGGGTCAGGGTGATAGTGCCACAGTGAGTGTATGGGGGTCAGGGTGACAGTGTCGCAGTCAGTGTGAGGGGGTCAGGGTGATAGTGACACAGTAAGTGTGAGGGGTCAGGGTGACAGTGACGCAGTAAGTGTGAGGAGGTCAATGTGACAGTGACACAGTCACTGTGAGGGTGTTCGAGTTTCAGTGACGCAGTCGATGTGAGGGGGTCAGGGTGTCAGTGACGCAGTAAGTGTGAGGCGGCCTGGGTGAGAGTGATACAGTACGTGTGAGTGTGTCAGCGTGACAGTGATACAGTAAGTGTGAAGGGGTCAGGGTGATAGTGACGCAGTAAGTGTGAGGCGGGCTAGGTGAGTGTGATACAGTAAGTTTGAGTATGTCAGCGTGACAGAGATACGGTAAGTGTGAAGGGGTCATGGTGATAGTGACGCAGTAAGTGTGAGGGTGTCAGAGAGATACTGACGTGGTAATCGTGAGGGTTCAGGGTGATAGTGGCACAGTAAGCGTGTGGAGGTCAGAATGATAGTGACGCAGTAAGTGTGAGGAGGTCAGGGTGATAGTGACGCAGTAAATGCGAGGTGTCAGTGTGATAGTGACACAGTAGATGTTTGGGGGTCAGACTGATAGTGACGCAGTCAGTGTGAGGGGACAGGGGGATAGTGACACTGTAAGTGTGTGGGTTTAAGGGTGATAGTGCAGCAGTTAGTGTGAGGAGGCTCAGGGTGACAGTGTATGCAGTCACTGTGAGGGGGTCAGGGTGACAATAACACAGTAAGTGTAAGGGGGTCAGCGCGATAGTGACTCAGTAAGTATGAGGGGGCAGGGTGATAGTGACGCAGTCAGTGTGAGGTGTCAGAGTGATACTGACACAGTAAGCGTGTGGGGGTCAGGGTGATAGTGACGCAGTCAGTTTGAGGAGGTCAGGGCGATTGTGACGCAGTAAGTGTGAATGTGTCGGCGTGACAGTGATGCAGTAAGTGTGAGGGAGTGAGGGTGATAGTGACGCACTAAGTGTGAGGATGTTGGAGACATAGTGACGTGGTAATTGTGAGGGTTCAGGATGATAGTGACTCATTAACTGTGAGGGCGTAATATGGATCGTGATGCAGTAAGTGTGTGAGGTCAATCTGATAGTGACGCAGTAAGTGTGAGTGGTCAGTCTATAGTGATGCAGTAAGAGTGAGCGGGTCAGGGTGACAGTGACACAGTAAGTATGAGAGTGAGAGGCTGGCAGTGACACAGTAAGTGTGAGGGGCTCATGATGATAGTAAGACAGACAATGTGGGGGTGTTAGGGTAATAGTGTCGCAGTAAGTGTGAGGAGGCAGTGTGATAGAGACGCAGTAACTGTGAGGGGGTCAGAGTGATAGTGTCGCAGGAAGTATGACAGAGTCAGGGTGACAGTGACGCAGCAAGTGTGAGGGACTCAGGGTGATAGTCACGCACTATCTTTGTTAAGAGTAACAAAAAGATGGGATATTGGGCTAATGGTCGTATACTTGGTAGTGTGGATGAGCAGAGGGATCTTGGTGTCCATGTACACAGATCTCTGAAAGTTGCCACCAGGTAAATAGTGCTGTGAAGAAGGCATATGGTGTACTGGCTTTTATTGGTAGAGGAATTGAGTTCCGGAGTCCTGAGGTCATGTTGCAGTTGTATAAGACTCTGGTGCGGCCGCACCTGGAGTATTGTGCGCAGTTTTGGCCGCCATACTATAGGAAGGATGTGAAGGCACTGGAATGGGTGCAGAGAAGGTTTACCAGAATGTTGCCTGGTATGGTAAGACGATCGTATGAGGAAAGGCTGAGGCACTTGGGGCTGTTTTCATTTGAGAAAAGAAGGTGTAGGGGTGACTTGATAGAGGTGTACAAGATGATTAGGCGTTTAGATAGGGTTGACCATGAGAACCTTTTTCCACGTATGGAGTCAGCTATTACGAGGGGGCATAGCTTTAAATTAAGGGGTGGTAGGTATAGGACAGATGTTAGGGGTAGATTCTTTACTCAGCGAGTCGTGAGTTCACGGAATGCCCTGCCAGTACCCGTGGTGGACTCTCCCTCTTTATGGGCATTTAAGCGGGCATTGGATAGGCATATGGAGGGTAGTGGGCTAGTATAGGTTAAGTGGGCTTGGATCGGCGCAACTTCGAGGGTCAAAGGGCCTGTACTGCGCTGTATTTTTCTATGTTCTATGTTCTATGTAAGTGTGACAGGGTCAGGGTGACTGTGACGCAGCAAGTGTGAGGGGCTCAGGGCGATAGTGACGCAGTGAGTGTGACAGGGTCAGGGTGATAGTGACGCAGTAAATGTGAGGGTGTCAGGGTGATAGTGACACAGTAAGTGTGACAGAGTGACGGTGACACTGAAGCAGCAAGTGTGAGGGGGTCAGAGTGATAGTGTCGCAGGAAGTATGACAGAGTCAGGGTGACAGTGACGCAGCAAGTGTGAGGGACTCAGGGTGATAGTCACGCACTATCTTTGTTAAGAGTAACAAAAAGATGGGATATTGGGCTAATGGTCGGATACTTGGTAGTGTGGATGAGCAGAGGGATCTTGGTGTCCATGTACACAGATCTCTGAAAGTTGCCACCAGGTAAATAGTGCTGTGAAGAAGGCATATGGTGTACTGGCTTTTATTGGTAGAGGAATTGAGTTCCGGAGTCCTGAGGTCATGTTGCAGTTGTATAAGACTCTGGTGCGGCCGCACCTGGAGTATTGTGCGCAGTTTTGGCCGCCATACTATAGGAAGGATGTGAAGGCACTGGAATGGGTGCAGAGAAGGTTTACCAGAATGTTGCCTGGTATGGTAAGACGATCGTATGAGGAAAGGCTGAGGCACTTGGGGCTGTTTTCATTTGAGAAAAGAAGGTGTAGGGGTGACTTGATAGAGGTGTACAAGATGATTAGGCGTTTAGATAGGGTTGACCATTAGAACCTTTTTCCACGTATGGAGTCAGCTATTACGAGGGGGCATAGCTTTAAATTAAAGGGTGGTAGGTATAGGACAGATGTTAGGGGTAGATTCTTTACTCAGCGAGTCGTGAGTTCACGGAATGCCCTGCCAGTACCCGTGGTGGACTCTTCCTCTTTATGGGCATTTAAGCTGGCATTGGATAGGCATATGGAGGGTAGTGGGCTAGTGTAGGTTAAGTGGGCTTGGATCGGCGCAACTTCGAGGGTCAAAGGGCCTGTACTGCGCTGTATTTTTCTATGTTCTATGTTCTATGTAAGTGTGACAGGGTCAGGGTGACTGTGATGCAGCAAGTGTGAGGGGCTCAGGGCGATAGTGATGCAGTGAGTGTGACAGGGTCAGGGTGATAGTGACGCAGTAAATGTGAGGGTGTTAGGGTGATAGTGACACAGTAAGTGTGACAGAGTCACGGTGACACTGAAGCAGCAAGTGTGAGGGTGTCAGGGTGATAGTGACGCAGTAGCTGTGTGGGGGCCATGGTGACAGTGACGCAGTAAGTGTGAGGGGTCAGGTTGACAGTTCTGGAGTCAGTGTGAGGGGGTCAGGGTGATAGTGATGCAGCACGTGTGAGGGGTTAGGGTGACAGTGACGCAGTAAGTGTGAGGGGGTCAGGCTGATAGTGACACAGTCAGTGTGGGGATGTTAGGGTGACAGTGTTGCAGTCAGTGTAAGGGGCTCAGGTTGACAGTGACGCAGTAAGTCCGAGGGGGTCAGGGTGTAAGTGATGCAATAAGTGTGAGGAGTGAGACTGACAGTGATGCAGTAAGTGTGTGGGAGAGAGTCTGGTAGTGACACGGTAACTGTGATGGTGTTAGGTTGATCGTGACGCAGTAAGTGCGAGGGTGTCAGGGTAATAGTGAAGCAATAAGCGTGAAGCGTCAGGGTGATAGTGACGCAGTAAGTGTGAGGGTCAGGTTGACAGTGACGCAGTAACTGTGAAGGGGTCAGGGTGATAATGACGCAGTAAGTGTGAGTGGTCAGGGTGATACAGACACAGCAAGCCTGTGGGCGCCAGGGTGATAGTGACACAGTAAGCGTTAGGGGGCCAGGGTGACAGTGACGCAGTTAGTGTGGGGCGGTCTGGGTGACAGTGATAATTAAGTGTGAGTGGGTCAGGGTGATAGTGACGCAGTAAGTGTGAGTGTGTCAGGTTGACAGTGCTGCAGTAAGTTGTGAGGGAGTCAGGGCGATAGTGATGCAATAAGTGTGAGGATGTCTGAGAGAAGTGACATGATAATTCTGAAGGTTCAGGGTGATAGTGACACAGTAAGTATGTGTGCGTCAGGGTGATAGTGACGCAGTCAGTGTCAGGTGTCAGGGTGAAAGTGATGCAGTTAGTGTGAGGGGGTCAGGGTGATAGTGACACTGTAAGTATGAGAGGGTCAGGGTGACAGTGGCGCAGTCAGTGTGAGGGGATTAGGGTGAGAGTGACACAGTAAGTGTGAGGGGTCAGGGTGACAGTGACGCAGTAAGTGTGAGGGGGTCAATGTGACAGTGACACAGTCAGTGTGAGGGAGTTCGGGTTTCAGTGATGCAGTCTGTGTGAGGGGGTCAGGGTGTTAGTGACGCAGTAGGTGTGAGGCGGACTGGGTAACAGTGATACAGTAAGTGTGAGGGGGTAGGGTGATAGTGACACAGTAAGTGTGAGTGTGTCAGGGTGACAGTGATGCAGTAAGTGTGAGGGGTCAGGGCGATAGTGACACAGTAAGTGTGAGGAGGCACAGGGTGACAGTGTACGCAGTCACTGTGAGGTGGTCAGGTGGACAGTGACACAGTAACTTTGAGGGCGTGAGGGTGATATTGACGCAGTCAGTGTGAGGAGGTCAGGGCAATAGTGACATCGTCAGTGTGAGGAGGTCAGGGCAATAGTGACATCGTCAGTGTGAGGAGGTCAGGGTGATAGTAACGCAGTAAGTGTGAAGGGGCCACGGTGACAGTGAAACAGTAAGTGTGAGGGGGTCAGGGTGATAGTGATGCAGTTACTGTGAAGGGAGGGTGATAGTGGCGCAGTCAGTGTGAGGGGATCAGGTTGACAGTGACACAGTAAGTGTGAGGGGGTGAGGGTGATAGTGACGCAGTAAGTGTAAGGGGGTCAAGGTGATAGTGACGCAGTAAGTGTGAGGGGGTCAGGGTGATATCGACGTGGTAATTGTGACGGGTCAGGGTGGCAGTGTACGCAGTCACAGTGAGGGGGTCAGGTTGACAGTGACACAGTAAGTGTGAGGGGGTGAGGGTGATAGTGACGCAGTAAGTGCAAAGGGGTCAGGGTGATAGTGACTCAGTAAGTGTGAGGTGTCAGGGTGATAGTGACACAGTAAGCGTGTGGGTATTAGGGTGATAGTGACTCAGTAAGTGTGAGGTGGTCAGGGTGACAGTGACGCATCAGTGTTAACGGGTCAGGTAGATAGTGACGCAGTGTGAGGGGTCAGGGTTATAGAGATACAGTAAGTGTGAAGGAAACAGGGTGACAAGGATGCAGTAAGTGTGAGGGGGCCAGGGCGATAGTGACCCAGAAAGTGTGAGTGGTCAGGGTGATTGTGACGCAGTAAGTGTGAGGGTGTCAGGGTGATAGTGAAGCAGTAAGCGTGAGGCGTCAGGGTGATAGTGATGAAGTAAGTGTGTGGGAGAGAGTCTGGTAGTGACACAGTAACTGTGATGGTGTAATGTTGATCGTGATGCAGTAAGTGTGTGGGGTCAGTCTGATAATGACGCAGTAAGTGTGAGTGGTCAGTCTATAGTAATGCAGTAAGAGTGAGGGGGTCAGGGTGACAGTGACACAGTAAGTGTGAGGGGCTCATGCTGACAGTAACACAGATAATGTGGGGGCATTAAGGTGATAGTATCGCAGTAAGTGTGAAGGGGCAGTGTGATAGTGACGCAGTAACTGTGAGGGGGTCAGAGTGATAGTGTTGCAGCAAGTGTGAGGGGGTCAGGGTGATAGTGACGCAGTAACTGTGAGTGGGTCAGTGTGATAGTGATGCAGTAAGTGTGACAGAGTCAGGGTGACAGTGACGCAGCAAGTGTGAGGGGGTCAGGGTGATAGTGACGCAGTAACTGTGAGGGCGACAGGGTGATAGTGACGCAGTAAGTGTCACAGGGTCAGGGTGACAGTGAAGCAGCAAGTGTGAGGGTGTCAGGGTGATAGTGACGCAGTAGCTGTGTGGGGGCCAGGGTGACAGTGACGCTGTAAGTGTGAGGGGTCAGGTTGACACTTACGGAGTTAGTGTGAGGGGTCAGGTTGACAGTGACACAGTAAGTGTGAGTGGGTCAGGCTGATAGTGACGCAGTAAGTGTGAGGGGTCAGGGTGACTTTGATGCAGTTATTGTGAGGGAGTCAGGCTGATAGTGTCGCATTAAGTGTGAGGGGGCAGTGTGATAGTGACGCAGTCACTGTGTGGGGGTCAGAGTGGTAGTGTTGCAGCAAGTGTAAGGGATTCAGGGTGATAGTGACGCAGCAAGTGTGAGTGGGTCAGGGTGATAGTGACGAAGTAACTGTGAGGGGGTCAGGGTGATAGTGACGCAGTAAGTGTGAGGGGTTCAGGGTGATAGTGACGCAGTAACTGTGAGTGGTTCAGGGTGATAATGACGCAGTAAGTGTGACAGGGTCAGGCTGATAGTGACGCAGCAAGTGTGAGTGGTCAGGGTGATAGTGATGCATTAAGTGTGAGGGGTCAGGGTGACTTTGATGCAGTTATTGTGATGGGGTCAGGCTGATAGTGTCACAGTAAGTGTGAGGGGTCATGGTGATAGTGACGCAGTAACTGTGAGGGGGTTAGATTGATAGTGACGCAGTACGTTTTGCGGGGTCAGGTTGATAATGATGTAGTAATTGTGAAGGGGTCAGGGTGCTAGTGATGCAGTAGGTGTGAGGGGTTCAGTGTGATAGTGATGCAGTAATTGTGAGGGGGTCGAAATGATAGTGTCACAGTAAGTATGAGGGGGCAGTGTGATAGTGACGCAGGAACTGTGAGGGGGTCAGAGTGATAGTGTTGCAGCAGGTGTAAGGGGTTCAGGGTGAGGGTGACGCAGGAAGTGTGAGGGTGTTAGGGTGATAGTGACGCAGTAACTGTGAGGGCGACAGGGTGATAGTGAAGCAGTAGCTGTGTGGGGGCCAGGGTGACAGTGACGCTGTAAGTGTGAGGGGTCAAGTTGACACTTATGGAGTCAGTGTGAGGGGTCAGGTTGATAGTGACGCAGTAAGTGTGAGTGGTCAGGGTGATAGTGATGCATTAAGTGTGAGGGGTCAGGGTGATAGTGATGCATTAAGTGTGAGGGGTCAGGGTGACTTTGATGCAGTTATTGTGATGGGGTCAGGCTGATAGTGTCACAGTAAGTGTGAGGGAGTCATTGTGCAGGATAGGGGACTCTGCGACCCCCCATCAGGCACTCTGCTTCCCTTCCCAAGAACAAAGACACGGAGGAGTTCGTCCAAAACTATTTATTCAATTCTGCAGAACCGGGTGTTACCTCAATGGCTTCCCACGAGGCACACACACAGATTGTAATCCCCGCATGTTATATACATGTAGGAGTGGGCTGGGCCTTCTACTGTCTCAGCCAATGAGTGTTAAAGTTCCCCACTGTCCTCCTGATGGATGAGATTATTTGGTTATTCACCCAGCCAATCAGTGTTCGAGTTCTCCGCTTCTCCCTTATATGGATGATGACGTACAGCCGTGGTTGTGGGCGGTCCCTCAGCCACGAGGAAAGCTGTTTCCATTGTTCCATTCATGAAAATCTGGGGGAGTGTCTGCTCGTGCTTACTACAAGGTAGAGAAGACTAAAATGGTGGCTTTGTACTTACTATGTGCTTACTACAGCAGTTAATGATTTAAAAATTACACCACCCCCTACAAATCCCCCGTGTCTTTTCTTACGGTTTGTAATTTTTAAACTGGGAGTTTCTTCTCCAGGGCGCCCAATAGCTCCCGAGCTTGTTTATCAAGCTGCCCGTCTCTAATGCTACCCCCGCCCAAGAGGGATTCAGACTGTTCTATCTCGAGGTTCATCCTTTCGACCTGCCCATAAGGAACATCCCTCTTAGTAAGGGCGGTTTCGATCAGTCGCTGAGTTAACCCCCTGGCGCAGGGAATGATGCAACACCCGAGGGCAGTTAGTACCCCTGCCACCACTATACATGAGACGAGAAAGGAAACGACCACCCCCTTCCATTTACCGAACCAAGCTTCCAACCAACCCGTGAGGCCAGAATCGATGCCCGAGTTTTCGGCGAGTTCATCCGCCAATGTGGTGAGCCGATCCAGGGCGCGGGTGATGGACCCATCGGGGCTGTGTTGTTGGGGATGAAAGTGCAGCACTGAGTGCCTATCATGACACAAACACCCCCCTTCTCTGCGAACATCATGTCCAGGGCCAACCTATTTTCCCACGCCATTCTGCTAGTGGCGTCTAGTTGTTCTGCTATTCCCTTCACTGCATCCCGAGTATAATTAATGAACCTCTGCTGATTGTAGTAAATATAATTAATCCAATCCACGTTCTTATTGATGGTAACCCACCAGAACAGTGACGGCTCAAAACCCGCCGCTATCTGGTTCCTAGCCTTGTATTCATCAGGAACACCCCTGGGGACCCCTATGACATCTAAATATATATTATCATCGAAAGAGGTCTCCAAAGCCCTCTTAGTTCTTCTACTGGAACGGGGTTGCTCTTGTTTTTCGAATGCCAGGGTGAATGGGATGGCCAATTGAACGATTGCACAAGTGCCCGCCCATTTTTGGGGCAGGGTCGGTCGCAGAATCCTCCCACCACAGTACCACCAGAGGTCTGCCCTAGGCACATGAATGTGGGAGTAATTCCTGCCCCCGATAGTTTCGTTGACCCGCCGAATTGATCCGCTGCACTTGTCAAATGTCCCCACATCATTGTCCCATTGCGGTCCCGTCCGAGAGACGCAGGCTTGGTGCGTATCCGTTACCCCTGTGAATGATGGCGGGCGGGGCGCCCCTTTAGACCTGACGGGAGGAAACTTCAAACTTAAGGGTCGACAAGTGGGGTTGTTCCAGGCCTCTCGGTCCTGGTACAGCCTTACCATGCAGTCCAAGGCTTGTGGATGTTTCTCCCATCCCAGCGGGAATGGGACCACCTGAGGGTTAGGACGGGCACCCGTGCACGCGTAGCAATCACTCTTTTTCATGCTCCTTACCGTATATTTGACCCATTCCATCCAGGCATTCACCTCCCCGTATCCCGTTTCTATTTCAAAGGTCCTTTCCAAGTCCATCACCTCAATTATCCTAACCTTTTCCTGCTCATCGTGGGTGGATGAGGCCCCAGACCCAGCTTCAATGACCGTGATGGTTGTGCAGCACAGCTGCAACCCCTTCTGTCCTGCCTGGCCCCCAACCCTAATACCCAGGATCGTTCCATTAAGGCTCGTCCCGTTGTTCCCCAAGGTCTTTATGGTCAGATAGAGTGGATTGCACTGATTCTGCTCACAATTCCACCCAGGGGTGATGGGATCACGGACAATTGACACCATAGCCTGGACCCCGGGGGCCGGAGGCCTATTGATGTCTTCTTTGCCATGCAACTGTAATACTAACGTCTGACCCTGGAATCCCCTTTCTCTCTCTAGGTTCTGCTTAGTCTGATTCAGTTCACTTTTAGTCGCACAGGGCACCAACCCACATAGGTCTAAACTAAGTGTCTGTGTTGGCTTGTTAGCGGGAACGGAGATGGAGAGCCACCGACGGTCCTCTGCCTGTTTTTTCCCAGAGGCCGAATTGGGTAACACGCACACTATGACCCAGCCGAAGGATAATGGCAAAGCAAGTTAACAATACGATTGACTGCATTTTGTTGCAACACTCGTGTCCGGCCGGAGGACACAGTCCTTTAAACTCGCCAAAGTCCAATTAGTCTGTTCTCAGGGTCTCTGTTCCTTAGATGCCTCTGTCAGAGAGGTTTGTTCGTCCTCCGTCGGTTGTGGCACCGGTCCCTTGATCCGAGTATAATGTGTCCAGCCCTTTTCGGCCGTGCGGACAGCCGTTTCGGTCGTCAAAAGTACTAGGAAGGGACCGTCCCAAGTTGGTTCGAGGGTACGTTGCGTCCAGCTTTTAATCAGGACCCACTGACCCGGCTTGATGGTGTGCACCGCGAACTCGAGGGGCGGCGTCTGTGCCAAAAGTCCCTGTTGGTGTAAACGAGATAGAGCAGACCCCAGAGCCACCACATATTTTTGCACAAACATGTCCCGAGACTCGAATAAGGGAGGTTCTCCCTTCGGTCCATGGAATGGGAGGCCAAACAGCATTTCGTAAGGGGAGACGCCCAAATCCCGTCTTGGCTGGGTGCGAATTTGCAACAGGGCGAGGGGTAGGCATTTGGTAACTGTCTTCAGGCCCTGCCTCCCTTCCCAAGAGATGGGGTATTGGCGCACTCTGACGTCGGGGCTCTGGGGCTTTAATTTTACCTCCACAGGTCGAATTGCGAGCCCCCCCCCGGTTCCCTTTGGCGACCCAAACCCTAGGGTCTATCTCTGTCAATCGGGACTCACTAAGGTATGACATGGTAATGGCTAATTCTTCCTCTTCTCCCACTTCTATTCGTAGTCCGAAACGGACTATTAAATCCCGTCCCAACAACCCATTGGGAAGGTGCGGGAGGTGAAGGAGTTCCACTTGGAGCTCCTCCTCCTCCAGCCGCAAGGGTTGTGGTTCAAATATTCTTGCACTGAAAACCCCACCCTTTACTCCTGAAATGTTTAATGTTTTAGCCTGGAAGCCAACCCCCCCTAGGATGGAGGGGGATTGAGGACCTGCCGGCGCCTGTGTCAACTAAGAAAGTAACATCTTGTCTAAATGGGCCCACCCGTAAATTTACCAGGGGTTCTTGGTAGGCCTGTGTTCCGATCCTCCCCTGACTTCCCTAATCCATTTGTTCGCGCTCCATTTCATACATCCCTTCTCGCTCCCTTTTAAAATCGGGACAATCCCTCTTGAAGTGTCCCAGTTTCCCGCAATAGTAACATCCGGCCGCCTGAGGCCGTTCGATTCCATAAGATCCTCCTCCCCCACTTCTGCCCTGTCTCGCTCCTCTCCCTCTCCAACTTTCCCTCGACCTTCCTCTTTCCATCCCATAACCTTCTTCCCCCATTCCGGTGGATTTATAAGCTTCCCGTACGGCTGCCACCATCATTTTTGTCTTCTGTTTCTCCCTTATTACATCCCTCTGAACGTACACCTTCTGTGCTTCCCGTAATAATTCTGCAACATCTTTTTCAGCCCAATCCTCCACTTTCTGTAATTTCTTCTGAATGTCAGGCCATGACTTAGTCACAAAGTGCACCTTAAGCATGCCCTTGCCTATTTCCCCATCGGGGTCTAAACCTGAATACTTTCGCATGGACTCCCGCAAACGGTCTAAAAACTCACTCGGGGATTCATCCTTTTTCTGTCCAACTTCGAATGCTTTCGCTAAATTCCGCTGTTTAGGCACGCAGGTTTTGATTCCCCTGATTATAAGGTTTCTGAGGTCTGTCATATTAGCCCGTCCCCCCTCGTCATTATGATCCCACCGGGGGTCCTCTAAGGGGTACTTCTGCTCTCCACGCTGAGGGTCGTCCTGATGCTCCCTATCCCAAATGGCCATTGCACTATTCCGGATCATGACAATTTCATCGTAATTAAATAGTATTCTCATCATGGCCTGCAATTCGGCTCTTGTGTATATACTGGGCCCCAGAAATTGATCTAATTGTGTTCCCACACTGACGGGGTCGTCCAGTAGACAGGGGAGTTCATTACGGAGTTGTCGGATATCCCCAGAATTTAAAGGTTGTACTACGAATCCGGTCCGTTCGTTCCCAAACGGCCCCTCTCGTAAAGGGTTCATCTGTTCAACATTGTTAACCCTCTCAACACCCAATCTCTCTTCTTGATCTCTCCGCATCTCAATTCGGGTTGATCTCCTAATGCCTGGGGTGGGCTCTTCTTCCCTTCCTGTGTCCCCCCCAGCAGGCTCTCCCTCACTGAGCATGACCTGCCGGGAACCGGGATTATCCGACACAGGAGGGAGGTCCGCGCTGGACGCCTGGCCGTGCGCGGGTTGTACATACGGGGGCGGGGCAAAAGGGGGCAAACCGTCGGTGAGGACGTCCCAAGACTTCTGGGGCTTTCTCGGGTCTGTTTGGGGAATCAGAGGATAGAGACTCGTGGGGTCCCCGCAGTCACTCGCCAACCAGGCGGCGGCGTATTTGCTCTCTTCTGGGTCAAACGGTTGTTTTCTGTTAACATATATATTTTGGAGTTGACACACCCAGTCTTCATCAGACCCATACTCGGGCCAAACTACCGAGGGGGCGCGGATAGGTTCTTTGGTCCATATAAAACAACAATATTTTATCATAGTCTCTTTCTTTAAGTCCTTTGTCCTACTGCTTTCCGTCCATAAACTCAATTTCCGACCTAGTGGACTATCGGGGGGGTATTTCTTTTCCATTTACAGTCCTCCCTGACTTGTCCTTAGTGGACCTAAAAGTCTGATTTCCCATGGTCTATCTTCGGTCCTGGTCTTAAACGCCTAAAGCATTTTCACAGATAACCGTCAAAACCACAATTTCCCATGGTCTATCTTCGGTCCTGGTCTTAAACGCCTAAAGCATTTTCACAGATAACCGTCAAAACCACAATTTCCCATGGTCTATCTTCGGTCCTGGTCTTAAACGCTTAAAGCGTTCTCACAGATAACCGTCAAAACCACGCGGCCAACAAGGAAGAACAAAAAGAAACTCTCTCACCTTGATTCGTGCACGAAGTTGTCTGGCCTTTTTAAATGTGTGTACCCCCGCGTATAGTCACTAACCGGTCGTCCCAGCACTCGTCCGTGTGTTCCTTTTCTCGGGATCCAAAATTATGTTAATGAGCCGGGTCACTCTCTTGGCCGACGGCTGACGGACCAAGCCGATCCAGTGAGCAGTATAAATATATACCAGACGCGTCTTTTTGTATCAGACTTGATCCACGAGCCGAAGAGAGCCCCGGCAATAATTATTGCATCCCGGAAGAGCCCCCAATTGTGCAGGATAGGGGACTCTGCGACCCCCCATCAGGCACTCTGCTTCCCTTCCCAAGAACAAAGACACGGAGGAGTTCGTCCAAAACTATTTATTCAATTCTGCAGAACCGGGTGTTACCTCAATGGCTTCCCACGAGGCACACACACAGATTGTAATCCCCGCATGTTATATACATGTAGGAGTGGGCTGGGCCTTCTACTGTCTCAGCCAATGAGTGTTAAAGTTCCCCACTGTCCTCCTGATGGATGAGATTATTTGGTTATTCACCCAGCCAATCAGTGTTCGAGTTCTCCGCTTCTCCCTTATATGGATGATGACGTACAGCCGTGGTTGTGGGCGGTCCCTCACCCACGAGGAAAGCTGTTTCCATTGTTCCATTCATGAAAATCTGGGGGAGTGTCTGCTCGTGCTTACTACAAGGTAGAGAAGACTAAAATGATTAGATTAGATTAGATTACATTAGATTACATTACAGTGTGGAAACAGGCCCTTCGGCCCAACAAGTCCACACCGACCCGCCGAAGCGAAACCCACCCATACCCCTACATTTACCCCTTACCTAACACTACGGGCAATTTAGCATGGCCAATTCACCTGACCCTGCACATCTTTTTGGACTGTGGGAGGAAACCGGAGCACCCGGAGGAAACCCACGCAGACACGGGGAGAACGTGCAAACTCCACACAGTCTGTCGCCTGAGGCGGGAATTGAACCCGGGTCTCAGGCGCTGTGAGGCAGTAGTGCTAACCACTGTGGCTTTGTACTTACTATGTGCTTACTACAGCAGTTAATGATTTAAAAATTACACCACCCCCTACATCATGGTGATAGTGACGCAGTAACTGTGAGGGGGTTAGATTGATAGTGACGCAGTAAGTTTTTCGGGGTCAGGTTGATAATGATGTAGTAATTGTGAAGGGGTCAGGGTGATAGTGCCGCAGTAGGTGTGATGGTTCAGTGTGATAGTGATGCAGTAATTGTGAGGGGGTCGGAATGATAGTGACGCAGTAAGTGTGAGGGGGTCAGGGTGATAGTGACGCAGTAAGTATGAGGTGTCAAGCTGATAGCGATGCAGTAAATGTGAGGGATCTGGCTGAGAGCGATGCAGAAAGTGTGGGGGTTGTCAGGTTGATAGTGACACAGTCAGTGTGAGGGTGTTTGGGTGACAGTGTCGCAGTCAGTGTAAGGGGAATGCTGTGATGCTGTTCGGTTGATCGTGACGCAGTAAGTGTGAGCGAGTCAGGGTGATGGTGACGCAGTATGCGTGGGGGTCAGGGTGGTAGTGAAGCTGTGTGAGGGGGTCAGGATGATAGCGACACAGTCAGTGTATGGGTATAAGGGTGATAGTGTCGCAGTTAGTGTAAGGGGTTCAGGGTGACAGTGATGCAATAAGCCCGAGGGGCTCAGGATGACAGTGACACAGTAGCTGTAAGGGGTCAGACTGACAGTGACGCAGTATGTCTGAGGGGTCAGTCCATAGTTACTCAGTATGTGTGAGGGGGTCAGGGTGACAATGACGCAGTCAATTTGTGGGGTCAGTCTATAGTGACGCAGTAAGTGTGAGGGGGTCAGTGTGACACTGACGCAGTAAGTATGAGGGGCTCAGTTTGTCAGTGAAGCAGGAAGTGTGACGGGGTCAGGCTGATAGTGACAGACTAAATGTGAGGGTTCAGGGTGACAGTGACGCAGTAATGTAAGGGGGTCAGAGTGATACTGACAGACTAAATGTGAGGAGGTCAGGGTGACAGTGATGCAGTAAGTGTGAGAGGGAGAGGCTGGTAGTGACACAGTAAGTGAGTTGGGTTTCAGGGTGACAGTGATGCAGTTATTGTGAAGGGGAGAGGCTGGTAGTGATGCAGTAAGTGTGAGGGGGTCAGGGTGACACTAATGCACTAAGTTTGAGGGGTCAGACTGACAGTGATGCAGTAAGTGTGAGGAAGAAAAACTGGTAATGACACAGTAAATGTGATGGTGTTAAGTTGATCGTGATGCAGTAAGTGTGAGGGGGTCAGGGTGACAGTGATGCATCAAGTGTGAGGGGTCAGAAGGGTCAGGGTGAGAGTGAAGCAGCGTGAGGGGGTCAGGGTGATAGCGACACAGTCAGTGTGTGGGTGTAAGGGTGATATTGTCGCAGTCAGTGTAAGGTGGTCAGGGTGATAGTGACGCAGTAAGTATGAAGCGGTCAGTTTGTCAGTGAAGCAGGAAGTGTGAGGGGGTCAGGGTGATAGTGACAGACTAAATGTGAGGGGTCAGAGTGTCAGTGTTGCAATACGTGTGAGAGGGAGAGGCTGGTAGTGACACAGTAAGTCAGTTGGGTTTCAGGGTGACTCTGATGCAGTAATTGTGAGAGGGAGAGACTGGTAGTGATGCAGTAAGTGTGAGGGGGTCAGGGTGACAGTGACGCAGTAAGTGTGAGAGGGTCAGGGTGACAGTGACGCAGTAAGTGTGAGGGGGTCCGGCTCATAGTGAAACAGTAAACGGGTAAGGGTGATACTGACGGAATAATTGAGAGGGCTCAGGGTGACAGTGACGCAGTAAGTGTGAGGGGGTGTCGGTGACAGTGACGCAGTAGTTGTGAGGGGTCAGGGCGTAGGGACGCAGTAAGTGTGATGAGGTGTCGGTGACAGTGACGCATAGTCTGGCTCATAGTGACGCAGCAATGTAAGGGGTTCAGGCTGATAGTGAAGGGGGACCAAGGTGATAGTCACAGAATAATCGTGTAGGTTTCAAGGTGACAGTGAGGCAATTCGTGCGAAGAGGTCAGGGTGACATTCACGCAGTATGTATGAGGGGGTCAGGATGACGGTGACGAAATAAGTGTGAGGGTGTCACGGTGACAGTGACGCAGTTCGTGTGAAGGAGTCAAGGTGACAGTGACCCAGTTTTTGTGTAGGTGTCAGGGTGACAGTGACACAGTAACTGTGATGATGTCACGGTGATAGTAACGCAGTATGTGTGAGTGGGTCACGGTGACAGTGACACAGTAAGTGTGAGCGACCGAGGCTGGTAGTGGCACAGTAAGTACAATGGGGTTAGGGTGGAAGTGACGCAGTAAGTGTGAGGTGGTCAGGGTGACGGTGACGCAGTAAGTGTGAGAGGGAGAGGCTGGTAGTGACACAGTAAGTATGATGGGGTCAGGGCGACAGTGACGCAGTAAGTGTGGGGGTCACGGTGACAGTGACACTGTTATTGTGTGGGTGTCAGGGTGACAGTGACGCAGTAACTGTGAGGGGTCAGACTGACAGTGATGCAGTATGTCTGAGGGGTCAGTCTATAGTGACGCAGTAAGTGTGAGGGGGTCAGGGTGACACTACCGCAGTAAGTATGAGGAGGTCAGGCTGTCAGTGAAGCAATAAGTGTGAAGGGGGTCAGGGTGATATTGACGCAGTAATGTAAGGGGGTCAGGGTGATACTGACAGACTAAATGTGAGGTGTCAGGGTGACAGTGATGTAGTAAGTGTGAGAGGGAGAGGCTGGTCGTGACACAGTAAGTGAATGGGGTTTCAGGGTGACACTGAGGCAGTTATTGTGAGAGGGAGAGGCTGGTAGTGACGCAGTAAGGGTGAGGGGGTCAGAGTGACAGTGACGCAGTAAGTGTGATGGGTCTGGCTCATATAGATGCAGTAAGTGTGAGCGGATCAGGGTGATACTGACGGAATAATTGTGAGGGCTCAGGGTGAAAGTGACGCAGCAAGTGTGAGGCGGTGTCGGTGACAGTGACGCAGTTATTGTGAGGGGTTAATTGTGAGGCTGTCACTGTGATACTGACGCAGCATGTGTGAGAGGGAGTGGCTGTTAGTGACAAACTAAGTACGATGGGGACAGGATGGCAATGACGCAGTAAGTGTGAGAGGTTCACGGTGACAGTGATGCAGTAAGTGTTAGAGGAAGAGGCAGTTAGTGACACAGTAAGTACGATGAGTTCAGGGTGGCAGTGACACAGTTAGTGTGAGGGGGTCAGGGTGACAGTCACGCAGTAAGTGTGAGTGGGTCAGGGTGATAGTGACGCAGTCAGTGTGAGGGGGTCAGGCTGATGTTGACGCAGTAAATGTGAGGGGCCCGGCTCATATAAATGCAATAAGTGTGAGCGGGTCAGGGTGATACTGACGGAATAATTGTGAGGGCTCAGGGTGACAGTGACGCAGTAAGTGTGAGGCGGTGTCGGTGTTATTGTGAGGGGATAATTGTGAGGGTGTCACGGTGATACTGACGCAGAATGTGTGAGAGGAAGAGGCTGGTAGTGACAAACTAAGTACGATGGGGTCAGGGTGGCAATGACGCAGTAAGTGTGAGAGGTTCACGGTGACAGTGATGCAGTAAATGTGAGAGGGAGAGGCAGGTAGTGACACAGTAAGTACGATGAGTTCAGGGTGGCAGTGACACAGTTAGTGTGAGGGGGTCAGGGTGACAGTCACGCAGTAAGTGTGAGGGAGTCAGGGTGATAGTGATGCAGTAAGTGTGAGGGGGTCAGGCTGATGTTGACGCAGTAAGTGTGAGAGGGTCAGGGTGATAGTGACGCAGTAAGTGTAAGGGGTTCAGGCTGGTAGTGACGCAGTACGTGTGAAGGGTAGAGGCTAGTAGTGACGCAGCAAGTGTGATTGTGCCAGGGTGACAATGATGCAGTCATTGTCAGGGGCTCAGGCTGATAGTGACACAGTAAATGTGAGGAAGTCAGGCTGATACTGACGCAGTTTGTGTAGGGGATTTAGTGTGATAGTGACGCAGTCAGTGTGGGTGCGTAAGGGTGACAGTGACGTAGTAATTGTGAGGCAGTCTGGGTGAAAGTGGCGCAGTAAGTGTGAGGAGGAAGGATGATATTGATGCAGTAAGTGTGAGGGGGTCGGTGTGACTGTGACGCAGAAACTTTGAGGGGGTCAGGGTGATAGTGACACAGTTACTGTGACGGGGTCAGGGTGGTAGTGACACAATACGTGAGAGGAGTCAGGGTGATAGTGACAAAGTAAATGTGAGGGGGTCAGGGTGATAGTGACGTAGTACATATGAGGGGTCAGGGTGGTAGTGACGCAGTAACTCTGAGGGATCATGCTGATAATGATGCAATAATTGAGAGTCAGTCAGGATGATAGTGATGCAGACATTGTGAGGAGGTCAGGGTGGTAGAGACTCAGGAACTATGAGGGGGTCAGGGTGATAGTGATGCAGGAACTGTGAGGGGGTCGCTGTAAGTGTGAGGGGGTTAGTGTGATAGTGACGCAGTGAATTTGAGGGGGTTAGGTGAGTGTGACGCAGTAAGTGTGGGTATGTAAGGGTGATGGTGATATAATAATTGTGATGCAGTAAGTGTGAGGGGCTCAGTCTGACAGTAATGCCGTAGGTGTGAATGTGTCCAGCTCGTAGTTAAGCTGTAAGTGTGAGTGGGTCAGGGTCACAGTGACACAGCAAGTGTGAGGGTGTCAGGGTAACAGTGATGCAGTATGTGTGATGGGACAGGATGATACTGATTCAGTAAGTGTGAGGGGGTCAGGGTAATAGTGACACAGTAAGTGTAGGGAGTCAGGGTGACATTGATGCAGTAAATGTGAGGGGCAGGACGATATTGATGCAGTAGGTGTGAGGGGTCAGGGTGATAGTGACGAAGTACGCGCGTGGTGGACTGGGTGATAGTGGCACAGTTAGTTTGAGGGGATCATGGTGATAGCTGACCCAGTCAGTGTGGGAGTGTAAGGTGATAGTGACATAATAATTGTGAGGGAGCAGGATGATTTGATGCAGTAAGTGTGAGGGAGTCAGGGTGATAGTGGCCCAGTAAGTGTGAGGGGGTCAGGGTGATAGTGATGCAGTAAGCGTGAGGGTGTCAGGGTGACAGTGACGCAGTAAGTGTGAGGGGGTCTGGGTGATAGTGACGCAGTAAGTGTAGGGGTGTTAGGGTAATAGTGACGCAGTCAGTGTAGGTGTGTAAGGGTGACAGTGACGTTGTAATTGTGACGGGGCAGGATGATATTGATGCAGTAATTGTGAGGGGGTCAGAGTGACAGTGACGCAGTAAGTGTGAGGGGTCCGGCTCATATAGACGCAGTAAATATTAGCAACGCAGGGTGATACTGACGGAATAATTGTGAGGGGTTCGGGTGACAGTGACACAGTAAGTGTGAGGGCGTGTCGGTGACAGTGACGCAGTTATTGTGAGGTGTTAATTGTGAGGGTGTCACAATGATAGTGATGCAGTAAGATTGAGGGGATCAGGATGATAGTGACGCAGTAAGTGTGAGGGGGTCAGGGTGATAGTGACACAGTAAGTGTGAGGGGTTCGGGGGAATGTGATACAGTAAGTGTGAGCGTTTCAGGGTGACAGTGACGCAATAAGTGTGAGGGATTGAGGCTGGTAGTGACGAAGTAAGTGTGAGGGGTCAGCGTGATAGTGACGAAGTGGCGTGTGGAGGTCAGGTGATAGTGACACTGTTAGTGTGAGGGTGTCTGGGTGATAGTGGCCCAGTGAGTGTGAGGGTGTCATGGTGACAGTGACGCAGTTATTGTGAGGGTGTCACGATGATAGTGACACAGTATGTGTGAGAGGGAGAGGCTATTAGTGATAAAGTAAATACGATGGGGTCAGGGTGGCAATGATGCAGTAAGTGTAAGAGGGTCACGCTGACAGTGATGCAGTAATTGTGAGAGGAAAAGGCTGTTAGTGACACAGTAAGTACGATGGGGTCAGGGTAGCAGTGACACAGTCAATGTGAGGTGGTCAGGGTGACAGTCACGCAGTACATGTGAGGGGATCAGGATGATAGTGACACAGTAAGTGTGATTGTGCCAGGGATAGAGTAAGTGTGAGTGGGTCAGGTGACAGTAACTGTGAGGAGGTCAGGGTGATAGTGACGCAGTCAATGTGAGGGGATCAGGGTGACAGTGACGCAGTAAGTTTGAAGGGGTCAGGGTGATAATGACACAGTATTTGTGAGGGGTCAGGGTGATAGTGACGAAGTAAGGGCGTGTTGGACTGGGTGATAGTGACACAGTTATTTTGAGCGGATCATGGTGATAGTTGACGCAGTAAGTGTGAGGGGATCAGGGTGACAGTGACGATTTAAGTGTGAGGGGGTCAGGGAGACAGTGACGCAGTACGTTTTAGGGGGTCAGGGAGACATTGACGCAGTAAGTGTGAGGGGGTCTGTGTAATAGTGATGCAGTAATTGTGAGGGGTCAGGGTGACAGTGACGAAGTAAGCGTGTGAGGGTAAGGGTGATAGTGACACAGTTCGTGTGAGGGGGTGAGGGTGATATTGACACAGTAAGTGTGAGAGTATCAGGGTGACAGTGACACAGTAAGTGTGAGGGGGTCTGGGTGATAGTGATGCAGTAAGTGTGAGGGGACGAGGCTGTTGGTGGTTCACTCCGTGCAAGGGTGTCAGGATGATAATGATGCAGTATTTGTAAGGGGTCAGGGTGATAGTGACGAAGTAAGCGCGTGGCGGACTGGGTGATAGGGACACAGTTTGAGGGGGTCATGTTGATAGTTGACGCAGTAAGTGTGAGTGGGTCAGGGTGATAGTGATGCAGTAAGTGTGAGGGGGTCAGGGTGATAGTGATGCAGTCAGTGTGGCTGTGTAATGGTGATAGTGACGTAATAATTGTGAGGGAGCAGGATGATTTGATGCAGTAAGTGTGAGGGAGTCAGGATGACAGTGGACCAGTAAGTGTGAGGGAGTCAGGGTGACAGTGATGCAGTAACTGTGAGGGGGTCAGGGTGATAGTGACGCAGTAATTGTGAGGGTGACAGGGTGATAGTGACGCAGTCAGTGTGGGTGTGTAAGGGTGACAGTGAAGTAGTAATTGTGAGGGAGGAGGAGGTTTTGTTCCAGTAAGTGTGAGGGTGTCAGGGTGACAGTGATGCATCAAGTGCGAGGGGTCAGGTTGATAATGACGCAGTAAGCGTGAGGCGTCAGGTTGATAGTGACGAAGTAGGCGTGTGGGGAACAGGTGATAGTGACAGAGTTAGTGTGAGGCTGTCAGGGAGAGAGTTCTGCAGTAAGTGTGACGGGGAGAGGCTGGTAGTGATGCAATAAGTATGAGTTTGTCCAGCTCGTACTGAATCTGTAAGTGTGAGGGGGTCAGTGTGATAGTGATGCAGTAAGGGTAAGGGGCAGGATGATATTGATGCAGTAAGTGTGAGGGGGTCAGGGTGACAGTGATGCAGTAACTGTGAGGGGGTCAGGGTGATAGTGATACAGTCAGTGTGTGTGTGTTATGGTGACAATGACGTAGTAATTGTGAGGGAGCAGGATGATTTTGATGCAGTAAGTGTGAGGGGGTCAGGGTGATAGTAGCCCATTAAGTGTGAGGGGGTCAGGGTGATAGTGATGCAATAAATGTGAGGGTGTCTGGGTAACAGTGATGCAGTAAGTGCGACGGGGTCAGGTTGATAGTGATGCAGTAAGGGTGAGGGGTCAGGGTGATGGTGTCCCAGTAAGTGTGAGGGTGTCAGGGTGATACTGACGCAGTAAGCGTGAGGGGTTCTGGGTAATAGTGATGCAGTAAGTGTGAGGGTGTCAGGGTGATAGTGACGCAGTACGTATGGCTGTGCAAGGGGACAGTGACGTAGTAATAGCGAGGGGGCAGGATGATATTGATGCAGTAATTGTGAGAGGGTCAGGGTGACAGTGAGGCAGTAAGTGTGAGGGTTTCTGGGTGATAGTGACACAGGAAGTGTGAGGGGAAGTGCCTGTTACTGATGCAATAAGATTGAGGTGGCCCGCTGATAGTAACGCAGTAATTGTAAGGGGTCAGGGTGATAGTGATAAAGTAAGCTTGTGGGGGACAGGGTGATAGTGATTCAGTAAGGGTGACGGGTCAGGGTGATGGTGTCCCAGTAAGTGTGAGGGTGTCAGGGTGATACTGACGCAGTAAGCGTGAGGTATTCTGGGTAATAGTGATGCAGTAAGTGTGAGGGTGTCAGGGTGATAGTGACGCAGTAAGTATGGCTGTGCAAGGGGACAGTGACGTAGTAATAGCGAGGGGGCAGGATGATATTGATGCAGTAATTGTGTGGGGGTCAGGGTGACAGTGAGGCAGTAAGTGTGAGGGTTTCTGGGTGATAGTGACACAGGAAGTGTGAGGGGAAGTGCCTGTTACTGATACAATAAGATTGAGGTGGCCCGCTGATAGTAACGCAGTAATTGTAAGGGGTCAGGGTGATAGTGATAAAGTAAGCTTGTGGGGGACAGGGTGATAGTGATTCAGTAAGGGTGAGGAGGCAGGATGATATTGATGCAGTAATTGTGAGGGTGTCAGGGTGACAGTGAGGCAGTAAGTGTGAGGGTTTCTGGGTGATAGTGACACAGGCAGTGTGAGGGGAAGTGCCTGTTCGTGATGCAATAAGTGTGAGGTGGCCCGGTTGATAGTGATGCAGTAATTGTAAGGGGCCAGGGTGATAGTGATAAAGTAAGCTTGTGGGGGACAGGGTGATAGTGACACAGTTAGTGTGAGGGGTTCAGGGTGTTATTGATGCAGTAATTGTGAGGGGGTCAGGGTGACAGTGATGCAGTAACTGTGAGGGGGTCAGGGTGATAGTGATACAGTCAGTGTGCGTGTGTAATTGTGACAGTGACGTAGTAAGTGTGAGGGGGTCAGGGTGATAGTAGCCCAGGAAGTGTGAGGGGGTCAGGGTGACGGTGATGCAGTAAATGTGAGGGTGTCTGGGTAACAGTGATGCAGTAAGTGCGAGGGGGTCAGGTTGATAGTGACGCAGTAAGTGTGAAGAGTCAGGGTGATAGTGACGAAGTAGGCGTGTGGGGGACAGGTGATAGTGACACAATTAGGGTGAGGGGTCAGGGTGATGGTGTCCCAGTAAGTGTGAGGGTGTCAGGGTGATACTGACGCAGTAAGCGTGAGGTATTCTGGGTAATAGTGATGCAGTAAGTGTGAGGGTGTCAGGGTGATAGTGACGCAGTAAGTGTGGGTGTGTAAGGGTGACAGTGACGTAGTAATAGTGAAGGGGCAGGATGATACTGATGCAGTAATTGTGAGGCGGTCAGGGTGACAGTGAGGCAGTAAGTGTGTGGGTTTCTGGGTGATAGTGACACAGGAAGTGTGAGGGGAAGTGCCTGTTCTTGATGCAATAAGTGCGAGGTGGCCCGGCTGATAGTGACACAGTAATTGTAAGGACTCAGGTTGATAGTGATAAAGTAAGCTTGTGGGGTACAGGGTGATAGTGACACAGATAGTGTGAGGGGGTCAGGGTGATAGTGACACAGTTAGTATGAGGGGGTCCTGTTGATAGTGAAGCAGTAACTCTGAGGTTTCTCTCTGACTGAATCTCTTTCCCACCCGTGCCTCCCTCCCTCTCTCCCTGACACACTCTGTCTCCATGATCCTTCCGTCTCCCTCTGATCCAGAGACTGGGGGGTTGGTGAGGAGGCTGCATGTGGTGGGTGGGTTGGCGTCAGATGTGGGAGAAAGGGAAAATGGGGTAGAGACTGAATTGTGGGAGGGAGACTGCAACGGGTGGACAGTGCGAGTGAGAGTGAGCGGTGGGGGGAGAGGGAAGAGTGGCGGCACGTGGAGAAACCAGTGTTAGGTTGTGTATGTGAGAGAGGGGGGACGAGGGAAAGTGAAAGGGAGAGGTGGTGAGAAAGAGTGAGTGTGCAGAGAGACAGAGCGGGAGAAATGTGGAGAAAGTGTGGGGAAGAGGAAATGGGGAGGCCAGGCTGCAGTGGAGGGGGGAACAGAGGGAGTTAAACCCAGCTCCTAAGCTCAGGGCCCTGTCCCCTCCCCTTCCCTGAGGACCAGGACTCGGGGCTGAGTCTGTCTCTCTCCAGCTCAGCTTCTCCAACACAAATACACACAATAAAATCGTTTACTCTGCTGCTCGGCACGTTTTAATGAACATTTTTATTGTTTACAAATGGCAGTGATGGGTACAGTCAGTGAGATGTTGTCTTTTCTCACTGGCCCCTGAGTTGTGAGACATATTGAAATGTTTCTCTGTAACCCCCCTGTGGGATAAGGATGGACAAACCAGCGCTACCCTGAGTCTGTTACTCATAGTGACAGGCTGCGTCATCGCTGAAACACTGAACTGAAACGAGAAAATCCCGGATGGATTGATTAATGAGGGAATTTGATTGACGGATGGATTTGGGTGAAGGGATATTTCAGCACATTCTTCAGCTGCTGCCTGAATTTCGTCTGGGTCACGGCATAAATCGCAGTGTTTGTGCAGCAACTGAGGAGCTGCAGCATGAAGCCCAATTCCTGCACAAAGCGATGGAGAATCACAGACTGATACCCAATATTCCACATCCGGTACCATATAGAATACAGCATTAACATTGACCATAACAGGATGAAATTGGCCGAGATCACAAACAGTAAAATGATGGATTTTTTTCGGTTTCTCATTTCTGTGTCAGATTGACCGTCCCCATTGATGTGAGCGCGGAGTCTCCTGCGGGCTTTGCTGGTCACTAAAATGTGTCTGACGGTGAGAACATTGAGCAGCACAATCAGGAGAAATGGGACACACGGGGTTAGAATGTGGTGGAGGAACTCGATTGTGCCCCAGACTCTGGAGAATAGAACAATGTCTTTTACACCACAAAACCAGGGGTCGTTCGCCAGCCAATACCAAGCCATGAGCATAAAATACCAGGAAATGTTTTTTAAACAGCTCAGCACAGTCACTGCTCCCAGAACCACAACCGCCGTTTTCTCACTGCAATATTTACTTTTCAGCTTCTGGCAACAAATGGCCACAAACCGATCAAAGGTGAAAGTGACGGTGAACCAGACAGAGCAGTCAGTGGCTGCATAAAGCAGGACGGCGTGGATATTACACACGGGGACGGAGTACATCAGGAAATAAAACTGTTCCTTATAAACAATGGGAATGTGTCTCAATATCAGGTCGAGGATAATGACCAGGAGATCCGCCGCTGCCATGGCCCCCAGGTAACATCTGACACATGGAGACAATCCACAATCTTTATAAAGCAGGACGTAGATGGTCACCACGTTAACTGTGAGGAAGGAAAACAAACCCATTATCCATCAGCCTGGAGGCAAAGGGACCTGTTTGATTGGGGACCCAGTGAGATTTTCAAATGTGTTACAGTATTCAGGGATTTATTAAAATAATTAGAGGTGTAATAACAAATGGGAAGGTCTGAATTCTGGATAAAATGTGACAGAAACCACAAGAAACCCTCCCTCCCCAAACACACAGAGACACATCCATAAGGTCTGATGGTTTCTAGAACATTCCCACACACTCGATCACTCGAAAGCAGACACGGGTCACTCCTTCCCAGTTCCTAATACGCAGGGTGGAAACGTTACTGTCCTGAAGGACTGTCTCCCAGTTTCCTGAAGACAAACGAAGTTTAGAAATTCCTGCATTTTGGTCTAAATTGTGGTCGATCCTCATTCGTGAACAAACGTAAATACAGGGAAAACGTATTCACCCCTTTAACTGCCTGAGGGACCTTCGGAACAGTGTCTCATTCTCCCTGGAATGGGAACTCTTCCCTCTTATCGTTTATTCAATTCACTGACGTCTGGCTGTTCACAAACAATGTCAGGGACAGAACGTTCCGGGGAATGTCAGTTCTAGAATGTTGGGGACAGAACGTTCCGGGGAATGTCAGTTATAGAATGTTGGGGACAGAACGCTCCGGGGTACTCTTTGACCTCTCCATCACTTCCCCCCACTATCCACCCCACCAACATGATGTACTGTGCCTGGGCACACTGTAACAGTAATGGAGTGAGAGACGGAGGGTCCAATCTCATGAATGGGAACTAAATGCATTGCCAGATCAGCTGAAATGGTTAGATGTACCACATTCTCAATCCACCTCACAAAACCAGCACAGACACCATCAACCCAGAGCATATACCTGTTCACCGTGGAACACCGTGTAGACCAGACCAGTGTACTGTTCAGTACAACCCAGCAATCTGTCCAGATTCATCCATTGCACTGGTCAATGCAAGCCAACAAGCAATCCAATGTCCAGAGTGGAATACTCCACAGATCAGATCAGGACATTGATCGATAAACCCAGACAATATATCTGTCCAGCACCGGGAGCTGTGCAAACCACAGCAGTGCATTGACCTATGAACCCGGTCTAGATATCTGTCCAGCACTGGGTGTTGTGCAGACCACAGCAGGGCACTAACGTGTAAACCTGAAATAAATATCCAGCCAACGTAAGGAGCTACAAAACAACATCATTGCATTATCTATAAACTTGAAGCAGATAGTCTGACCTGCACTGCGAATTGTGCAGTCATCACCCGTGAATTAATCTGTAAACCAGGAGCAGTTACCCTCCCAGCATGTTGGACTGTGTACCGCACCCCCGTGCATTGATTTGCAACCCAAGAGCATTATCCTCTCAGCATGAAGAGTTGTGTACACCACCCCAGTGCATTGATCTATAACACAGGAGCAGTAACCCACCCAGCATGTAGGACTATGTACATCACTGCAGTTCATTGATCTGTAAACCAGGAGCAGTTACACTCCCAGCATGTAGGACTTTGTACACCATCCCAGTGCATTGACCTGTAACCCAGGAGCAGGTACCCTCCCAGCATGTTGGACTGTGTACCGCAACCCGTGCATTAATTTGCAACCCAGGAGCAGTTACCCTTCCAGCATGTAGGACTGTGTACACCACCCCAGTGCATTGATCTGTAAACCAGGAGCAGTTACCCTCCCAGCATGTAGGACTGTGTACACCATCCCAGTGCATTGACCTGTAATCCAGGAGCAGGTACCCTCCCAGCATGTTGGACTGTGTACCGCAACCCCGTGCATTAATTTGCAACCCAGGAGCAGTTACCCTTCCAGCATGTAGGACTGTGTACACCACCCCAGTGCATTGATCTGTAAACCAGGAGCAGTTACCCTCCCAGCATGTACGCCTGTGTATCCCACCCCAGTGCATTGTTCTGTAAGCCAGCAGCAGTTACCCTCCCAGCATGCTGAGCTGTGTACATCACACAAAAGAATTGATCTGTAACCCAGGAGCAGTTAGCCTCTCAGCATGAAGAGCTGTGTACACCACCCCAGTGCATTTATCAGTAAACCAGGAGCAGTCACCCTCCCAGCATGTAGGACTGTCTACATCAGCCCAGTGCATTGATCTGTAACCCAGGAACAGTTACCCTCCCAGCATGTAGGATTGTGTGCACCACCCCGTGCATTGATCTGTAAACCAGGAGCAATTACCCTCCCAGCATGTAGAGCTGCGTACACCATTCCAGCGCATTGATCTGTAACCCAGGAGCAGTTACCCTCCCAGCATGCTGAGCTGTGTACATCACACAAAAGAATTGATCTGTAACCCAGGAGCAGTTACCCTCCAAGCATGTAGGACTGTGTACACTACCCCAGCGAATTGATCTGTAAGCCAGGAGCAGTTACCCTCCGAGTATGTGGGACTGTGTACACCACCCCAGTGCATTGATCTGTGAACCAGGAGCGGTTACCCTCCTAGCATGTATAGCTGTGTACACCGTTCCAGTGCATTGATCTGTAACCCAGGAGCAGTTACCCTTCCAGCATGTAGGACTGTGTACACCACCCCAGTGCATTGATCTGTAAACCAGGAGCAGTTACCCTCCCAGCATGTACGCCTGTGTACCCCACCCCAGTGCATTGTTCTGTAAGCCAGGAGCAGTTACCCTCCCAGCATGTACGCCTGTGAACCCCACCCCAGTGCATTGATCGGTAACCCAGGAGCAGTTATCCTCCCAGCATGTGGGACTGTGTACATCACCCCACTGCATTACTTAGTAACATTGTGTTAGATCCCTGCCCAGCGTGGGGAAACTTGCAGCCCATGCTGGAAGTGACAGGATATGCAGCTCCCATCCATTTCCAGTTCCTTAATCTCCAATACGCCATAATAAGGGTGTGCTGTGTGTGTGAATATCACTGCCACAGAGAGATGGCGGGGGAATCAGTTTAAATATCACCACATGGGAGGGGTTTGGGAAATAGACAGAGAGGGGGAGACTGAGAGACAGTGTCATGGAAGGATGTGTTCCCAGGTTTCAGAATGCTGAAATGTAGACACTTCGATAGCATCCTGTAACATGAGCCTGGCTTCCCAGGAAAGATGGGAAAAAGGGATGTTGGTGTAAAGTCAGATGAGCATTTGTTCTGCATCTTTGTAACTGGAATTAGTTTCAACAGAATCTATGACTCATTGGGTAGATTCTAACAATAATTTATCTTTGTTTGATTTTCCTTGAGTGTGACAGAGAGTTTGTCTTCACGAGGCCGAGCTAATTTCCTGGTGCTATCGTAACGAACTCACCTCATTAACTACCCACACCATAGTCTCCCTCTCATTCAATACCAGCCCGATTCTCCCATACATCATGGTTGGAGGTACTCACCATCGCCCGGGTGCACTTGGATGTTCCGTGATCCCTGACCTTGGCGCCATCTTTAAAAGGACAAGGGGCACAGGTTTGAACTTTCTCCATTAGGAGCTGCCCTGCACAGTTTACCCCGAGCATGCAGATAAGGGGCAATTACACCATGGTTTGTCGACAGGAGCATGGAGGTCCTGGTGGAGGGGCTAGTACAGAGGGGGGCATTCTCTTCCAAGAGGGGGCCACGCCACCAGACCCACCGAGCATGGTCTGAGCACACCACCCAGATCAGTGCAGTATCTGCGGTCAGAAGAAATGTCCAGCAATGCAGAACAAGAATCAATAACATTCCCTGCTGTCAGGTAACGGGTCCCCGCGTTCTCTCTGCTCTCTCACACTCACTGCATATCTGTTATAGCATCTACCCCCGAACAAAGCTCCTGCTCCACCGTTCTCACTGCCGCGTGCAGCACATTCTCTCTCTCGCTCTCTCTCTCTCTCTATCTATCTATCTCTCTATCTGCCTCTGTCTCTCTCTGTTTCTGTCTGTCTCTCTCTTTCTCTCTCTCTCTCTCTCTCTCCCTCCACTTTACCCCCTCCACTAATATCACTGCATGGATACAACACTGAGGACTGACTCCCTCCGGACACGTCACCATAAACCTGCCCCAAACGTACACCAGCACTAACAGCAGGGCCACCCACTCCCACCCTCCCGCCCTCCCTTTCTCCCATTCCAGGAGAAACAGCCTGGAATAGGACAAAAAGGGCCAAGGCGGGTGGTGGAGTGCCCGATATCAGTTCCCTCAGCCCCCGTTCCCCGCCATGTGTGGAGGACCCTCATATGAGCCGGAGAGGACCGGGACGCCTCGTGTGGAGATTCTGAAACATCCACGTCCCACCGACTGAGTGAGGAGCAATGCTCAGTGAAGGGCAATTCTCACTTTAAACCCACTGGCAGTTCCGTTTCCCCCGGTTCAACTGAGAAGCCGTGGCCCTGATGCCATCTCCCTTTTGTGTCGAGCTGGTACAATTGGAATACCTACGGTCTCGGTGGGCAGAAGGGTGGGCTCACAACACATTATCACCACCACCTCCCAGGAAGGGAGCACGGTGACTCCCTCCTACATCTCCCCCTGTAAACAGCTCAGATACTGAAACTAATCTCTGATAGTTACTGTTCTCCGCACTTGTCCTGACATCTTCAACAATCTGTGCTCATATACACGAAGCGCTCTCTGTTCCTGTAGCCCCTTTATAATGGCACAGCTTGTTTTAAACTGTCTTTCATTGTCTTTCCTACCAAAGTGCATCTCCTCACACTGCTTTGCACTGATCCCTATCTGCCATAAACCTGAACACGACACCAACATGTGATTGTCCTGTTAGAGTTCCACACTGTCCTCCATA